>NC_137720.1:6000000-6302513 GCF_964034855.1 Anser brachyrhynchus | reverse complement strand
GAGGCGCCGCCGCGGGGGGGCACCGGGCAGCGACCGAGCTCCGCCGGGCTGCGGCGTCACTGCGGGCCTGCGGCGGCACCGCGCTCCCACCGGCACTGCCACCGCCACCGGCACCGCCACCGGGGCTGCACCGGCCCCGCCGCACCGACCCCGGCCCCGCCGCCCCGACCCCGGCCCGCTCCCCCCGCCCCGGGCCGCCCCCAGGATGGGGCCCGGTGGCCCCGGTGGCCGCTGGCCCCTGGCCGGGACCGTGCTGGTGGCCGTGGCCGCCTCGCTGGGTAAGAGACGCGGGGGGGGGGAGCGGGAGGGGGCGCCCCGCGGGGTGGGGGGGCCCGGTGCCAGCGGCTGGGCCCGCGGGGCGCCCACTCGTGGGGCCCGGTGACCTCGGCCGTGCCACCGGAGCGCGGCTCCCGTGTCCCCCCCTGTCCCCCCCGTGTCCCCCCCGTGTCCCCCCCCCGGCTCTGCCGAGGGCTCTGGGCGCTGCCGGCCCGGGGGGGCCGTGGCCGTGCCTCAGTTTCCCCTCGGGGGAGTCCCGGGGAGCCACGTGGGGACCGGGCGGCGGCGCGGGGGGGGCGGAGCGGAGGGGGGGGGCGGCACCGGCGTCGCTTCGCCTCCCGCCGCCCCGGGCCGCGTCCCCGGGGCTATTCTGGGCGCGCAGGTGGCTGCGGCCAGAAATAGAGCGGGGGGGCGGGGGGGGGGCGGGGGGGGCGGGACGTGGAGGGGATGGAGAGGGGCGGGGGGGGGGCGTGGGACGGGATGGTGCGGGGGGGGGGGCACGGAGGGGATGGAGGACATGGGGACAGGATGGAGCAGGGTATGGGGACATGGGACAGGACGCAGTGGGGTGCGGGAACACGGGGACAGGATGCAGCAGGCTCCTGGGGGGCATTGGGCAGGGTGGAGGCAGGTGTGGGGACATGGGGACAGGATGGAGCAGGGTATGGGGACATGGGACAGGATGGAGCAGGGTATGGGGACATGGGGACAGGACGGAGCCAGGTATGGGGACACGGGGACAGGATGGAGCCAGGTATGGGGACATGGGGACAGGATGGAGCAGGGTATGGGGACACGGGGACAGGACGGAGCCAGGTGTGGGGACATGGGGACAGGATGGAGCAGGGTATGGGGACATGGGACAGGACGGAGCAGGGTATGGGGACATGGGGACAGGACGGAGCCAGGTGTGGGGACATGGGGACAGGATGGAGCAGGGTATGGGGACACGGGGACAGGACGGAGCAGGGTATGGGGACATGGGACAGGATGGAGCAGGGTATGGGGACATGGGGACAGGACGGAGCCAGGTATGGGGACACGGGGACAGGATGGAGCCAGGTATGGGACATGGGGACAGGACGGAGCAGGGTATGGGGACATGGGGACAGGACGGAGCCAGGTGTGGGGACATGGGGACAGGATGGAGCAGGGTATGGGGACATGGGACAGGACGGAGCAGGGTATGGGAACATGGGGACAGGACGGAGCCAGGTATGGGGACATGGGGACAGGATGGAGCAGGGTATGGGGACATGGGACAGGACGGAGCAGGGTATGGGGACATGGGGACAGGACGGAGCCAGGTATGGGGACATGGGGACAGGATGGAGCAGGGTATGGGGACACGGGGACAGGACGGAGCCAGGTGTGGGGACACGGGGCAGGACGGAGCAGGCTCCTGGGGGCATTGGACAGGGTGGATCCGGGTATGGGGATATGGGGACGGGGTGGAGTGGGGCACAGGGATGCGGGGACAGGATGGAGCAGGGTATGGGGACACGGGGACAGGATGGAGCAGGGTATGGGGACACGGGGACAGGATGGAGCCAGGTGTGGGGACATGGGGACAGGATGGAGCAGGGTATGGGGACACGGGGCAGGACGGAGCAGGCTCCTGGGGGGCGTTGGGCAGGGTGGATCCGGGTATGGGGATATGGGGACGGGGTGGAGTGGGGCACAGGGATGCGGGGACAGGATGGAGCAGGGTATGGGGACGTGGGACGCGATGGAGCAGGGTTTGGGGCGGGACGCGGTGACACACGGGCTGCGCCCACACGCCAGCACCTGGGGGGGGGGCACAGACGTGGGCTGCTGCTGGGGGCCCCAGGGTGGCGGTGGCCGGGTGCAGCGCCCGAGGCCCCGGTGACGGGCGGCTGTCCCCAGCGGCGGGCGGCGAGGACTGCCTGTGGTACGTGGACAGGAACGGCTCGTGGCACCCCGGCTTCGACTGCAACTTCTTCACCTTCTGCTGCGGCACGTGCCACCAGCGGTACTGCTGCCGCGACCCGCTGCGCCTCATCACCGAGCGCCAGCAGCGCCACTGCCTCGCCTTCAGGTGCCACGGCTGCACGCTGCCGGGTGCTGGGCGCTGGGTGCTGGGCTTCAGTGCTGGGTGCTGGGAGCTTGGTGCTGAGCTTCAGCGGTGGGTGCATGGGGCTGGGTGCTTGAGTTTGGGTCGTGGGTCCTGGCGAGTTGTGTGCTGGGTGCTGAGCACTGGGGCGGGGTGCTGTGCGCTGAGTACTGGGTACAGGGTGCTGGGTGCTGGGGCTGGGTGCTGAGCACCAGTGAAGGGTGCTGGGCGCTTGGTTTTGGGTGCTGTACCCCGAGTGCTGGATGCAGGGTGCTGAGTGCTGGGCACTGATGCTGGGCACTGGCATGGGGTGCTGGTCACTGGTGCTGGTCACTGGTGCTGGTCACTGGTGCTGAGCACTTTCCTGGTGCTGAGCACTGGTTCCTGGTTCCTGGTTCCTGGTCCCTGCTTCCTGGTGCTGGTCACTGGTGCTGAGCACTGGTTCCTGGTGCTGGTGCCTGTCCGGATGTCCCCGTCCCAGTGCCCCTCCAAGGGGGTGCTCCAAGGGTGCCCCTCGGTGCTGAGGGCACCGCTGTAGCTCGGGGTGCAGGGCAGGGGGCTGCCCGGGTGCCCCCCCCCCCCCCGGCCCTGCGCCCCCATGTCCCCGCGGTGTCCCCCAGCCCCAAGACCATCGCGGGCATCGCCTCGGCCGTGGTGCTCTTCATCGCCATCGTCACCACCATCGTCTGCTGCTTCATGTGCTCCTGCTGCTACCTCTACCAGCGCCGGCAGCACCTCCGCACCCCCCTGCAAGGTGGGGGGCTTGGGGGGGGGGGGAGAGGGGGGGCCTGGGGGCCCGCAGGGATGTCGGGGGGGGGGATTTGGGGTGTGGGGTGGGGCTGGCAGGGTGCAAGGTGTGCGTGGGGGGGGCTCAGCGTGCTGTGGGGTCCTGTAGGGATGTGGGATTTGGGGTGCAGCGGGGGGGGGGTCCTGCAGAGGGGCTGGGGGAGGGATTGGGGCGCAGGGGGGAGGCTGGGATGCGGGGGGGTTGTAGGGATGGGGGGGGGGGCGGATGGCAGTGGCTCGCAGCCACCCTGGGCACCACCGGGCTCCATCCCCGTGGATCCCAGCCCCGGCCCCATCTCTCCCGCAGGCCCCGAGATCCCCCTGGCCAGCTACCCCCCAGCCCCCCCCGCCCCCTTCCCCATGGACCCCAAAGCCGGCCCCGTGCCCCCCCAGCCTGGCTTCACCCCCATGGCCATGTACCCGCCGGTCGGCCCCGCCGCCCAGTACCCGCTGTACCCCTCCGGACCCCCCGTCTACAACCCCACAGGTGAGCACTGCACCCCCCCCCCTACAACCACACGGCAACCTTTTTTTTGGGGGGGGGGACCCTCACTGACCCCCCCCCTTTCTCCGCAGCACCACCGCCCTACGTCCCCGCACAGCCCAGCTACCCCGGCGCCTGAGCCCCCTGGGGGACCCCGCGTCTACTGGTGACACCCTGGGGTGCCCATGGGTGGCAAGCGGGCACGGCCTGGGGGCCCCCGTTGTCGTCCCCCCCCAACCCCCCCCCCCAGGCCGTGACGCCACCCTGTGAGGCTGATGGATGGATCCGGCCCTTCCCGGCCATCATGGGGACGAGGAGCACAGAGCGGCTTTTGTCCCCACGCCCGCCCCGCACACTGGGACCTTTGTGGGTGCCCGCGGGCGCCAGCGGCCCCACGCACGGAGGGGCGATGCCGGGGGGTCCCCCTGCCCGCCGGCACCGGGGGGGGGGGGCACTGTGGGACCCCCACCCGCCCCGAACCCACGGCTCTTCCCAAGCGGGTGGCATTAAACCGTGTGTCCCCCCCCCCCCAGTGTGGTGTCGTGTTGGTGGCTCTGCGCCCCCCCCCCCCGCCCTGGGAGCAATGGGGGGGGAGGGGGGCACAATTTTTTGGTGGGGAGGGGCCTGCAGGGTCAGTTCCCTTCTCCCCTCCAGGCATTTCTCCATCCAAAAAGAGGCGATTTATTTTTGCCCTCCCCCTACCCCGCAACGTTTTATTTCCCTCCAAACCAGCCAGGATGAGCCAGCACAAAACCAGGCTGCAAAAACAGACCCCCCGGTGACATTTTTGGGGCAAAAAGCAGCAAATCTGGGAGGCTGAACCCAGGGCGGCCGATCCCCCCCACCCGCCCCGCGTGGCGGGGGCCGGGACGCGCCTCCCTTTCCAGCCGGCGGCGCAGGCAGTGATTCACCCGGCTATTTTCGGTGTGATTCACACCCCGCAGCGGTTTGGGGGGGGGCCCGGCGCGCCACGGGGGCTAAATTTGGGGCCGCCACGTCCCGGCAGCCACCGGTGCCGCACGGCGCTCGCCCTCCTCCTGTGGCCGGATCCTGCCCCGCTGCGGGTGCTTTGGCTGCTGGGATGCTGCCCCATCTCTGGGGGGGGGGGAAGGGGGGGGGGTACTGCATCCCAGCACCCCTTCCCCCCCCCCCAAAAAAAATCCCGCAAGCCGTCTGCAACGAGCCCGGGGAGGGGGAACCGGGGGCCAGCGCTGAGTTTTATTGAAGTGGGAGGACAAAAAAGAAACCAAAGACGCGGGGGCCGGAGGAGCCCGTCCCGGCTCAGGGCTGGGGGGCCGGCGGCCCCCCGAGGTAGCGCTCGCGGATCTGGGCCAGGCTGGCGCTGAGGCCGCCCAGCGCCTGGGCGATGCTGCGCAGGACGGCGGCGGTCTCGCGGCGGCTCTCGGCGCACTCCCGGCGGAAGGCCCGCATCTCCTGCACCAGCCGCTCGTTGCACTGGATGAGGCGCTGCTCGGCCGGGCTGAGCCGGGCGCTTTCGGGGGTCCCCTCCGCCGTGCCCGGGGCCCCCCCCGGCTCGCCCAGGCTGCAGTCACTGAGGTGCTCGGGCTCCTGCTCGAAGATGATGCTGGGGAAGTCGCAGCCCAGCGGCTCCGGCTGCCCGCCCAGGCCGCCTAAGGGGAGGTCAGGCTGGGGGGGTCGCGGGGGGCTCCAGCCCTCGCCGGGCGGGCGGGTGCTGCCGCGGGGCAGCCGCCGTGCCGGGACGCCGTCGGCGGGGTCGTGGAAAGGCTCCGTCTTCACCTCCACCGGCTCCTCCTTCACCGGCTCCTCCTTCACGCCTGGCCGGGCAGGGAGCGTGGTCAGGTCACCCACTGGTCACCCCCCCTCGGTGGCACCCCCAGCCCCGCGCCCTCCTGCCCGGTGGGGACAGAGCACATCCCCTGGGACCGCTGTGGTGCCGCCCCGTCACCCCAGGGATGTCAGCTGGATGGCTCCACGCCGGGCTGCCAGGAGCGGTGGTGCCAGCAGACGCATGTCCCCTGTCCTGCCACCACCCCACGGTGGCCTTTGGGAGCCCCCAGCGCTGGGGTGCGGGGTCACCGGGATTTGGGGCAGGAGGCTGGGAAGTGCCCTACGGTGGGGAGACCTTGTCCTGGAGCTGGTCCCCTCCGTGTCCCTGGTCCCTGTCCTGCTCCTTCCCACATCTCTGCGTGCCCTCAGCCCTGTGCCCCTCGCCCACCCCCGTCCATGTCCCTTGTCCCTCTCCCAGTCCCAGTGACCCCATGTCCCTGTCCTGTCCCCCACGTCGCTGTCCCGATCCCACTGTGTCCCTGTCCTGATGCCTGTCCCCCGCGTCCCTGTGCTGGTCCTGCCCACGTCCCCATCCCCGTGCTGCTCTCCTGTGTCCCCGTCCTGGCTCCACCATGTCCTTGTCTCGGTCCCGGTCCCTCGTGCCCTTGGCCTGATCCTGGTATCCTCCCATCCCTGTGCCGCTGTCCCTTGTCCCTGCCTTGGTCCAGCTCCCCCCATGTCTGTGTCTATGCCCTCATCGCCCCACGTCCCTGTCCCCATCCCTGTGCCCCCACGGCCCTGTCCCAGTTCCCTGTCCTGGTCCAAGCCCCCCATGTCCCCGACCTGGTCTCAGCGCTCCTGTCACCGTCCTGGTTCCCTGTCCCGGTTCCCTGTCCCTTGCTCCTGTCCGCCACGTCCCTGGCTGTCTTGCTGTCCCGGTCCCTGTCCTCTCTCCTGTGTCCCCGTCCTGGCCCCAGTGCTCCCACGCCACCGTCCCGGTCCCTGTGCCCACGTCCCTGCCCTGCTCCCTCCGTGCACCTGTCCCGCTCCCAGCGCCCCCACGTCCCGGTCCTGCTGCCCCCGCACCCCTGTCCCCCTGTTCCTGTCCCCGCGTCGCTGTCCCGCGTCCCCCTGCGTCCCCGTCCCCTGTCCCCGCGCCCCACACCCTGCTCCCCCCACCCCCCTGCCCCCGTCCCCCACGCCCCCGTCCCCCCGTCCCGCTCCTGCTCCCCGTCCCCCCGTCCCCGTTCCCCCCGTCCCGCTCCTGCTCCCCGTCCCCCAGTCCCGGTCCCCGTGCCCGCTCCCACGTCCCGCCGCCCCCGGTGCCGGTGCCCGGGCGCTCACCGTGCGGCGTCACCACCTCGACGGTGACCAGCGGCGGGTCGAGGCCGGCGGCGGCGGCGCGCAGGCCCCAACCGGGAGCGGGCCCGGGGCCGAGCTCGGGGGGGCCGGGGCCGGGGCCGGGGCCGGGGCCGGGGCCGGGGCCGGGGCCGGGCCCGGGGCGCGCGGCGGGGCGGGCGGCGGGGCCCTGCCGCTCCTGCCGGTGCCGGGTGATTTTGTCGTTGGCGCGGCGGCGCAGCCCCCGCCAGCGGTTCTTCACCTCGCCGATGTCGCGCTGGTTGCGGCCGGCGGCGTTGATCTTGTTGGTGATGCGCCACCAGATCTTCTGCTTCTCGTACGCGTTCACGGTGCTGGCGGCGGCGCCGAAGAGCAGCGGCTCGTACCGGAGCACCTCGCTCATCAGGATCTCGATCTCCTGCAGCGTGAAGTTCGGTTTCCGCTTCAGCAGCCCCCGCCGCGCCCCGCCGCCCGCCGCCGCCGCCATGCTGCCCGCCGCCGCCGCCGCCGCCGCCGCCGCCGCCCGGTCATGCCGCCGCCCCGCCGCCCATCGCCCCCCGCCGCCTTTGTCTGCGCCGCCGCCCCGGCACCGAGCGGCCGCCGCCGCGGGAGCGGAGCGGGGGGGGAGCGGGGCGGGGCGGGCGGCGGCACCGCGACCCCTGCGGCTGCCGCCGGCCCCCGGTGCGCTGCGGTCCCCCCCCCCCCCGCCGCCGCCGCCGCCGCCGCCGCCGCCGCCGCCCTCCGCCCGCCGGTGCCGCCGGGAGTCGCCGCCCCGCTCCCGGAGCTCGCCCCCTGCCGGCAGCCGGGGCTCGGAGCCGGTCGCCGGTCGCCGCACGGGAGAGGAGGGCGGGGGGTGCCGGCAGCCCCCCGGTGGACGGATCGGGGAGGTGGCGGGGTCACCGATTGGGGGTGCCCCACGGTGCCCCGATTCGGTGCCCAGAGGGCTCCGGGGTGCCCCCAGGACGGTGCCCGGTTTAGGTGCCCCACGGTGCCCGGTTTGGGTGCCCCAAGGTGCCCCGATTCGGTGCCCAGAGGGCTCCGGGGTGCCCCCAGGATGGTGCCCGGTTTGGGTGCCCCAAGGTGCCCGGTTTGGGTGCCCAGAGGGCTCCGGGGTGCCCCACGGTGCCCGGTTTGGGCGCCCCAAGGTGCCCCAATTCGGTGCCCAGAGGGCTCCGGGGTGCCCCCAGGACGGTGCCCGGTTTGGGTGCCCCACGGTGCCCCGTTTCGGTGCCCTGAGGGTTCCGGGGTGCCCCACCGTGCCCGGTTTGGATGCCCCACCATGCCCAGTTTGGGCTCACCCCAGGGTAGCCCTCTTGCGGTGTCCCATGGGGTCTCTGGGTACCACGTCCCCACCCATAGGTGCCCCCAGCCGGGTGCCAAGCACCCCCACAGCCCCCACACCCCCAGACAGCCCTGCCCTGTCCCCGTCCCCGATGAGCAGTGTGACCCTGGGGGCAGCACCGGGGCTGGGGGTGGCGGGGCCCCCCCTGCCCCCATGCCCTCATGCCTCCCCCCTGCCAGCCTGGCCGCCCGCCCGCGCTGCCCGGGTGCCCTCGTGCGAAATGCCCAAATAAAGGCATTTCTCCCCATTTCCAGAACCCGCCACTCAGCCACGCGGCCTGCAGCCAGGGGGACCCCAAGAAAGGAGGGAGCCCCCCCAAGGGCCCACCCTGGTGCCCACCTGCACCCCAGATGTGGCCTCCGCTGGGTGCTGCCATCACCGCCTCTGGGGAGCCCTGGCACAGCTCTGGGTGGCCCCAGGGTGCCCAGTTGGGGGTGACCGCGTGGCTGTGGGGTGCCTGGTTCTGGATATCCAACAGCGGCTGGGTGCCCAATTTGGGGTGCCCAGGTGGACTCAGGGTGCCCAGTTTTGGGGTGAGGTGCCTTTTTGGGGTTTTTGGGTGGCCCCAGGGTGCCCAGTTGTGGTGTCCCCATGGCAGGGCTCTGGGTGCTGGCAAAGCTGCCCCAGAAGGGGGGCTGCATCCAAACAACCCCGGTACCCCCCCTCCCGGGACCCTGGTGTGCAGCAGGGGTGCAGTGGCAGTGGCTCCTGGGGGGGTGACCGTCCCCCCAGCCCCGTCCCTGAGGCGCACGGAAGCGTTGGGTGAGCTTTATTGCTGATGCAGTGGCCGCAGTTGTACAAATCGTGAGCAATGCTTCACACCAGGGGTGGGCACAGCGCCCCAAAACCCGCTGCCCCCCCCAGCCAGGGCTTCATGGGCAGGCAGCGTCCCCTGCCCGGCCCCACGCCCACGGGCAGAGGAGCTGGCAGGGCTGCAGGTGACGCTGGCAGCACGGGGGGCCACTGCCACCCCCTCCTGCTGCCCCCCACCCCAGGAGCAGACCCCCCTACGAGCCCTGCTCTTCCCACGGAGCACTTGGTCACCGCACAGGGACAAATGTCTGGGTGCAGAGGTCAGGTCCCGCATTCTGCGGGGGCAGGACAGCCCTGGGACCCTGGGGACAGCCCTGGGGACAGCCCTGGGCGCACGCCCCCACCCCAGCTCCACCTCCCGCTGCAGCTCTCCACCACCTCCTACCCCGTGTACCACCGATGTCCCCGTCACCCCCCCGGCCACTCGGAGACCCTGTGGGGACACAAGCGGTGACGATGGCCCAGGTGTCCCCTGGCTGGGGCGGTCCATCTGCTCGGCCCAGGTTGGACCGAGCTGGAGGGCATCGGCCCCTCGGTGCGCTCCCAGGGGACCCCCGGCCCCGCTGCACTCCCCGGCCCGTGGCACTGCCTCCCTTCCACCACGAGCCCCCTTTCCCCGCGGTGGGGTTGGATGCAGCAGGGACGTGGGGACAGCCACCACCCCCCTCCTCCGTCCTTGACATCCCCGAGCGGCCGGACAGAGCGGGGCACGGTGCTGGCAGAAGAGAGAGCTTGAGGGCTTCGCAACCGTAACAATAATAAATACAAGGTCTTCCTCACACACTGCATCGAACGGCCGTGCTGGCCCTCCTCGGGCCCGGCCCTTCCTCCGTCAGTCCCAGAGAGATCGCTGCTCCTCGGCGTCGGTCACTGCAGGGTCCCAGAGGGCTCGTCATGGCAAGAGTCACGAGGAAGGCGAGAGTCCCGGGGTCTGCCACGCCGGGCTGCGGGGGCAAAGCCGTCCTGCTCCCTACTGCAGCAGCTTCGGTAAATCCACCTGCCGGAGAAGACAGCCCGTTACTGGGCAGAGCCGGGAGAGGTGGTGGCAGGGGCTGCCGGAGGGGCTCGAGGACCTGATGCAGAGCTGCATGGTGGTGCTGGACCCCTCCCCGGTGCTGCCGGACCCCTCCCCAGTGCTCCTGAGGATGCTCGGAGCTCCAGGGCCACCCGTCCCTCCTGGCCAGGCTATGGCTGTCCCCGGGGCAGCCCACACGGGGACACAAAGCACTGCGACAGGCGAGGAATTTCAGGGCTTGGCGCTGGGATGAGGGGGAGATGCAGCCCCTCGGGGTGCCCCCCAGCCTGGGGGAAGCAGGAGCCAGGCGAGCCACTGCCCTCAGGGACCTGCTGCGCACACAATCCTGCCTGCACCGGCACCGTTAGGGCTGAGCACCGCTAAAGCTCAGCATGGGGAGGTCCCGGCTCTCCACCCCCCGGGTTTATGGGTCTAAACTGGCTCCTTCCCTGTGTCCCAACCCCTGGGCCAGATCTGGCCGCTGGAAGGAGGTGCCCACCCCAGGGGCTCTGCCAGGGGACGGACCTGCTGGCCCCATGCGCTCCACAAGGGATGGTGCAGAGGGACGGGTCTGCCCACCCTGCGTGCTCCGCGAAGGGACGGATCCGCCCCTGCCACGTGCTGTGCACGGGGGCTGCGACCTCGGACCCCAGGCTGTCCCCCCCCCCGAGGGCAGCCCTCACCCTCCACCACCCAGGTGATGACAGACGTGGCCGCAGATCTCAGCCCCCACGCTAGCCCCGCCGCGGCCCCGCACTTGCCTTCTTGAGCTGTTTGAGGTTGCTGGAGCGGATGGCCGCCAGGAGCTGGTCCCGCGAGTTCTTCTCCTGGACCGGCAGCGCCCGGTCTCCCATTTTCCTCTGCGTGGCCGGCGAAAGCGAGTTCCTCAGGTTCTCGTTGATCAGCGGCGGGGCGAGCGGAGGAGGAGGCGGGGGCGGCACGGCGGGCGCTCCCCCTTTCTTGGGAGAGTTTTTGGGGGAAGCCTTGGGGGATGGCTGCGGGGACCCCTTGGGGGACCCCTTCGGGGCTCCGACCTTGGGCACCTCCAGCAGGTCCTTCTTCTCCCCGCGCTCCTGTGCCAGTTTCTGCTCCTGGAGGCGTTTCTGCCTCTGTTTGTCCATGTTTCGGCTCAGCAGGTTGGTGACCGTCATGCGAGGCCCGGCCAGCTCGAAGTGGTAGCCCAGCTTGAGCAGCGTGGTGTTCTCCTTCAGGAGCTTGGCGATCTCCATCTCTGTCTTCCCCCCGCAGATGTGCCGCTGGTTGTGGAAGCGCAGCTCCGTCAGCGTGTTGTTCTGCAGCAGCGCCCGGAAAATGGCCAGGATGCCCTTGCCCGTGATGTGGTTGGAGTCCAGGTTGATGCTCGTCAGCACCTTGTTGGACTTGAGCATGATGGCGATGGCGAAGGCCACGTGGTCGTCGGCGCGGGTGTTGGCCAGCGCGAACAGCTTGACCACCGTGTTGAACTCCAGGGCCTCGGTGAAGCGCACCAGGGTCTCGTTGTTGATGCAGTCCGAGTTGTTCACGTTGACTTCGGTCACCTCGGCGTCGTTGTTCTTCACCTTCTCGATGAGCTCATCGAAGATGCTGGAAGCTTCGTCTTCCTTGGCCTGCTCCGGGGAGCTGCCGGTGGCGGGCTTGGAGTCGCTGCTCTCGGCCGCCGCCGTCGCCTTGGCCTCCTGTTTCTCCTCCGCTGCCTTTTCTGCCTCTGGCTGAGGTTTCTCCTTCTCATCTTCCTTTGATTTTTTCAGATCTGAACTCTTTTCCTCTTCTTTTTTATCTTTTTCTTTCTTCTCTTCTTTTTTGTCTTTTCCTTTCTTCTCTTCTTCTTTTTTGTCTTTTTCTGCCTCTTTCTTTGATCCTGAACTCTTCTCTTCCTCCTTTTTGTCCTTCTCCGTGCCCTTCTTCAGTGCCGAACCCTTTTCTTCTTCCTTCTTGTCCTTCCCTGTCTCCTTCTTTGCTGCCGAGCTCTTCTCTTCCTCCTTTTTATCCTTCCCTGCAAACTTCTTTAATACTGAGCCCTTCTCCTCCTCCTTTTTATCCTTCCCTGTGTCCTTCTTTAACACTGAGCCCTTCTCCTCTTCCTTTTTGTCCTTCCCCTTCTCCTTCTTTACCGCTGAATCCTTCTCTTCCTCCTTCTTGTCCTTCCCCATCAGCTTTTTCTCCATGGCCTTGACCTTGTCATTGATGGCTTTCCCGTCCTTGGTTTTGCTCTCAGCCTCAGCTTTAACCTTTGGGTCTGTCTTCTGAGCACTTTCTTCCTTTTTCGAGTCTTTCCCCACTCCCGTATCTCGTTTCCGGGCCGGGTCTTTGGCAGGAGCTTCCTTTCCCTTTTCTTCTCCATCCTTGGCTTCCTGCTTCTTCTCGGCCAGTCTGGTTTCCTAACAACAGAGAAACACGGAGGCGTTACAGGGGCAGGGTCCCCGACCTCCAGCCTCGCCACCCCGGACTCATCGTCACAAACTCGGCTGCTCTCGCTCAGCCCGGCTCGGGGAGCTCCGGGAGCCCACGAGGGATGAGCTGCCCCGAAACGCAACAGGCGCCGTCTTGTCCTAAACCGCCGCTGGTGGCTTTCAGCCCATTGGTACGGGGCCAGCAAGGGGCTGGAGGCTCTGGGGGAGATGGGGAAGGCAGAGCCCCAGCCCCAGCACTGCTCGGGGTGAGAAATGACAACGGGGTGAAGGGAGGCGTGGGCGGTTTGTGATAGAAACCTGGGGAGGGCATCGCACGGGGTCCCCAGGACGCAATGGGGACGCCACAGGGCTGAGCGACCTGCCCCAAATCGGGCTGGTTTAACCCTGAATACGGGCCAGAGTCTCCTCGTCTCACCCGAGTGATTTCCCAGCGCTGCTCACGCGCTGCAGCCCACGGCCCTGCTTTGCAAGAGGCCGCTGATCCCAGACGAGGTCCTGGCTCCGGGGGGGGGGTTTCGGTGTGCGAGTGCCCCCCATGCAGGCAGAGCCTGCAGCACCCGGGTGTACCGAGCTCCTGCTGCGGCTCCCCAGGGCATCGCTGCTGCACGGTGACACCGGTGATGGCGATGCTGCCCACCCAGCGGTCACACCCAGCCCTGGGCTCTCTGAAATCGGGTTCCCCGGGCCAGGATTTTGCAGGTTTGGGCTCCCTGAAGAAAACTGAGGGAACTGGGACATTTATCTGCAACGCGTCTTCTGGTGTCCAGAGGCATCAGAGGAGGGAAGAGCTTCCTACAGGGCGGTCTCGGGGAAGGACGTGTTGGGCACGGCAGTGTCGCTGCAGCTGGCACCCCTTCCCCGTGCACACGAAGAAGCCGTGCAGCACTGCTCGGACCTCCTGAGCTTCCTCCTCTGTCCCCAGGCCAGTCAGGACGCCTGCTGGCTCCCTAGCGGGCTGGCAAACGGCAGCGCTTTCATTTTGTCTGCAGCTGCCTGCCCGCTCCTCCAAGCGAGCTTTGGCTCCGCGCTGCGTGCTCGGCGCGATGCCCCTGCCGTGCCCGCGGCGCTCTGTGGGCAGCAGGGGCTCAGTCCGGCTTTCGGCTCGCCAGCGCTGACCTCCAGGCAGCGACCACGTCCTCCCTGCATGCGGGATACAACCCCGAGGCTCGAGGGCTATTTTCTTACGGGCTACCTCCGGCACCAAAGGATTTTCCTCTTTCCCTTCGTGCTTCAGGGCCATTTGATCATTTGTCTCTTGTCCATTAAAATCCCTTTTCTTTCGGTACTTTTGTCAAGCCAGCGATCCTCCCCGGGGCGCAGCGTGTGCGTCGCTGCCAGCCACAGCCAGGACTCAGCGGGTGTCCCGCTGCCGCCTTCACCCTCGGTGGACGGGGCTGGGCAGCGTCTCCCACCGGCACCACTTTGCAATGCTCTGCTTCTGCAGCCCAAGGCTTTGCTGGGTGCAAGCACCCTCCAGCCTGCTGGTTCTCTTACGGCGCTGGATTCACCTCCTCATCTGCCCGGAGTGATGCCGACACGGGAGCAAGAGTTTGTTACAGCACCGCAGCAAGAGCGGGGCAGTGGGGCAGGATTCATCCCTCCTAACACCAGATGAGACCCCTCCACTCCCACTGACGGAGATGAGTCGACGTTACAAAGCGATGCTGGGTGCACGCGAACCCCTGACACTGGGACCAGGCAGGTTTGGGGTGCAGGGCAAGATCCTTCTGTAAGGTCTGCGGCTGGGTTTGGCGATTTAAGTCTCCTTCTCCCTGTTCCCTGCCCGGGAGCACGCAGGTTCTGCTCCTCCCGGCTCTTCCTGGGTGCTCGGTCGGCTTTGGTGGCCCTGAAAGTTTCTGTCCGGGGGAAGCAGAGGGCTGGGAGCTGTGGTCAGGACACGCTCAGGTCTGTGGGGTTAATCCGAGTGTCCTCATCTTGACCACAGCAATGCTGGTGACCGGGCAGTGCTGCTGGCTGCGGGATGCGGAAGCACCGTGCCGAGGGGGTGTCAGGGCAAGGGTCATCTTTGCCAGGGGGCATCGGGACTTCAGGGAAAGCAGGAAGAAATCCCTCTGGGAGATGCAGCTGGAACTCATTGACGAGCTCACAGCACCAGGACAGCACCGTGGCTTCACCCAGTGCCTTGAAACCCCAAATCAGAGCCCGGAGACCCCGGTGTGCAGCCGGGGCTGTCCCCCCAGCTGGGACCCCCCAGCCCAGCTGCGGCTCTGCCAGCCCCGTGCCGGTCCTCTGGGACGGCAGCTTGGTGGAAAGAACTGGCCCAGCCGTCATCAGGGCAGCTGTGGGGACAGCTTGTACCTGGCGTGTGCACAGATGCCATCTGGGACAAGCGCTGTTTGTTTAGTTAAGAAATTTCTTGGCTCCCTGGCACGGACCTGAACAGGCAGCAGCGAGGCACCAGACCCCACAGAGCTGCCCCTGCGGCACTGCAGTGCTGCGGACCCCCAGGAGCGGGGACAGACCCCATCCTGGGGGTGCCCCGATCCCAGCACCTCCCTGTCCTGGGGTCTGCGGGGAGCAGGCGGTGCCACCGCCTCCAGCACGGAGCTGGCGGCCCCTCTGACCCAGGTGTGCCCTGCTCCCGGGGCCGGGATGGTGCAGGGACACGGTGACACCCCGAAGCACCTCGGTGAAGGGGGAGCCAGGTCCCTGGTGAGAGTTTCATGGAATGGGGGCTTGCTGCCTTGCACAGCGATGCCCAACGGTGCCCTTCAAAGGTGTCTGGGGATGCCCCAGGCTGGAGGTTTCCTGCTCGTCCCCGCAGCCCCCCTGGGCTCTGCAGCCCTCTGAGCTCTCCCGGACCCGCAGGCAGCAGCTCCTGCCCCACACCAAGTGCTCCGAAAGCCTTCTCCTTCCTGACCCCAGCTCACTTGGTGATGGGGGCCTGGGGCTCCCCTAAGCTCCAAGACCGAGCAGAGCAAAGGCTTTGGCCAGGAACGAGCAGATCCTGGAGAGAGGGAGGAAAAACCTGGCAAGAAGGAGCTGCAACACCTCCCATACGCAGAGGAGGCAACGGATTTCTGCAAACAAGGCGAAACCAGAGCAAAAATAAGATGAACAGCAAATCCCTGCCAGGCAAAGCGGCTGCAGCGAGTGTATCTTTTTATCACATCGTTAGCACTGTGCTCATTAAAGCTACCATCCCCTGACGTGCTGCCACACATCCAGAGCAAAAAGGGAAGGGACTGACGTGCAGCGACCACCGCAGGCGCTGGTGCAGGCAGCGTTTGCGTGCCCACGTTGGGTGTGTTGTCAGAGCTGCGAGCTCCGGCAGAAAGCGCCCCGTGCCTGCAGGGGAAAGCTCCGCCAGGGCCCACCTTGGGCTGGGGGGCACGGGGGGGACGTCGGGGACCCCAGCCATGGGGCTCGGTGGCGGGACGGCGCAGGAGGGGACGGGTGGAGGGAACGAGGGCGTCCCCTGCTCCTCCCTGCGCCTTCTCCAGCAGCGCGGCCGCCCCGCAGCCTCTCCATGGCCATCTCCAGCCCCGCTGCTCGCTCCTCTCCCCGGCGCTGACATATTTACCTCGGGCACCTAGAAACAGGCACCACGGCACCCGCTCCCGTGCCGTTCCCTCTGCTGCGAGCGCGATTATTAGGGGAATATTTTTACACTGCGTGTCAGACCTTTAAAAATAAGCCTAATGAAAACAGCCTGGTACTTGGCTGATTAATCACCAGTGTTTTGATGAACTGAAATGCCTCCCCGTTTCCTCTAAATAGACTGAAATGAGCATTGCCATTGCTTGTTAGCATTTGCAACCCTCAAACCCACTCAGATGCTTCCTTAAAAGGCAAAGCAGAGCGGGAACTTCTTGCCTGGAATCCCGCTGCAGCGGCCGGGGCCGGGCTGTGCCGCGTGGCGAGCCCCGCGCCGGGCAGGCCCCGGGGTGGCCGGGTGGGAGCCGGGGGTGCCGGGCCCTGCCTCTCCCCCCGGTGAGTGGGGGGCCTGATGGCTCTCGGCTCCTGCCCCTGAAGCCCCACAGCTCGTTTTGGGGTGGGAAATCAGCGGGTGCTCGCCCAGCATGGGGATGGAGGGGGCACCGAAGAACAGGCTGTGAGCCCCGGGGCACGGGGGGGGTCGGCTCCCAAGGGCGCTGTTTGGTGGCAGCGGGGACGTGGGCGCCCAGCAGCGGGGGGACGTCTGTTCTCGGGGAGCACTGGGGGAGCGCACGGCTCTCCCGCACCGAGAAGCAGGCGTCTGCCGAAGGACAGCTGGACCAGCTGAAGCTAATCGACCCAGGAATGATTTCAGCCTCGTCGGGTAACTTCTGCACGTAACTTGCAGCCCACCAGAGCCCAGGGGTCTTCTCCTCATGACTCTTCTCCACCAACCCCCCCGGCGGAGCTGTTTCTGCCTGCTGGCTCTTGCCACCGACGGGGGCTGTCCACCCGGAGCTGTGCTCCGCGCAGACCGACCAGACTCCTCCAGAGCTGCAGGGCAAAGCATAAGCCAAGCGGCAGGCCCCTTCTCCCGGCCTCTGCTAGGATGATAAGTTCCCCCCACGGGACATTTTCCAGTCTGTCTTTTGTCGGGACGTGGCTTGGGCAATGGGGACCCACCTTCACGAATCCTGAGTGATGGAGGGGATTTTGGAGCAGGGAGAGCAGGAACATGGGGGGCAGACGTCTGAGACACAGCGGGGAGCCCCCCGACCGGCAAGGGAAGGGTTTGGTTATTTGAAGTAGGGGGTTTAGGCATAATTACAGCTCCGTAACTGACCACCCACTCTAGTACCTGTGCCTGAGGGCTTTCGGTCTGTCCTACACGTGCTTCCGAGTCCTTCAAAGGTCTCCAGAGCCACTGCGAGACTCCGAGGTCCGACCCACAACTCCAACTGGGCACCTGCAACATCCCTGTGGCGTGGGCCGTACGGAGCCCCCCTGTCCCCTCCGTCCTGCCCGGCTCACCCGAATCCACCCAGGGGCTGTGGGAGGACAGCAGCATCCCACCAGCCCCTGGCACGACTGGGTGAAGGGGGCGAGGATGGTGGGCACAAGCCGTGTGAGAGCTCCCAGGGGACAGGGACGTCCCCTGAGGCTGTTCCACTGCGCGCAGAAGTCCCCTGAGACGGGCAGCGGCCAAACGCCGGTCGTCTTTGCCTGTGATGCTGCTGGGTGTTTGGGTACCCGCTGCCATCACGCTCTAGGGAAAGGTTGCTGGGGCCAAGCTGATCCACGACGAGCGGGCCGAGCTGTTCCCTTCCTCCATTCCCCAACCAAGTTTGAGTAACCCGGGGACAGCTCAGAGCCAAGGACATTCCTGGAAAAACGCCGTGTCCTTGGCTGAGGCCGGAGCGCTGCTAAACCCGGACCGCTGGAGAGCACCGGAGGGAGCAGAAGCCTCCGGATCCTCCACCAAGTCCAGGACGGCGCCGCCAGCGTGGGCCTGGGGCTGCTCCGCCTGGGGCAGACCCCGGGCAGCCCTCCTGCTCCTCAGCCCAGAGCAAAGCCGCTCGCACCCGTGGCTGCGCCCGCCGTGGGCTCCCCGGTAGGACCATCTGCAGGCAGCAGGCGGTTTCTCCCTTGGCACGTTTGTTTTTCTTGGCATGGAGCGGGGGTGGAAGGATGCAGACCCAGCATGACCCCCGGGCTGTGCTCTGCGTGCTGAAGCCCAGAGCGATGTAAACAACTTCTTGCCCCGTCCCGCCTCGGCTCTCACTGTTGTTCTAACGAGGAGCCCAGTTATTCCCCTTCCCTTTTGCTCAGGCCTTTCCAACCCCAAACATCACCGCCTCTCTGCACTTCCCAGGCCGATGTTGTTTAAAACACGCTCCTTCCGAGACGCAGCGCTGTTCCCCAGGGACTGGCCAGCTTCTGGCCCTGACTTTTGTCTTTCTTTGCCTTCGTTAGTGAATTAAGTCAGATAACAAACATTTCAGCTCTTTCCTTTGGCCGGCTAGCCCCAGCTCCTCCGCGGCAACACGCAGCCATTTTCCAGAGAGCCATTTTCCGTTTCCATCTTCCAGCGGCCCCCAAAGCCGTGGGATACTTTGCGAATGGAAAGTTTTGTTTCTCTAACAAAGCCCGTTTTTAGAAACCTGGGTCCTGCTCTTCTACCCATCAATTTCCCAGCCCCTTCTCCCGGCAGGGCCGCGGCAGAAGGGGATATTTCCAAGCTGAGGTCTTTGCTCTGCTCACCCTGTCTTCGGCAGAGGTTGTGAAGGGCAGTGGATGTCAGCGATGCACGCCCCAGCCACCTCGTGGCTGGATTTCTGCCTGGTGCACTTTCTGTGGGCAGCCCACAAAAGGCATTCCTTGGATTTTTAGGACAGAAGAACGCCAAACCATCTCTCGCGAACTTCACAACCCCCCTCCTGCCCTCCACACCACGGGGAGCAGGACGCTGGAGCAGCAGGGCTCTGGCTCCCGGCCTCCTGGGGCTACGTGGACGCGTCTCCAAGCCCCTTGCTGGGGCAGGACCCCCACGGGTCCCACCAGCCAGCCCACGGGACCACCGCAGCCACCCCACGACACCGCTGCCAAAATCAGAGGGCTGGTTTGTTGGCCAAATCCCCAGGAGTTCCTGCGTCACCCGGGCTCCTCCGCCACGTAGGGGCTGCAGCCCCAAACCCAGCCCTTTACGAGACAGCGGGGCACGCCGGGGTCCTGCTCTCTGCTTCCTAGGAACTGCAGACGCTCCCTGGAAGGAAGCAAACTGCAGCTCCCCTCCTGCGGGCTGCTCCCGTCCCCGTGCAGCTCCGTGCCAATTCCCACGCCGGGCGCATCCTGGTCCTGGTCCCCCCGCCAAAGGCAGGGCCACTCGGCGCCCTCGGCAGCATCCGTTCACACACGTCTCTGTGTGAATCCTGACCCAAACACCGGGACGCAAATTTGGGTTCTCAGCTCTAGGCTGCTCAACCCAACGTCAAGGGGCTGCCTGCCCCAAAACGCCCCGGCACCCTGCATCTCTTTATCAGCAACACCTAAAGAGAAAATAACCCCCCCCCCCCGTCGGTGGCAGCTCGGCCCGTATCAGCTGAGCACCCTGAGCATTTCCAGAGGTTTGCCTGCACCCCGCTGTGGTTTATGTAAATGCAGACCTCAGCTGTTAACTGCTGGTTTTTTCAGGCTGACCAGAAACCCGGTGTTTTTTTGGGCTTGTGCCCTTAGATGGACCGTGTGCCTTCCAGGCAGAAACTTTGCTCTTGGCACGAGCTGCGAGCCGCTGGAACACTGTGTGCTGCGGCTCGCGCCGGTCCCAGCAAGGCTGTGCCGCCGTCACCCCCTCCCCACGGCACCACAACCCCCGGCTCCGGGCGTGACGGAGCTCTCACGCCGGTTGTTCAGCAACGCAGCTCCGACCCACGTGCGTTGCCTCCTCTCCTGCCTCAGCTGTTGCGCTGCAGCCCCCTCGGTCACCCGTCATCGGGTCGGTCCTGCTTTCCTTCTTGCCTCGGAGGTCTGTCTCCTCGCCTGTGGCCAGCTGGAGCTCCTTTCCGATGCTCCGGGTGCCGGTGCGTTTTCAGAGATGAAGGACTACACATCCGAGCAGCAGTTCTGGTTTTGTGCAGCGAGAGGTGAGAAGGGGAAGGGCTCTCCTGGAGGCGCTGGTCTGCAGCAGGCTGCAGAGACCACGGAGCAGAGACCACCCGTGGCCGCCCCTAAGGGCCAGATGGGAGCCGCTCAGCACCTTCGGCTTCTTTCAGAGTCTGTGACTGTTGTG
This sequence comes from Anser brachyrhynchus, assembly GCF_964034855.1. Classification (NCBI taxonomy): domain Eukaryota; kingdom Metazoa; phylum Chordata; class Aves; order Anseriformes; family Anatidae; genus Anser; species Anser brachyrhynchus. The sequence goes on along the minus strand of NC_137720.1, from coordinate 6,282,541 downwards.
GATGTCCCCAGCTATCGTCTGCACCTCTCTTGGAGGCCGGGAGCTGGCAGAACACCACCTTGTTCTGAGGGTAGAGCAGGCACCGACGTTGCCAGAGCCTGCCCCGGCCTGGGCTGAAAGAAAGGCGAGACGGGGAGCTGGCGGCGGCTCTTGGGGAGGGAAGGGAACAGCCTTGGCATATCGACAGATGGGCTGATAAACAGAGCAGCAGAGTTTAGATGCGTTCGTGTTAGTCACAGACTGGTAAGATGCTTAAAGAATGATACAAGCACTTCTTTCCCCTCGTTTACAATTCCCCTTGAGTCTGTCCCAGCTATTTAAATCCGGAGCTTGTTTTTCTTCCAGATATTTCCATGAAAAAAAAAAAAATGACAAGCTTTGAGCATTAATAGGAAACTTTAACTTGGTTTTCTGTAACGAAGCAGAAAGGCTCACCAGTAGGGATCTTCGCTTTTCCTGGTGTCTCCTTCCTCTATTACTCCACTATTTATCCTTAAAAGTGGCTTAAACACAACCCAGCACCGTGCGCCCGAGCCTACCTGTGCACACTTCAGCGACAGGCCAGGAAGGCAGCAGGACTTTTCTGAAGAGCTCCCCGAGGAGTTCCATAATCCCCGGCCATGGCACTAGGACCTGCGTAGGGCCTCCAAGGAGCGGGTCCCAAGGCTTACACGCAGAGACACCAGCACACGTGCAAGCACCTTGCTGAAAAAAAAGCGGTTTTGTGGCCCCGGCACGAATCTCCTCCGCCGGCAGGATGACAAACGCCCCCACCTGCAATATCCCTGCACGCCCCCAGCCCTCCCTGCCTGAAGCAGCTTGAAATCGGTGCAGCCCCACGGGGAGGCAGGGCTGGGGGCTCTGGTGGGACCGGGACCCCCAGGTGTCCGCTCCCTGCGAGCGCGGAGGGTGAGGGAAGGAGGCTCCGTCCGTTCCTGGGGAGGGCGGTGGGGCTGCAGGAGGGGGGCACAAGGAGGTGCCCAGCAGGTTGGGAGCCACCTGAGGCCAGGCAGGAGCCCGGGGAGAGCCCAGAATAACAGCGGGTGGGTGTAGTGGCGTGCTTCGAAAAGCAAAACCTCCTGCCGAGGACGTGGCTGCTGCCACGGCGCGCTCGTCCCCCAAACCGCCTGGTGCCACGGCACGTGCGGGGCACGCCGAGCTGCGGGGCTCCCCACGGCGGCTCTTCGCAGCCCGGTCCCTCCTGGTTAGTGTGACCCCGGGGGGTCTAGGGGTGACCAAATGCCAACGGGGAAGACGGGGATATCCCCAGGGTGTGCGTCACGGTGCTACGTGCACGTGTGCGCGCTGTCAGAGGTGTCTCCAGCAGCTGGGGAAGAGGCAGACAAAGCCGGCTGGAGCAGCTCTCCCATGTCGCAGCCCTCACCCAGCTCACCTGGCGGCAACCCCCCCCCGGAGACACCGCACGCACCGGGCCCTGCCTCAGTTTCTCCTCTTCTAAAGAGGAATCCCAGGCACGACACAAAAATTTCGAGGGACAGCAAGTCACCTGGGCCCCTGCTGACTCGCGCCGCTAAATGCCGCTGCTTCAAACTCCGCCGTGTTTGTAACCCGAATTTCTCCCTCATTACGTCTTTGCCTGCTACGTGAAAAAGCCACAAACCATTAAAACCCTCATTCGTCCACTTGCGTGAACATCAGTTTAACCGCGGCTCCCTTGACATGCGGGCCTGCGGAGAGGCCGCGCTGAGCGCATCCGAGGAGAGGCACAGCCCCGAGCTCCGTGGCTGAACAGGGGTATGCCTTCACACGCCAGCAATATTGAATGCAGATTAATTAATTAATGCATCGCCAAGGTATGAATTTGGCTGCACGGTGCGGAGAAGCCAGGGCAAAGCTCACATCTATTTTGAGCTGTTTATAAACTGCTTCCTAGTTACCCAAGTCTGCCCTTTTCATCACAGAGCAAGACGACGTGTTATTGTGGAGCTACAATATTTCTAAACGTACCCGCTCCTCCCAACGCTGAGGAGGGAATTGGGGTGCCTGGAGCGGGTCCAAGAGCAGAGAAATGACCGCAGGAAGAGCCGTGAGACTGGCCGGCACCGAGCCCTTTCCTTTAAACCCCTTCCCTTCACGACACCTCCTTCCCCTCTGGCCAGCTCCTGCCGTCCCCACTGGCACCCAAATCCCACGAGCAGCTGCGCCAGCGAACGGTGGGCAGTGAGTGGAGCTGGGCAGGGAACTCCCGAATGTTTTCTATCCTCAGCACCTTTGTGCAAGGCAGCTGCGGACCCGGGGACCTGTAGCTCCAGGACAAGACGCCAGCCTCCCATCCCCCCCTGCCGCAGGGACAGCCCAGGGGCAGGACGACACCTCCCCGTGCTCCCCGTCCCTCCGCTGCCCTCCCGCGCTCAGGCTCCTGCTTCTCACTCGCAAAGCTTTCGCCCGATGGGTTTCACTGGGGATGCCGTGTGCCCGAGGGTGCAGAGGGCTGAGAGCTGCCGAGGGTGCAGAGGGTTGGGTGGGCATGGGTGGGCGACGTCGGCACCCAGCTGGTGACCACCATCCGCTGTGCAAACCCGCGGCACTCCTGCTGGCGGGCACAACCGCATCGCAGCCCGCGGCACCGCGAAACGAAACCTGCTGATGTGGAGAGGGACTTGTCGTCGCAGCCCCCGGGGCTCCCAGCAGCCGGCTGAGAGCTGGGAGCCACGGGATGCTCCGGAGGGCTCCACGCGCTCGCTTCATCCAAAACACCCCCCTGGGGCGCGGGGAGCGCTCCGCCTGCGGGGCTGCTCTCCTCGAGCACTCCGGTGTCCCGGTGATCCCGTCCTGCCCCCCGCGCCCCGTGGCAGAGCCCGGCGGGGCCCGACCTGCCGGTGCTGGCACCTTCTGGGTGCTAATCCCAGGTCCCAACAATGCCAGGGAGGAAGGGATGGAGGGTATTTTTTCTCACCCTGCAGGGACTGAAACAGAAGAAGAAAGGCAGTTCTGCAATATCCAGTGACCGCAGCGCGACCTAACGGGGCCGGTTTCGCTGCCGAATTTGACCGGTTGCCCATCTGCTTTGTCCTCCACGGCCCAAAGCTGCCGACGTTCAAACGGGAGCACGGGGAGAGCCTTTCCCAGGAGCTCCCTCACTGCGCTCCCCGCCAGCCCTGGCACAGCACACCCCCAGGACACCTCTCCTCCCTGTGCCGGCCCTTGCAAACCAGTGCAGACCCCTGCGATGCCGCTGGGATGACTGGGGCAGGCCTGTCCTGCTGTGCCGGCAGCTCCCCGCGGGGGGAAGGTGAGCGTGGTGCCCTCAGCCAGGGGCATGGCGCTTCCTGCAGCGACCCAGCGACGGGAATTGGTCCCCCAGCCCACGCCAACACCGCATATAGAAGGTGAAGGCTGCCAGCGCCGCGTCCTCGCAGCCAGGGGAAAGCTCCCCGGCGGCTGGGAGAACCGCTTAACCCCTCGGGCAGGTCTCCAGAACCAACCTGCTCTTACTTCTCCTGCAGTTTTCATCTTTCTCTCCCTGTTTGCGTCCTGGCTGCACCCCAGACCCCAGTCAGGAGAGGGTCTCCTGTAATAAGCTCCGTACACATCCCCAGGGAGCTTTCCAGGGTGCTCCCAGGCCACTCAGAGCTTGATTACTCTGCAGGGTGCTGCTGGGTGCCCCGGGACAGGGAAACAGAGCCAGAGCAGGCGGCTCCGGGGAGCTCATGCGTGGCTTTGCTCCGCTCCCCCTGCGAGGCTCCTCAGCCCCTGCACCGAGGATGCGGACCCAGCCTGGGACACAAAACCTGCCCGTGCTCCGCAGAAGAATAGCTGCAGGGTCCCCTTCTTTCGCTTTCTGGCTCAGCCTGCCATAAAAAACGAGGGAAACCAAATGCTTCCCAGCCTCCCACGCACCGAGCACATACCAAATATTCTTAGTGCAGAGGTTAATAAATGTTACAGAGAAGTGGGACCGGCTCCCACCGAGGCGAGGCACAAATAGGCGGGATGGGGGACTGGCATGAAGCTTTCTGGCTCAAGGCGAGCTCTTAAAGGATTTGCCAAGTGCAGAGAAGGAGGTAAATGTGCCCAAATCAAAATAAAAGAACGAGTTTTAACTGAACAATAAAGAGGAAACAAATGGCTTAGGGCATAACCCACTTCTCGGGGTGATTTCCACAAAACAGCAAACTTTTCTCTTTTTTTTGTTCCACAGGAACCAGAAACGGTTTGAGCTTTTGCACAAGAGGAACTGAACGGACCAAGAACCTGGGGATCTCCAAAGGCAAAAGCAGGAGGAAAGAGAAACACAGCCCGCAGGGTCGCTGTCACCGCAGCCGACCCTCCAGCCTTCTTCTGGCTGCAGAAGCCACCTCTGCCACCTGCCCTGCCCCTGGCGGATGAGGCAGAGAGAAACCCCCTGGCACCAGCACCAGTTCTGGCTTTCAGAGATTTCGTGAAATCCCCTGCTGGCTCCTGGCGTGCCAGCACCAGCTCCCCGCCTCATCCTCTGGTCTCTCCACCGCAGCTCTTCCTCCCTAGCAAGCACCGCACGCCGCTCACGGCGCTCACGGTTTCCACCTCGTCCCCTAAACCAGCCCCAGCTCGCGGGTGCGCCCGGGAGCCAGCCGAAACGCGGGGAGATGGGACTTACGTCTACCGAGTGCTCCCTCTGGATGCGTTTCTTGGTCTCCTTCTCGCAGTGGTTGAGCACCGCGTCGCAGTTCTGCGGGCTGGCCGGCGAATTCTCCGTTTGGTTTTTCTGACTCGGCTCCAGAGGGATGCTTCCGTCCGAATCCACCACATCCAGCTCCTTCTCCAGCTCCTCCATCTCCTCCGGAGACAGAGTCGACAGCAAGCTGTCTATGTCCGGATCTTCGCTAACTTGTCGCCGATATTTGGCAACTTTGGACATCTTGGCCCGTTGGCGAGACACGGTTGCGGTTGTTGTGGTACCCAAAGCAAGAGAAAAAAAACCAGAGCCGAAGCTCTAACACCGCTTCCCGCAGCGGCAGCAGGTGCTGAAGCGTTACAATCGCGGCAGCTCTCAACCGCTGCAGCCCCGGGGCTCGGTAGTGATGAAGAGGGGACACCCCTCGGCCCAAGGGTTGGCCAATAACAGCGCCCAGCGGCGATTCGGGTGCGGGGAAGCCAATGGAGCCCAGCGGGAGGCGGGGAATGGTGCTATCAGAGCAGCCTGAAACCCGAGGACATTCCAGGGAACCATGCAGAGCTGCATGACCAAATTTAGTCCGGAGCATTTAGCCTTTTAAAGGCAATGGGCCAACGTAGCGAGAAAAACACGCAAAAATGCACAAGCTGGCAGGCTGGGGAGCTGGGGGCTGGGGGCTGATCCCAGCACATGCCCATGGGCGCCTGCGGGCGAGTAAAGAGGTCAGCCCAGCTCCGAAGTCTGCCCCCGTTACCGGAGGGCAGATTTTCGGGAGATGAGCCTTACGTTAGTGACAGCTCTTGAGTGAAACCCGCAGCAGCGTGCCCACCCCAGGGGGCTTTCACCCTTATCCTGGTGCTCCCCAGGATCTGCGGGGTTAGCCAGAGCGCGCGGCGTGCCGGGCAGAGCTGCTCACGGTGCTGGCGCGGGCTGGCTCTGCACGAAGGGCACGCGAAGCCCGGCGCCCGCTCCTCGCTCAGCACAGCCCCAGCCCAGCACCGTCCCCGGGTCGCCTGATCGGCGCTTCTGCTGCTTCCCTGGCCCCTGCGGGGGGTCTGCAGCTGCTCGTCCGTTTCCCCTCGCCCAGCCCCAGAGGCATCCCCCCCGCACAGACCGAATTCCTGAGCGTCCCCTGCCTCTGGCTCAGGCAGTGCCCTAAGCCTGGGCTTCGGCTGGAGGCACCTACTTTCCGTCGACCTAATCCGCGACGAAGCTTACTGGCATCTGCAAGTTCTCCCGGAGGGGCACGGCAGATGTGCTCTTTCCCTCCAGATTTCAGAGCAGCTTTGCCCCATGCACAACATTTTGCACCCATGTGATATACTGCCGACTTCACCCTTTTCTTCATTCTCTATCATTCTCCTGCTATTTACTGCCTGCTCTCAGACCTCCCTCCTAGACTGAGCAGGCAGCCCTTTGGTCTCCTTCTGTAGAATAAGCTCTTGTAGGATTTTCCTCACCAGCTTCATCACCACCTTCCTTTCCTCACCACCTTCCCTGCCCGTCCCCCTGGGTCGGATCTCGTCCTGAACAGAGGCACAGGGTGCTCCAGGTGAGCCTCCCAGTGCCTTGTGCTCCAAACCAGACATTCCCCATCTGGACGGGAAATGCAGGCTCTTGTTGCATTCTAGGATTTCATTTATCTGCAGCATCCCAGCACCCAGCCCCTGCTCATAGCCTTCCTATGATTCACCCGCACAACTGAGATGTTTTCCAGATTGTAGAAGAAAATGTTGTCTTTAGTTTCCAAGTGCATATTCTTAAACATTGTGGCACTGAATTTCATCCCACTTCACCCCATCACTTTTATCTCCCTGATCCCCCGATCCCCATCTGTACTGACTGCAGCAGTTCCAGAAAACTTGGCACGATCAGAAAAGCTACCAGCGCCCCGCAGGCCTGTGCCGAGGTCCTAAATGAAAGATTAAAGACAGGACTGAACAGCGAGGGACCTCACTGGCAATCTCCTGAGATTTCCTCCTCCCCCTCGCTTCCCACTGTCGAGCATGGGGTGGGCAGCAAAAACTGGTTTTAGTGCTTCATGACTGCTTCCAGTACTGCAAATCTGGTTTTGGTAGAACAAGATCACCACTGATACTCTGTGTTTTTGTTCCTGGACCCTGACTGCTGTGCTGAGGGGTGCCAGACATCGAGCTCCCCCAGGAGCTGTGTGCTCAGGGCCCTGAGGTGCTCCTGAGGCCCCACGCATCCGTCCCTGATCTGCGGGTCCGTGTCTGCTGGGCTCTCCTCCGCTGAGCTGCAGAGCTGCCTGCGCAGAGGTAACAGCACAGCCTTGCAGAGGAATGTCCCTTCATTAGCGGAGGCCCGTCGGCAAGAGCAGGAAGGCAGGGAGAGGAGCGGGGTCTCCCCAGACCTGTCAGTTTGTAGCAGGAGGTCTCAGTGGAACTCATCTCGGCTGTCACTCGTCTCTTTTTAAAGGGCATGGCAGCGCAGCTCTCGAGCGCGCCGTATTCCACAGAGCTCTCAGTGCCTTAAGAAAGGAAACGCTGGAAAGAAAATCTAGTTTTCACCCGGGAATAAGAGGTGCTCTGGAGACGTGCGCTGCTCTTTGTGGGCCAGCAGCAACCGGGACCGGGCGGGGGCTGCGTGCTGCGGCCACCACGGGATTGATGCCGGCCCCTTGAGGCTCGGCCGGGTGGGAGAGCGCAGTGCGATACGGCACAGCAAAGCACAGCACGGCACGGCACGGTGCAGCACGGCACAGCACAGCACGGCACGGTGCAGCATGGTGCAGCACGGCATGGCACAGCACGGTGCAGCACAGCACAGTGCAGTATGGCGCAGCACGGCACAGTACAGAATGGCATGGTGCAGCATGGCACAGCACGGCATGGCACAGCACAGTACAGCACAGCACAGAGCAGTACGGCACAGCACGGCATGACGCAGCACGGCACGGCGGAGCTCCAGCAACTTCGAATCTTCACCGAGGCTCCCCAGCCTCTGCACTTCTCAGGATCCCCATCCCCATAGCAACCGAGCGCCCCGGAGGCACCGATCGGCGTTTCCGCCCCACGCAAGGAGCGCAGCAGCGTTAGCAGCAGCGTTAGCAGCCGCGTCTCAGCGGCGAGGAGCCGAGGCAGCAGGAGGAAGCGCCTTTTCCAGGCACCCCCGCGGGGTCTGGCAGAGCTCTCCGTGCTCCCACCTCTTGTGCCACCACCCCGCGGCCCTCTGCCTTCCTCTGGTTCCTCCTAGCAGCTGCTGGAGCACAACCGCAAAACGGATGGATTCCTCCAGGCTGCTCTATCGGCCCCTTCCTTCGGAGCCCGCAGGGGGAAAGGCCGAACCAGTGATCTTCTCATTTTGTAGTGTCTTCCTCGGGACGGCGAGCGGCAGCTCCCTGCCCTGCCCTGCCCGCCTGCGGCACGCAGCCGCCCTGGGGCGCGCTGCTGCAGCTCTCCTCTCCCAACCCAACTGCAACTTCGCACAGATCCTTCCCCCGCAAAGTTCCCAAAATTCACAGGAGAGCGAGGGAAACGCAGAACAGCCATTACACGTGGGGAAAGCAAGCGGCTCCTGGCCGCAGGGAAATTCTGAGAGCCCGTGGGCAGCTCCCGGCAGCCTGCCCGGGGTCCCCCCCGCCGTCCCCGGCCGGGCTGCGGGAAGTCCCTTTGGCGACTCTGGCCGCCGTGGGGGGAGTTTTGGGTCCCTTGAGAGCTCTCCGGCAGCCTGAAGGGGACGGGCAGAGAACGACCCTTCAGCCTGACGCAATTAGCCCCTAACCGGCTAGGGGAAAGGCCGCGAGCCACCAGGAAATTGCCACCCCCAGAAGGGTCGGCTCGGTGCCGGCCTGGTGACAGCAACGAGGAGGGTGTAAGCGCAGGGAGCTGCTGCCGGGCCCTCCCGGGGCACAGCAGCTGGGACAAGGCCGAGCTTTCCCCCACTGCCTTCCCCTCGCCTTTCCCGCAGCCACACCACCACCTCCCGGCGGCCTCCATCGCTGCATCGCCCCGCTCCCGTCCCGCCTGAAGGGGGGGAGCGGAGCCCCAAGTCCCCGAGGACCCCCAAGTCCCCGAGGACCCCCGGACAGCCGCCTGAACAGCAAGCTGAGGCCGCTGGGGCGTTTCAGCTCCTTTCCATCGCTTCAGGCCCTGATTTATTAGAGCGATTAGGTGCCTCGCTGGTGCTTGGCGCGCAATCCACGCTGCCCGCTGCGGCTGAGCAACTCGCCGTCCTACAGGAGAGGCTACAGTTAAATTAGGGGCGTGAAAAGACCGAGCCCTTTACAACCAGAGCGCTCGCAAACACGGACGGGGGAAAGCTCCGGGGCTTCGCGGGCTGCCCCGGCGTTCGCTGCCAGCACGGGGGTGAGTTCTGCGGCTCTGAGCTGCCTCCCGGAGGGCTGCGGGACGGGGGGCTCCCAGCCCTGCGAGCTGCCCGCCCGCAGGAGCGGCCCCAGGGCCACCGCCTCCGCTGACAGCCCGGCTCCAGGCACCCGGGGCAGCGGCAGCAGGGCCTCCCCCGTGACCACCGCCCGCCCTCCGCACCTCACTGAGAGCTCCGAGCGCCGCACGGCGCACGCGCAGCCACCTCAGCGCACCCCCTTAGTCCCGCCCCCCCTCTCCCATTGGAGGAGCGGGACGAGGGGCGGTGCGGCGGGCCAATCGCGCGGCGGGGGACCGGAGCGGGGGCGGGCGCGGCCGGCGGCGCGTGCGAAGATGGAGGAGTACGCGCGCGAGCCCTGGTGAGCGGCCGGGCGCGGGGCGGGCGCGTGCGGCGGCCGTGGGGCTTCGGCGGGCTCGGGGCGCGCGCGCCAGGAGGGGGGGGAGGGAGCGGGGGGGGGCTCGGGCGGCGGGAAGGGAGGGGGGAGGGGGGAGGGGGGGGGAGGTGACCTTGGAGGCGCCGCCATGGCCGCCGCCGCCCCGCGCTTCCGGGCCCTCCCCCCCCAGCCTCACGGGGCGGCTCGGGGGGCTCCGGGGGGGCTCCGGGACCGGCCGGCCCCGGGCACGGGCACGGGCACGGGCACGGGCGGCAGCCGCCGCGGGGGTTGGCCGCGGTCCCGCACAGCCCGGTCGTGGGCGCCGCCGGGGCCGGGGCCGGGGCAGCCCCTGCGGGCAGCCTGTTCCGCGCCTCGCCGCCCGCAGTACCCGAATAAGGAGTCACAGAACTGCGGGGGCCGGCAGGGGCCTCCCGAGCTCAGCGGGTCCAGCCCCCCTGCCAAAGCCGGCTCCCTCCAGCAGGCTGCCCGGGGAGGCGTCCGGACGGGCCTGGAATATCTCCGGAGAAGGAGACCCCGCAGCCTCCCTGGGCAGCCTGTCCCAGCGCTCCGTCACCCTCACCGGGAAGAAGTTCTTTCGCATGTTGGTGCGGAACTGCCTGGGCTCCGTTCTGTGGCCATTGCCCCTTGTCCTGCCCCCACAAACCACTGAAAGAGGTTGGCCCAATCCCTCTGCCTCCCACACCTCAGGTATTTATACACATCGATGGGATCCCCTCTCAGTCTTCTCTTCTCCAGGCTGAACAGCCCCAGGTCTCCCAGCCTCTCCTCCCAGGGGAGATGCTCCAGGCCCCGTAACACCTTTGTGGCCCCCCGCTGGATCCAGGAGATCCCTGTCGTTTTTGCACCGGGGAGGATCACCTCCCTTGACCTGCTGGCCACGCTCCTTTTAATGCACCCCAGGATCCCCTCGGCCTTCTTGGCCACGAGGGCGCACTGCTGGCTCATGGCCAACCTGTCGTCCACCAGGACCCCCGGGGCCTTCTCCACAGAGCTCCTCCCCAGCAGGTCGTCCCCCAGCCTGTACCGATACGTGCGGCTGTTCCTTCCCAAAGGAGTCCTCCTCCATCCCTTTCATAAGCCCCCTTTAAGTACTGAAAGGCCGCAGTGGGGTCACCCTGGGGCCCTCTGCAGGCCGACCGTCCCCAGCTCCCTCAGGCGAGGTGCTTGAGGTTCTGAGCGTCTTCACGGCCCTCCTCTGGACTCGAATGTCCGAGGGCGTTGTGCAAACGCTTCTTGAACTCCAGAAGCTCGGTGCCATGCCCACGTCCCTGGGGGGCCTGTCCCAGTGCCCAGCCACCTCTCGCAGAATCAGGAATCATTAAGGCTGGAAAGGCCCGCCAAGATCACCCGGTCCAACCGTCCCCCCCCCACCAGTGTCACCACTGAACCCTGTCCCCAAGCACCGGGCCCGACCTCTCCTTGAACACCCCCAGGGACGGGGACTCCCCCACCTCCCTGGGCAACCCGGCCCAACGCCCGACTGCTCTTTCTGCAGAACCTCTCCCTAATGCCTAGCCTGACCCTCCCCTGTCCCGGCTCCATCCCTGGGGTCCTGTCGCTGTCCCCAGAGAGCAGAGCTCAGCGCCTGCCCCTCCGCTCCCCTCATGAGGGAGCTGCAGGCCGCCATGAGGCCTCCCCTCGGCCTGCTCTGCTCTGGGCCGAACAAACCAAGGGGCCTCAGCTTCTACTCATGTCTTCCCCTCAGGCCCCTCACCACCTCTTTTCCCGGCTGCTGGGGCCCCACACTACATTTCACCCCATTACCTGCTTTTCGCCCCGTTATCTCCATCCCCCCCCCCAGCCCCATGCGGTTCCCCCGGGACCCGTCCCGAGGCGTGGGGCACCCTCGGCCTCCCCCTGCCCGAGCTGGCTCCTGGCTGTGCCGGGGCAGCCCGGCGTTGTGCAGCTGCTCTCCTGATCCCGAAATTGTTGTGCAGCTGCTCTCCTGATCCCGAAATTGTTCACCGTCAGCCCTGGTTGCCATCCGAGTGCTGCTGCTGCTGCTGTAGGAACCCGGCCTCGTCTCGCACGTTGCGCTGAGCCTGTTTCCCTGCTCTGAGGGGCATCCTTAAAGCCGGGGAAAGAAGTAACAGTAACATTAAGCTTGCAGATAAGTGCCAAATAATAATGGAATAATCTCTTTTCTTCTGATTCTCTCCTCTGCTGAGGTCGAGCACTGCCGGGGCCGTGGGGTGTTTTGTGTCAGCTTTCCGATGCGTCCGGCGCCTGTCCGGGAGTTCAGAGGCGCTGACGTGAAATAGCAGTGCTGGTATCAAAGGCGTTTTCTCGTTCAAAAGCTGCTCCTGCGGAGGCTTGGAGGATAGTTTAAGAGGAAAATTAAGTACCCCAAAGGTAACAACTAACGAGCTTTACCTCTGAAGGAGGGTTGAAGATGGAAAAAATCTAGGCGAGCACTCCGTGATTGGGGTCTAATTAATGAAGCTTCTGTAAAGAACAGTCACAATTTGCTAAATTGGAATTCTTTGACCTTGTGGGTAGAGGAAGACCACTTTACATAATCTATTTAGATTTCCAGAAAGCCTTTTAACAAGATCGCTCTTAACAAGCGAACAAAGGCAGAGAGTTGTGATGAGATGTTTTATTCATAACAGTAGATCAAAATCTGGACAGGAGGCACAGAGAGGAGAAGAAAAAACGCTGAGAAGAAAGAGATGGTAGCTTTTCATCTTGGCAGATCTGACAACAGCGTGCCCGCAACCCTTCCCGATCATTGCACATGGGAAATAGGGGGCTTTGTAGAAGGAAAATAAGGTATAAAATGGGGCTAAATTATTTAATTTCATCAGAACTGGAGGGGATTTGTTAGGAACGTGAGATGAAAGCACGTGCCAGGCAGGGCAGTAAAAAGGAAGGGCGATGCCTGGTGGGAGGACGTCCCCTCGTTCCGCCGCTGAGTGCTGTCCGCGTCGGTGTGGGTTTGGGCCTCCGGCAGTGGTGGTGGTGGTGCGGGTGGGATCCCGGTGCCTCCGCAAAACCGAGTGACTCTGACCCGAAGTCAACGTGCGGAGCAGCGTCACGTGCAAGGCAGCAATTCACCTTCGCTCCGGCATGCGGAGCCGGTGACGCCACCTCGGTGCGGGGACTGCGGAGGTGGGGAACGGGAGCGGGTCGGGAACGGGTCGTGGAAGTGAGAAAGGAGCCCGGGGCGGCCTTTAGGCAGAGGGAACAAAAAGATTTTTTGCAGGAAGCAAATAAAAACCCATGGCAAATAAAAACCCGTGGCAAAATGTGCAGCGTAGCAGGTGGTCAGGGGAAAAGAGGAGCTGTGTTCCCCCCTTTCGGCAAAGAGCTTTTACGTATCCTGTGGAACAGAGAAGTGGCAGATCCAAGGCAGGTGGGTGGATGGAGATGTGCTCTCGTGTGCGGGACCGCAGAGCCGGGTGCTGCAGGGAGCTCTCAGCAGCAGAAGCACAAAATCCAGAGGGAGATCAGAGAAGCACACTGATGCTCGTACCCGTGATGGCTCTTGGTGCAGGATTTGCTAACCTGCACGCGGGGCTTTGCCGTCGGGTTCAGCTTTGTGAGCGCGCAGCTTGCCGCAGCCTGCCTTCTGCTCGGCTTGCTGGTGGCTGCCTGTGCAGCAGCTGTGGCCGACAGATTTTGGTGTAAGATGAAAGAAACGGAATAACTCCGTGCATACGCTGCAAAATTCCCAGCAGCGGCAGCGCAGCTCATTGCAGGCTGCATTGCAGCTCATTGCATTGCTCGCCCAGCTTGGGAGGTGTTCGGTGACGGAGAATTACAGGGCAGCGGGCCGCAGGGGACGGCGAGCCCCAAATTAGAGCCCGGCTCTCCGTGGTTGGAAGCCTTTGCCGAGAGGAAGGCGCCTCCTCCTGCGCTCCGTGGGGCTGCAGGCTTGGCACCGCCGCCTAGCGCTGCGTGAGCGTTCCTGGCGTTTGTTGCAGTGAACTTCAAAGGCCCGGGGTGCATCAGAAAAACCTTTCCAGTTTAACAGAAGATGACTTTGAAGTCTCCCGTTCAAATAACCAGAACTAAAGAAAAGTGTGAGTAGCTCCGGAAAGCAGCGTTTTGTTCTCCTGTGGGCTGTCTTGTTTGAGTTTGCCACCGCCGTTTTCCGTAGGTCGAGATGAGAATGAGAAGAGTAAATTCCGAGTTATTTACACGCCACAAGCAGGGCAGAGCTGGCTGTAGCTGCAATGCTGCAGAAGTTTTCCACGGTGGAGACGCGTCTCGGTGCCACGTGTGAGAGGAGTTCAAACAGTTCTTTGCAGAGCTGACGCTGACTGCCCGGGGAGGCAGCTTGTTGGGCTCTGGGTGGACGCGAGCTCTTGTCGCTGCTCACCTGCGCGTGCCTGTCCTCGCAGCCCGCTCCGCGAGCTGCACATGGGGCAGTCGTCCTGGCGCTCCTGCGTCCTCGCGCTGGTTTTGGATACCGGGACGTTTGTTTGGATGGGGAATTTCCTCCAGGAATGCACCGGACGGGCGAGCGGTGGATCCCTCGCAGTGACTCGCACAGGGTGGCGTGGTGCAGCGTTGCATTTTCGTCTCTGTTTTTCGTTACAGTCCCTGGAGGATCGTAGATGACTGCGGAGGTGCTTTCACCATGGGAGCGATAGGAGGTGGCATTTTCCAAGCCATCAAGGGCTTCAGAAATTCCCCGGTGGTAAGTAAAACCATGGGAGAAAGTGCATTAGGAGCGCAACCCTGCTCCCTCTGTCCGTCAGCGGCGAAACGTGGTGGCAGAAGGTAAGGTGGAGGAAATCCTTGTCCACAGAGCGGGGCTGAGGAACGGGCTGCGTGTCACTCACCCAAACCACGAGCGTCCATCGGGTGAATGGCTCAGCGTCCGGGGGGGGTCCGTCGTCTGCCTGGGTTAAGGTTCTGCCTTCCCCCCTTCCACTGACGGCAGCAGCGGGGCCCTTGCAGCTGGCTGCCCTCCCTCGGTGAAAGGAAAAATCTTTTTCTCCTTCAGATTTGTAGCAGGGAGTGTTAACTTTCTGTAACTAATTTCTTATTTAAATGTTAACATTTTTCAGTAACTGGATTTATCTGAAAGGCAATTTCAGTTTAAATGCAGAAGTGTGCACAGACGTGGAAGTTGAAGTTTAGGCAGCACAGGTCAGTTGTTTCCACTTCCAAGTTTTCGGCTGCAAAATTTTGACCACAAACATGTTGCACAGACTTCTGATAAAAATAAGATCCAACTTCTACTTGAACATTGTAAACCATTCCTCTGGCTTTTATGGAAAGGGCTTAAAAGGGATGAAAGGGTTTTTAGTTGAGAGTGGTTTTTGCTGTTACTGTGTGACAATTTGATTGCCTAAAGCTTCTTAATAAACTATCAGTTTGAGGTAAATTTTGTGAATAAAATCAAATAACTTTTTCCAAAACTAGTCAGATCCTGCAGACGCTTAGCAGGAACAGGATTATGTGCTTAACCACATTTAAAATTTGTGTGAGACTTGTTAAGTGAGCATGTCCACACTTCTCAGTGCTCGTATCTAAAACAAAACTTGAGTGTTCCCAGCGTTCTTTAAATCTTTCGCAGTGTAGGAAATGCGTAGTAATTACTGTTGCAATTCCTGGATGACATTTACTGTTTGACACAGAAGGCTCAGAACCACCTTTTAAACTTGAATTGCGTGCTCCTCTTGGCTGCTGAGAGTGAGCTGATGAGAAGGGGACCAGCTGCTCCAGCTGCCCAACTGGGGGAAGTGGCTAGGCGTCAGGAAGAAAGAATTATACACGTGAAAAATAAATGTGCTTTTCTTGCTAAAGGTGTAACTTTAAATGTCTCATTCAGCTCCCACCACGCCTGCCAGACAAACCTTGAACTTAAATGGTTTGAGGTAGTGACTGCTGGCTGTGCTTCGGTTTTGTAGCTTCCAGGTGTATTGCAAAGCTGTGACAAATAGTGAAGTATCTGTAAAAATGCATTTTCTGTCAGCTCCTGATCACGGCCATTGAAGGTGCTTAGAAGCAGGTTGGGCCTGCGGCACGGTTGGGCTATACGCAGACGTTTTGGCTGTAAGGCTTCATTCTGTCGTTCTGTCCTTCTCTTCTATTGTAGGGGGTAAACCACCGGCTGCGGGGAAGTTTGACAGCTATTAAAACAAGAGCTCCGCAACTGGGAGGTAAGTAATTTCGTGTTGATGTTGCCATCATCTTTCCATGGACTGTTGGTAGAACACCCAGGCTGGGAAAGTAACGCGATGGCAGCGCAGGGACACCTGAGCTGCCTCCCAGCAGGCCAGATGCATTTCACCAGGGTTTGTCAGTCCAAGCAGAGAATAAACACGGTTCTGTTGCATCCAGAATTAGTTTTGGTGTGGAGAAGACATGCTTATGCTCCTGGAGTGATAAGCCAGGGTTAATCATTTTGTCATATTCGAGCCAGTTCTGTGCAGAGCTGCCTGCGAGCCTGTGCCTTGTGTGCATGGCCTTAAAGTAACCAAACTTGGCTCATTAGGAGAAATCATCAGACGTGGAGAAACAGTGAAATAGGTGGGTGGATCTGGCTGGGATTTCAGACTTCCCCTAAGGTCAGCTAGGTACATTTCAGGCTTTTTTTTTTTTTTAATGAATGTCATGCACAAATGTCTAAAATCACAAACCTGCTGCTTGAGTCAAAATGACATTATGATCTCTTAAAGGTGGGTCAGCATCAAAGTGAGTAAGCCTAAGGATCTGCTCTGTGCCGTGATGCTCTTCTGTCAGGAAAATTGAATTAATACATTACAGAAGGGGAAAATGGGAGAGTGATGTCGAGCAGGGGAACGTGTTGGCTGCAGCAGAACCTCTCAGAGAAATCGGGGCCGCGGGCGGAAAAAGCTCTACAGCCACAGCCTGTGGTGGCTGCACAGAGAGAGGAATTCACCCTCCTGCTCCGCATCTGGTAGCAAGCTTTCAAAGGCATTAAGACACCTCCAATTAAGGAGACTTGAACTTAATCTAAGTCACGCATTTTTCCCAAAATGAGCCTGAGGATGAGCGTTTATTTTCATTTATAATACCGGTTATTGTTAAATGACTTTAGAATTTGCATTCTGAGAACTGTCACGTTCTCTTTACGTCTGCCATACCGTACAGACCAGCCCTGACCTCCTGAGGTGCCAGAAGCAGCGTTAGGATAAGGTGCTAAACTACTCTATCATTCTCTGTGAGGAAATACATTTAAAACATTATTTTTTTCCTATATGCTATTTTTTTCCCTGAGCTATTCCATCTTTATTAGGATGCAAATTCCATTATAATCACTGCTTGGTAATCTTTTGGTCATGAAATATGAAATAATGAGATTATGTTTAAAATGTATGTGTATGTATAACGTGTGTGTGGCTTGACAAGTTTAGAATTTGTCTCAGTATTGATCCTGACCTGTGGTTGGTTCTTGCTGAGATTGGATGTGTCTGAAAGTGTGCTAACGCCACACCACCTCTTGGTGATGTGACCGCAGGGCGGCTGCTTGCCTGCTTTCTCTAACCTGGTCTTGCCTTTTTTCCAACTTTCCACCAGGGAGCTTTGCTGTCTGGGGAGGGCTCTTCTCCATGATTGACTGCAGTATGGTCAGAATGAGAGGTAAAGAAGATCCGTGGAATTCAATCACAAGCGGAGCCCTAACTGGAGCCATATTAGCTGCCAGAAGTAAGAAATTGAGCTCTCGGGAGCACAGTAATTGAAAAAGCTTCTGTGTTCTAAACGTACAGTTCTCATCGTTACAGCAAAGCGGAATTGTGTGATACCCAAACTGGAATTTACTTTGTGAGAGAAATTGAAAGATAATCTTAGACTTTTGTCCTGTGCTAATGAAAGTAATAATTATGTTCTCAGACATTACTGTTGTTCTTTTGTTTCCCTGAGGAAAGGGGAGAATTGCCTAGTAATTATCTCTTTATTGATGATACTGACGAGGCTTAATGAATGCAAAATGACTGCTTCTGAGTCTGCCCATAGGAGAGATTATAACTATAGAAAGAGAATTATAATATGCAAAGTAACGCGCTGAAAAAAGTGTTGTTTTGTACTTCTATTTTTAGATGGACCTGTTGCCATGGTTGGATCTGCTGCAATGGGAGGAATTCTCCTAGCTTTAATTGAAGGAGCTGGTATTCTCTTAACAAGATTTGCCTCCACACAGTTCCCTAACGGTAAGGAACCATCACTGCAGTAGCGCGAGGCTTTTATTGTGCAGGCTTTACTAATGTGCCTCTTCCAGTCATCACTCTTATCACGGAGTAAATCTACTCAGCCAATTCCCAGCTTCTAAGGCTGTAAAAAGTGAAGGGAGGGCCGCACGTTGGTGATGATGCAAGAGCTTTCCAGCGTTCTGTCTGTGGGATGACGGTTCTAGAGAAATCCACGTCTAAATGAAGCGGCAAGATGGGCTGTCACTCAGCAACGTAAAGGCAGAGGAGTGTGGTGCACCGGGGGGTTTCCAGGCACAGTGGGACGTGGGTCATTTCCGGGGCTTCAGAGGGTGGAGAAGATACCTGGGATTCGTCCGAGCAAAATGTGCAGACGTGGGTGGTGTTACGGGAACGGGCGCCCCAGCCCCGTCCTGCTGACTCAGGCCCAAGCAGGACTTGCGGGTTCTTGCTGCTCCTTCCCGCTGCGTGGCCGGGCGCCGTGGGGGCTGAAAGCGACGATGTCCACGTGCCAAACTGTGGAACTGGTCTTCTGCCCCGTCCCCCGGTGCATCCACACAGCCCTGACACGCGGTGGCAGCAGTAGTTCAGGCGGCAGCGAGCGACAGGACAGGTTTGAGGCAATAGGAAGCAGCACGTTGGGTGCGAGACGCAGGGTTCCTGCAGGCCGGCTGTGGTCCCTGTGCAGATGTGTGGGTGACCCTGAATGAGGAGGTGAAGATCAGCAGGCGGATGCAGAGGGGAGATGTCAAAGAGGGGTCGTGCTGGTGCTTTGTTTTTCTTTTTTAATACCACTCGAAAACATGTATCCCTTTTTTTTTTCCGAAGAAAAACACAAGCTGAGATGTCAGTGAGCGGAGTCTGTGACCATTTGTGTAAATACTTGGCTGGGTGAAACAATTAATATCTCCATTGCCCCACCTTGTTTTGGGAGCAATACAGACAAAACCGCTAGTGTTGAAAGGATTAGTGGCAAGCCACTAATTCCTGATAGGATTCCTCTCGGGTTTGCTCACTGGCGTTCTTTGTTCGGTCTAAATTGTTACAATTTCTGTTCTTAATACCAGAGCATTTTAAAATGAACCTGCTTCAGGGAAGGGGTATCATCTGTCCGTTACAATTTATTCTCTCTAAACTTGGCATGCAATGAGCGTGTTGCTTCCCTCCAGCAGGACGTCGGTAAGAGGAGTCGGGAAGCTGGCTCCACAGCGCCTCGTTCCGTTCCACTGCCTTGCCTTGTGGGGCGAGTTACCGTGGGTAGACCTGCACAGAACGGCCAGGTTCAGCTGCAGGGCAGTAAGGCATAGGTTTCCAGCTCCTTTAGGTGACTGAAAACGTTTCCCTCTCGCTGCTCTGATTCATTTCCCGATTAGTAAAGGAGCTAAAAATACGTGCCTTATGGGAACGGGGCTCTTGTCAACGTGTAAAGCTCTCGAACTTCTTTGAATGGAAAAAAAATGTAAAGTCTTGTTATTGGCTTCGTTAATTTTAGAAGGGCTTTATATTAAAGAAAAGCACTGTGAATGTGTTTCATGCTTTTAGTAGGAAGAATGTCTCATCTTTTCGTATTTATTATTTGACTTTTTTTCTTTCTCCCGATTCACAGGCCCTCAGTTTTCAGACGATCCCTCCCAGTTGCAGCCCTCTCCATTTGGCGACTACAGACAATACCAGTGATTATCCTCATTTTGCTAGTTCTTGTTGTACCTGAGCTGTAATTTAAAATGCTGGAGGACCAAGATGCGGTATGTCTTTACACCAGTGGTAGTCTCGTACACAAACCATGCCAAGAGGACCTTCAGCACTCGTCAGTGTGAAGCTGCACAGGAGAACTGTTAGAAGATGACAGATCTATTTATTCGTAATAGATTCCATTGCTGTAATGTTAATTCATGTCTGGTAGAATACATGGAGATTTAAGATAAGGACCAAATGGAGTCTTGTAGTCCTTTGGACATGGACTGAAGTGAATGTCTGTGGAGTCTTTGCTGGGATGTGGCATTAGCCGTCCCCAGTGAATGCATCTGGAATTTATCCTCTCCCCTTTCGGATTTAGGTTGCTACACAGATTTCAGCTTGAGGAAAAGCGTTATCTACGTGCAGTATTACACTCCTGAAGTGAATATTCCTGGGAGGGAATGAATGAATGAAGTGAATGTTACTGAATATTCCCGGCTGAGACCCTGGCCACAGAAGAGTGGGCAAGTCTCTGGTAGTTGAGGGAAAATTACAGTCATCGTCAGCGCGGAGCCTCCCGGGGGTAGCCGAAGCTGCGTTAGTCACCAGACGTTTTCCTGCGCTCCCTCTGGGATTAGCGCACCGGGCGTTGTTCAGCTCCGCGTGCCTCCCAGCGGCCGGGCCAGCCTCTGCCCTGCGCCCTGGCTCCAGAGCTCGAGGGTTTCGTCCTCTGCCCTGAGCCGTGCGCTGTCGCGCTGCCCTCCGGGCCGTGCTGGGCCGGGAGGGGCCGGGGCCACTGCCCTCGCTGCTGCAGCGCTGGCAGCCTGCACGGGGTTCGCTCACGCTGCACGGGCACAGGAGGGAGGCCGCCGGGCGCTGCTGGGTGTCCCCTGCGCCCACAGCACCGCCGGCCTCTCCTGGCTGCCGTCAGGGGCTGGGCACGCGGCGTCTGTTGCTCGTGGACCGTAATTAAGCAGCGGCCCGAACATCCTGGGTGGCCGCTCCCAGCAGCATCTGGGGGCTGGCTCTGGCTGCGCGGGGCACCGGGGTGCGCGGGAGCTGCTGGAGGCCGAGCTGCGGCAGGGGACCAGCAGCCCCCCCGCTTTGGGGGCTCCTTCTGGGCCCTGCCTTTGCGGTCCCCAAAGCCAGGCCCCATCCAGACAGCCCCAGGCAGGGGCACCGCACGCGCCTACCCGCAGCAGCAGCCGCCCCCCCCCCCCAGCTGCTGGGGCTGGCGGACAGCAGGGACAGGAGCCACGGGTGGCACGGGGGCCCTGCGGGCACTCCTCCCTCACCCCCTGTGAGGTGACGGGCTTCAGCTGCTCGAGAAGAGCTTTATTCAGCTCAGCTCTTCCCCTCTAATCCCCCGTGACCGTCCGCGCTGGACGGTCACTCGCACGCTCCTGCCCAAGGGCAAGCCATGATTTGGGGTGCCGTCCTTCACGCCCCGCACGCTAACCGGGTTGCGGCGTCCGTGCTGACCGGCCGAGAGCCCTCTGCCCTGCAGGGTGAGCTTACGGCTCGCCTCCTTCCCCCCGGCGGGCCCACGGAGGGAGGGCAGCAGGGCCCGCTGCCCCGCAGTGCACCACGTGCCCAGGGAAGGGTTTCCTGCCCCCAGCACCCCACTTTCCTGTTTTCTTTCCGCCGGGGCCGTCCTGACTCACCGCAGGCAGGGTCCCGCGGCGCGGCCGCTCCTGGCGCTTGGCCCTGGCTGCCGGTGAGCGGCCGCGCTCCTCGGGGGTGCTCCCCCCCAGAAGCAGCCGCCAGCCCGAGCAGGTTCTTTGCTACAGCCACCCCCAAAAAAAAAACCACGAGACCGACACCGCTCGCACGACACTGAACTATTGACCGTTTTATTTCAATCAGCTACAGCAGCTCTACATTCCCCTAAAACACTGTCCTTCCTTCACTACCACAGACAGCGAGGGAGCCGAGTACACTGCGGTGGCAGCAAGTCTTTTTAAAGCTTAGTATTAAATATTAAATATTCTCTCATTTATGTTTACATTATTTTGTCAAGGAAAAAAAAAAAAAAAAAAGACCATTAAAACTTAATTTACGTGAATCTGTGCCTGTGCCCTGGGCAGCAGCGCTGGGGGCCGCAGAGCTGCCCCCAGGAAGGCAGCTCTGCTGCGAGGGGTAATGCAAAAATCTCCGGCCCTGGGCCTGGTAGTGCGTGACGGCTCGCTCCGGCGGTGAGCTCGGGAGGGGGGTGCTCGGCCGTGCCGGGAGTGGGGCACCCGCGCCCTCTGCTTTCGGAAATCAGCACGCCTGGGAAGGGCGGGGGGCCTCGGGGCTGCCAGAACACGGCCTGGAGGCGGCGAGGCCGGAACACTGCGGCAGGGGGGGGCTGCCAGGGCCCCACCGAAGCGCACGGGGAAGGGGGTGAGGATTTGGTCGACAGAACTCTGCTAAAGAATGTTTCTTTTTTTTTTTTTCTTTAAAAACAACCCAGTTTTGAGTCTTCCTTTGATTTTAGCAAAGACAGAGTTTAAAAAGCACTTGGGAAGCTTGTACTAAAACCAGGCGCTCTCAGAGGAGGGAGTTGTCTGTGCACCCCCCTTCGAGGCCGTAGCGAAACTCCTGCAGGTTCGACACCCCGTAGAAGTGGACGAAGGCTGCAGCCACCACGAGCACGTGGAAGATCTGATGCGACTGGAACTGCGGGGAAGCGAAAAAGCCCTCTGAGCCAGCCCGAAGGGGGCAAAGCAGTGCCGGGAAGAACTCTTCCTCCTCCTCCTCCTCCTCCTCCGTGCTCGGGCACCACCCCAGCACTGTCCCAGGCTTTTCCCCCTCGCTGCTCACAGGCAGCGTTTTCTGCCCCGTACTTTAGCCCTGCCCTGCCTTCAGCAGCCGTCTAAGGGCCGGCTGCCAGCGCGCACCGGGACACCCCCAGCCACGTTCCCGAGGATCCCCACCCTCGATCCCACTCCCCAGCTGCCCCCGAAGCTCCCGCTCCACTCACCCAGATGTCGAACTTGCCCGGGAAGAAGCGCTCGGGAATGCGGGCGGCGTAGAGCCCTGCGCCCGTGATGTACATCACGGCCATGAGGAAGAACCAGCCCATCTGGCCGACGGTGGTGGCCTTCACGAAGCCTTCGGCGATGGTGAAGTGCATGGTGGGCACCACGCCGCTCAGCCCCAGCCCCAGGAAGACGCCTGCGGAAGAGAGAAGGCAAAAGGGAGGACGCTGCTCACCCGTACCGCCGCCTCCCAGTCAAAACCAGCGCTGGCCCCCAGTGCCTGCTGGGCAGAGCTCGCCCTGCGGAGCCGGGGGGGCCCTTCCGGACGGGGCCGGCCCCGCGGCCACACGAGCGCGAGGAGCGTGGCCCCGCCGGCCCTCCCAGGAGCAACGCCGCCCGGAGTCATTTATTCAGCGAGGCTGCTCAGAGCCCCGGGGGGAAGGTGCTAATCAGCAGTGCCGGAATTTTCAGGTCTCACATCTCATCAGCTCGGCAGAGAGCAAACGGCACCGCAGCAAGACGCCCGTGGGGAGAGGCCGCGGCTCGCGCTGGCAGCAGGAGGGAGCTCCCCCAGCGCTCGTTTCGTGCTGGGGGGAGCGGCGCAGCCCTGTCCCGGAGCAGGCAGCAGCGACCTGTGCCACCGCGCGGAGGCCAGCGCTGCCGGGGGGTAACGGTGGGGCCGGCACTCGCACCCTGTCCCCTTCCGAGGATCCCAGCACGCTGTGCTGATGGGGGCCGCGCGGCAGCGGCGCCGCTCAGCCCCCAGCTCGGCACCGTCCCCCCCTCGTCACGTAGCGGGGAGGCGTTTTGCTGCAGGACCCCCCGGGAAGAAAAGCACGGGTGGGGGCGTTCCTCCACGCCCGCTGGTGCTCAGCGAGGCTGCTTTAAGCTGGAGGGATCGGTCTCAGCGGCTCAGAGGGGGCCTGACGGGGCGTGAGCGGGGAGGCAGCCTCGCCCCGGGGCCTCCAGGGAGGCGGGAGGTGCCAGCGCGCAGCAGGCAGGGGACAGGAGGGAATCTCTGCCTCTCTGGGTGAGCTGCAGCTCCACGCTGCCAAATCGCTTCCCGGAGAAGGCGGCTTCGCGCGGCACAGCCCCGGGCTGCCCGGCCGCCACTTACGGGGCTGTTTTTACAACGCCTGCTCCAAACCTCAGGCTTGCCGAGTGCCAGGAGGAGCTCGGAGCAGCAGCCGGGCCCTGCTCAGCGGAGGCTCCAAATCTCCAGCACAACAAGAGGCAGAGGGAGACCTCCCTGCTGCGGAACAGGGCAGGCTCCGGGGGAATTCACTCCGCAGATGCTTGGAGCTCCTCGGGGTACCCCGGAGCCCTGCCCTAGCGCAGGGCCCGCAGCACAACACGACGGCTTCTGCCCAAAGCGCCTCCCCGGAGCTCCCTCCCGGGGCTGGGGGCTTGGGGTGAGCACAGAGCGCTCCTACCTGCTCTTGTCTGCCGGTGCTTGGGGGTGGCAAACCGGTCCCACTGAGCCACGATGATGGCGGAGATGCCCAGGACGCAGACGATGGAGAGGTAGATGAGTCTTGGCTGCGGGGAGCAGTAGAACGAGTAATAGAGCCAGGGGACGAAGCTCCCCATGATCAGCAGTGCAATTCCTGAATAATCCAACCTGCAGCCGGGGAGCAACGAGAGGCGCGCCGGTGAGCCCCAGAATCCGCCCCGCTCCCGCCTCCTCTTGGCGCCTGGTGCCCCTCAGCCCCTGCCTGCACCCAAACGCAGCCACCGCTGCCGGAGAGGCAGCCAAGGCCCCGGGGGTGAAACGGCGCCCAGGCAGGAGCTGTCCGAGCCTCATCAGCACTCCGTGGGGCAGGAGGAAGGACCTGGGACTTCTGGGGACGCGAGCAGAGCTGGCAGGAGCGCGTGCTGGACAGGCAGAAAGGGCCCGGAGACGCCGTGCGCTCCAACCGCCGCGCCAGGATGCAGCGGGCACGAGCTCTCGGGCGTACGGATTCCACCGGTACCCTCCCCTGCAAAGTGCTTTCGATCTATCGACCCAGGAACCGCTCGATCGCCAGAGTGCCGCCGCGCGCATTATCCCAGCAGCGCAGCAGCCGTGCGAGAGCCTCCCCCGCTGCTCGGGGACGTTTCTGCGCGGGGCGCTGCAGCACAGGTTGTTCTGGAGCCGCCGGCCCACGGGGGCTCCGGCGTTCGTGCGAAGGAGCTCGGCAAGAAAACGCCCGAGTAAACGCCCCTGATAGACCTGCGCGAGCCAGGCCTCGTTTGGAAGCCTCGCTGCTGCCCTCCCCGTGCCGTGAGGGCTGACGCG
Organism: Anser brachyrhynchus; assembly: GCF_964034855.1. Classification (NCBI taxonomy): domain Eukaryota; kingdom Metazoa; phylum Chordata; class Aves; order Anseriformes; family Anatidae; genus Anser; species Anser brachyrhynchus. The sequence goes on along the minus strand of NC_137720.1, from coordinate 6,258,138 downwards.
AGCTGAGAGCAGCACCAACCCCAGAGGGAAGCGCTGGCTACTGCCCAGCGTTTCCACTCTGCCGGGAACCGCGTTTGTTTTGCTTCTTTCAATTTGGTTTCGATCCAAATCGGATCCAACGGAAAGTTTCTGAAAACACGCGGTAAACCGAAAACGGCTGGGTCCCCGCGGCTGCCCGGTGGGACCGGGACCCCTCACCTCGCTGCCCCGAGGGGCACAGGGTCCCTCGAGAGCCGCAGCCCCCGGGTCCCTGCCCTCGCAGACCACAGCTCCCGCGGAGCTGCCAGATGGAAGGCGCCCAGGCCCAGGGCAGACCACCCAGGATCCAGCTCCTGAACCCCGCACTGGATCCGGGGAGCGCTCCCTTCCCCCAGAACCTTTCGGAGTGCAGCCCTTCCCACGAGGAAGCGCTGGGAGAAGTGAAAACCTCCCCCGGGGCCGCACGACCCCGCTCGCGCTGACTCACTTTGAAAAAGTCCGCGAGACCTTCTCGGAGTGACAGTAGACGGTGTGGAAGAGCCAGGAGAAGCTGAGGCACAGCACGGCGCCGAGGAAGAACATCCCGAACACCACCTTCTCCTGGAGAGGAGCCATGAAATACATGTTGGGCCGCAGCATGGTCAGGATCCCCAAGCAGAGGAACAACACGAAACCTGCGGGAAAGACGCCGAACGTCAGGCGGGAGCAGGGTGACCCCGAACGCCCCGCACGGGGTCCCCACGAGGGACACGGGGTGGGACCGGACCCTCCCCACGCTCAGGGGGTTCTGGGGGCTCCTCCCTCGCAGACGCTGCGCCCTGTTTGTGCAGGGGGATCGCGGGCCTGGCTGCGCTCTGCGAGGCAGAACCTGGACCCGTCCTGGGGTTCCTGGGGAAAGGTTTTTGGGACGTTGTCCTGCCCAGGAGGCGTTTCTCCGTCCCAGGAGCAGGGCAGCTCGCTTGCAGAGCTCCGGCAGAGCCGCCACGCAGCAGCAGCAGCCCAGACACAACCCAAAGGCCTCGGACCTCTGAGTCCCCGTGCAGGCCGGGCCCCTCCCGCAGCCGGAGGCCACCCGATGCAGTCGTCGGCCCCCGCTGACCACGGACAAAGCCACCACGCTCAGGCCGTGGCCCCGGTGAAAGGCAGCGCCCCGTCCTCCCTTCGCCCTCAGCTCCAGGAAACCTCACAGCCTGCGTGCGCGGGACCGGGCAGGGGTACGTGAGCCTAAACCGGAGGCCCCGGGCACGGAGAGAACACGGAGCAAGCCCCAAGGCCCGCACGCCAGCCTGCCCCCCCCAGAAGGCCACCCCGCGGTGCACGCGTTAGGGCCGAGCACGGCTCCAGCCCCGTGGAAGCGCCGCGCAGCCCCGGGGCTGCCCCAGTCACCCAGGAGGTGCGTCCAGATGTTGCCCGTCTCGGTGTGTATCCGGAAGATGCTCTTGAAGCAGGCTCGGAAGGACGGCATCGGGGGCCGGTGCCCGTGCAGGAGGTAATCGTTGTCCTTCAGCCAGTCGGGCAGCACGTCGTAGGGGATCACGCGCCAGCGCCCTTCCCACACCTGCAACGCACCGACCTGCGCTGGCACCGACAGCCCCACGGGGCGCCTCTGTCGCCTTTACTCGCCCCGGGAGCTCGAGGCGCGTGCGGAGCGAGCTGGCGAGCCTCCCCCGCAGCCCCGGCTGCCGAGGCCCCGTCGCTCTCCCCCGGGAGAGGAAGCTGGGCCTTCGCAACACCCGGCACCCCTGGGGATCCCTTCCGCCACCCGCATCCTGCGGCAGCTCCCCATGTCCCCGGGGACGGTTCCCACCCCTGCTTTTAACGGTTCCCACCCCCGCCTTTAACCCTTCGGCACCCCAAGGCAGCGGCTGCTCTCTGCGGCGGGGAATTCCCTCCCGCCCTGCTCAGGGAAAAGGGAGCCCGGCTGGCACAGAGCCGTGCTGAGCTTCAGCCGTTTGCCGCCGCTCGCCGAAATGCGGCGACCACGGGCACAGGCACCGCTCTGCCCGGGGCGGGGCGGAGGCATCCGGCAAAGCCAGCGACAGGATTTGTGATCCCGGTCCCAGCCGGAGACACCGGGGGTGCTCCCGAGGTCGCTGCCAGCCCAACGGGGCTGGGGGCAGCCCCTGCTGCCCACCAGGGTCCCCGGCAGCTCCCGTACCTTATACACGAACTCTTCCATCTTCTCCATGGCGTGGTGAGCCTGCAGGGGCAGAGTCAGCACACGAACCACCTCCTCCTCTTCCTCGCGGGCCGCCGGGCACGGCGGGTCCTCGGCCTAGGGGGAGAAACGCCGGGAGGGAACCGCTCCTGCCGCGGGTGCGCGGAGAGCAGCGAGTCCTTTCCGCGAGCACCCGAGGGGGCTTCGTCCCCTCCCGGGGGGCCGGGCAGGACCCACCGGTCACCGCCGCTTACGCAACGCCGCCCTGCCTCGGCCGTCTCGGGCAGCCTAATCCCCGCTTTACCCTCGTTTAAAGGCGGGATTACCGCGGGGGATTTTCATCCTTACGACCCAGAGCCCCTGGGCCCAGCCGGGTCATGCCGCCGGGACACGCCGCCCGGCCTGGCCCAGTCCCGGTCCCGGTCCCCCTCTCCCTCCGCCTTTCGGGGCTGCGATTCCCAGCCCCAAGCGCCACCGAACCAAAGGGCGAGGGCAGCTCCTGGGCACCCCGGGGCACAGCCCGGGCAGCCTCCGGGTGACAAAGCTCCCTGCGGCGCCCCGCAGCGCCCCGCGCCCCCCGAGCCGCTCACGGGACGAGGGGCGAACGCCCCGGCGGGCCCGGGGCTGCCCCCGGTGGGCGCCCGGCGCGGCCCCCGCGGGGAAGGGCGGCTTACGCTGGGCGGGCCGGCGGCTCCCTGCTCCCCCTTCTCCTCCAGCAGCGGCCCCAGCTCGGCCAGCTCCAGGTGCACTCTCTCCCGGCCGGCGGCGGCGGCCAGCCCCGTGCCCGGCCCGGCGGCGGCGGCTTTGCGGGACGCCATGGAGGCGGCGGCGGCGGCGAAGCTCCTGGGGGCCGGTGCGGGTCCCTCGGCGTCCTCGTGCCGCCGCGCTGCGGAGGGAACGGAGCGGAGTCAACGGCGCCGGGCCGGGCCTGAGACCGGCGGCACCGGGGGGGGGACCGAGAAGAACCGGATGGGGTCACGGGGGCACCGGGACGGCTCCGGCCGTGCTCAGGGCCCGGACGCCGCCGGCCCCGCGGCGCCGCCCCCCGCCCGCACTCACCGGCCGCGACAGCCCGCGCAGGGCGGCGGCGGCGGCGGCACCGGAAGCGACGCTGAGGGACCGGGCCGCTTCCGGCAGCGACGCCCCGCCCCGCCGGGGGGCCGCGCGGTTTCCGCGCTGCGATTGGTTGAGACGGCTGTCCGTCTGGCTCCTGCCCCGCCCCGCCGGCTGCTGCGATTGGGCGAGGCGCCCGGCGGAGAGGGGGGGCGCTCTAGCCCGGCGGCGCGTCTCGGCTGCCCCCTGCGGGAGGGGCGGGGGCGGTGCCGGCCCCGGGAGGCCTGGGGGGGGGGAAGATGTCCCCTCAGGGCGACGCCGTTTGTGGGGGCGCGGAGGCGTTGGGGCTGGAAGGGCCCTGCAGGGTCGCCTGCTCCAAGCACCCCCCGTCACCACTGTCACCCCCTGAGCCATGTCCCCAAGCACCGGGCCCGACCTCTCCTTGAGCACCCCCAGGGACGGTGACTCCCCCACCTCCCCGGGCACCCGTCCCAACGCCCAACTGCTCTTTCTGAGCAGAAACGTCAGAAATGTCAGAAATGTCTCCTCGGTGGCGTCAATTCCTTCTAAACGGTGTCACCAAAAAGGTGGCATCCTCCCCCGTCCCTCCCCAAGCCCTCTCAGGCCTCCTGGGGCTAGAAGGAATTGACAGAAAATTCACGGAATCATAGATTTGTACATTTAGGCATTCTGTATCTTTACCGCTCCATAACTTTCTATATATCCTACCATCCCATAAACGCTGCCCCGTTACCACGGCGACGCAGCCCTGAGGGGTGCCCAGGCACGGGGATGGGCCCCGTCCGTGCTCCCAGGCTCCCTGTCCCTCTGTCCCTCCGTCCCCGGCCGCCCCAAGCACCCAAAGGCGTCGAGGGCTCCTCTGGCGGCTCGGCCCCAGCACTAATTGTCCCCGAGGTCGTCCCCTGGCTGTTGTGGCCGGCTCGTCTTTCCCCGCCGGCCAGGGACAGGTTTAATTACCCCCGCTAATGGCAGCCCGGGAGCGGAGACTCCCCTCGGCCCGCCGCCACGCCAGCGGCTCCTGTTCCCCATCAATTATTCACGGCTCCGCTCTGGGCAGGGGTTTCTCGGGGCTGCTCGGGGGGGATTTTCCAACCTTTCTGGTGTTAAGGAGCCGCCCCAGGTCCTGGGGCTGGTTGGAGGTGCCGGGGCCACCGCTGTCCCCGTGGGGTGAGCGGTGCTGGCTTTGGAGGGGACGCGGGGCGCGAACGTTTTGGGGGAGCAAGGGACAGCCCGAGGGAGCCTGCTGGGGGCTCTGGGGTGGGGTTTTTTGGGCTCCGGACCTCACCCACTGCAGCCCCATGGGGGCTCGAGGGCCCTCAGGCTCCCCGCAGCAGCTGGGGAAGGGCAAACCCTCTCCAGGCGTAGGGCTGTTGCTGTCCCAGCTCCTTGCGGCACTTGGCTGCTGCTGCCCCACGGGCAGAGCCATCCATCGCTCCCCTGACCTGATCTGGAGGGCGTGGGGGGAAACTTGCCAGGAACAGGTTTCCTCTCTCAGCACTGGTCCCTGTCTGTCCCTTCTGTGGCCGTGCGCTGGACCTCCCCGTGTCCCACTGCAACCGGGGTGCGGGACAGGTCGGGGCTGGCTGGGGCCAGGGCTCAGCTCCCCCCTCTGCAGGGACAAACGCTGCCGTCCTGCCGCCGCCTGCCTGCAGAGCCCCGTCCCCTCGGCGTCCCCATGGGCGTCTTGAGCTGCGTGAAGTACCTGATGTTCATCTTCAACGTGCTGGTGTTTGTGAGTCCCCCCGGGCCCGGCGGGATGGAGGGGAGCAGGGGAACCGGCCGGTCCCACCCGCGACGTGAGGCTGTGGTCACCGACAGGCTCCGGGGAATGGGTGGCACCGCTCCGAGGGATGGGACCCCAGCAGGGCTTGGAGCATCCTCAGTCCCCGTGAGGTGCCCGGGGCTGGTCGCCGTGCCCTGTGACCGCGGTGTGTCCCGCAGGCCGGGGGGACGTGCCTGGTGGGCGTCGGGCTCTGGGTGGCCGTGGACCCGGCTGGTTTCCAGGACATCGTGGCCGCCAAGCCTGTGCTGAGCGCGGGCGCCTACCTGCTGCTGGCCGTGGGCATCACCCTCTCGCTGCTGGGCTTCCTGGGGTGCTGCGGGGCCCTGCGCCGGAGCCGGCTCCTGCTGCTGGTGGTGAGTGAGGGGAGAGGTGGGAAGAGCTGGGGGATGCAGGGCTGTGGGATGCGGGGTGTCCCCAGAGGAGCCACAAGACCCATCCTGGCCCTGTCAGCCCTCAACACACACCCCAATCCAGTCCCCACGTTGTGAGACTTTGAATTTAAAGGCCAGAGGATTTAATAAAGCACTGGGTGGGATCTTTTCTCGCTGAAGCCAGTGGCTTGTCCCACAGGGCCTTTCTGAGCCTCTTCCCTCAATGGCGAGAGCTAGAAACCCCTTTCTGAGCACGGGCACGACAATTTCTTTGGCATCCCCAGACCCTGGCAGGCAGTGCTTGTTTTTAATGTTCTGCCTGGCAGCTGCGGTGCTCGGAGATGTCGTGCCCGTCCTCGAGAACTGCATGCTTGTCTCCTGGATCCCCCCTGTCCCCCGATCCCAGGGCTGTGCGCGGGCAGGGAGAGCTGCAGGGGAGGGAGGAGCAGGAGCGAGCTGCACACGGACTCAGGCTGCCCTCTGACTCCTCCGTCCTGCTGCCTTCCAGTTCTTCGTCCTCGTCAGCCTCGTCTTTGTCACACAGCTGGTCGGGGCTGTGCTCTTCCTGGTGCACTGGAAGCAGGTATTGTCCCTGCGCCCTGCCGCAGCGCCCAGCCGCTCTCCTCCCTCCATCATGCCCTGGGTCCCTCAGCAACCAGCTGGGGACTGGGACGGTGCAGGGTCGTCCTCCTCACCCTCACCTTCATCACCAGCACGCTGGGCAAGCCTGAGCCCAGCTGGCCCTACCACGCGGAGGGGCTGTGTCCCTCTGCCCCCGAGAGCTGGTGGCACTGGGTGGTTGATGGTGGGCGTGCGGTGACTCCGTGCCTGGGACCGGTCCTGGGATGCTCACGGGTGGCGCTGACCCCACAGATCCGGCCAGAGCTCTTCCTGTCTGAGCTGCAGAGGAACTACCGTGGGGATGAGGACGCCGAGGTCTTCTCTGTGGCCTGGAACACCCTCATGGTCATGGTGAGCGGGGAAGCTCCTGCTGGGACGTGGAGCACCCATGGGCCCTGCTCAGCGTGACCGTGACCACAGGGGGAGTTCTCATGGACCCCAGTCAGACTGCAGGCAGCATGCTGAGCTGTTCCCCTCCCTCTATTGCTTCCCCAAGCAAAGTCCCTGCATTTTGACAGCACGTTGATGGCGTTCCCTTTCCATTTCAGTTCTCCTGCTGTGGCGTTTTAGGGCCTGAAGACTTTGGGAATGGCTCCCGGTTCCAGGAGCTGCATCCGGGGACGCCCTGGCCGCGGGCGTGCTGTGCCCGGGACGGGCTCCTGCAGGCAGGCGAGCTGCTGGGCTGGGAGCAGTGCCGGGAGAGGAGCCCTGGCTACATCCACGAGCAGGTAGGGCTGCACGGGCACCTGCCCTGCGCTGCCAGGCCCTGCCACGTCCCTGCCGTGTCCCCAGCACGTCTCAGGCTCTTGCCTATGGGGAACAGCACCCTCTGCCCCAAGCACTGAAGCGGGGACAGGACCCGAGGCACTGCTGTACCGTGGTTCCGCACAGCGGTACCCCCCCAAACCCACCGCTCACCCTGCCCCACCATGGTGCCCCCGACCCGTCCCAACCTCCCCAGCCCTCGGTCTTCCTTTGAGCTCCCTGCAGTGAAGCCCGAGGGATGCCTCCAACACCTCCCCTCCTGCCCAGGGCTGCTTCCCCACCTTCGGCAGGACCTTGCAGAATTACATCTCCGTCCCCGGGACGTGCAGCTTGGCCGTGCTGGGCATCGAGGTACGGCGTGGGGGCTGGGGGGGCACAAGGCAGGCAGCAGGTCACCCCGCACGGGTGCTCTTTTTGCCGGGAGGGAAGGGGATGGGGCTTTGTGTGTGAAGGGACCACAGGCAGGCTCAGAATGCCCCCCCTGGCCCCTGGTTGTCATGATTACACCCAGAAAGTTGCACTCTGAGCAGGTCTGTCTCAGGGGTGCAAAGCCAACCTCCCACCTGCTGCGAATGAGATGGGTTGAGGGAGCGAGGTTTATTTTGCTCCTGCAGGCCCAGGAGAGGAGGAGCACTGCTCAGCATTCCTCCGTGCAGCACAGGGCAGCCCCTGGTGGGTCACAGCCACCCTGGTGCCTGGCTGGACCGGGAGCAGGACACCGAACCCTTTACTGCCCAGGCACTCAGATTCCACCCAGGCGCTGCTGCAGCAGGGAGTTAACCTGCTCCGTCTCCTTTCGTTTCAGATCTTTGCCATGTTCTTTGCCTTTTGCCTTTACTACAACTTCGACTGAGCAGGCCACTGGGAGCAGTGGCCACCGCCAGTGCAGCAGAGACGAGCCAAGGGCTTTGGAAACAGCAGCAGGCAAGGATGCTCCATTTTCTTGCATATCGCAGCCCAGCTCTATAGTTCAGGAGCTTTGCTGAGTCCTGTGTCCGCTCCAGGGGGCAAATAAGAATGAGCTGGCTCACTTGTCCTGGAGCAGGGACAGGACACAGGTCAAATTCTTTACACCCAAACACGCAGCGCAGGAGCCTGAGCTTCAGACTTGGCCACGCTGCAATCTGCCAATAAAATAGCTGTGATGACGTGGGGTCCTGCCCCCAACATCTTCTCATCTGCTGTACCACCAAAAATTACCATGTGGGTCAGGATAGCAGAGTCCGCCTTCCTCTCAATGCTCGCAGCCTCACTGCCCTGTCCCACACACGCCTTTCTTCCACATCCTGCCCCCTCCCACACCTCTGAGTCCCCTTTTGGGTTTTCTCCACCCTCAGCACTCAGCGGGCGCTTTTCGCTATCCAGCCCCTGGAGACACAACAGCACCTAGACTCGTTCCACAACCCAGCTCGTGTTAAATGGTGTAAGCTGCAACTGGAACGTCGCATGCTGCTCTAAAGAGACAGAGTTTTAAGACAGCAGTTTAGAACTTAAATTACTGAGGTATCCTTTAGTAACCTTTATTTTACAAGGCAAAGGAAGCCTTCACTAGAGAAGGACACTGCAAACTAGTTCTAGTGTCTGTTGCTCAGCTTTTGTTCACTGTACATTTTGAGGCAAGGACACTGGAATAGAAACAGTCTTTAGTGCTGTTTGCATTCCTTTGAGAGAAAGCTGGTAGTCAGAAGCAGCACTGGTACTTCCAATTGAACTTTTCTTCAGAGTACTCTGAAACCCCCAAACAAAATGTAAGCCTCAGGGGAAAAAAAAGTAAATAAAAGCTTTATATTTTATTTATAAAATAGAACTTCTGACAGAAAAGCACCTAGAAAATAGAAAAACAAAGCCTGCTACTATTAAAATATTTAGCTATACCTGTGTAAAGAAAAAAGGACAGCGAAAACAAAATTGACAGCCACACCAGGGACAAAAATCACTTAAGACTCCAGGCGAGATTTCTTCTCCTTCTTGGTGATATTACTCCCTTTTCTTTTCAGCATGATAGATTCACTGGTGGTACTTGTTTCACTCTGGTTTGTTTTCTCTTCTAAAGCCTTGGAAGCCTGTGATTACACAAGAAATAAAAGTAACAGCTGTGAATAATTCAGTTGTATAAGCTATTAGCGCTGTTGTGTGCTCCCAGCCCTGTGTGTGCGTAAACACGTACACACCTTGGAACACCCTGCCCTCCGAGTGTATCAGAACTGACTGTGCTCCCTGCTTTTATACGCTGACCCTCAGCTGTCCTGTTCCTGTTGCTGGAAACTGTGTGAAGAGGGGAGTGGCAGGAGAACAGAATAACGACTGTACCCAGAAGCGCCACACACACGCATAAGCGTGCATGAGCTCTCCATGGAGCCAGGTAAGGGAGATGGCCCAAAACATAACTGATTTTTGGAACAGGTTTAATCTGCTTAAATGCAATTTCTTTTTACGCATCTCATCTGTGAGACAGGTCAGGGTGCAGACCAGAGGCAGGAAGACAGGAAATGGGATGGCAGAAAAATGCTCCACCAAGGGTTTGGGAGACCAGTCAGTGCCACAGAACACGTGCAGAAGATGGACAACTGGCTTAGCTGAGCATAAGGCACAACCATGGCAGAACGTGGAGTTTGGTAGGAACAGAGCTGAGGCAGAAAGTGGGCAGCAGAATCCCAGATTATTATTATTTTTTTAATCAGTTTTACTCATCCTTCATGCTGCTTGAGAAACAATGCAATTATTCGTGACCGAACACATCATTGACTTTGAAGGAGCGATAGTTTTTCCTCCACACAACCTGTCTGCCTTTAAGTTGTGGTCGTCCAAATACCTGTCAGAGGACTGGGATCTCCCAGGGAGACAGAAACCCCAGCTGGCAGGTCTGGGGAACAGAAACACCGCTTCCCCTCTCAGTGGCCAAAGGCAGCAGCTCCACCTGCCGTGCTTACAGGTGCTGCACCTCAGCTACTCTCAGCTTGTTGGGAACATCACACAGAAAAAGAGAGCGCTGCCTTTGGTTACTCAAACTTCCTGAAAGACTAATACAAAGACGACATTGTACAAACGCCACCCTTCTCTAATCGATGGCTGCACCAGTCATAAGCAAGGATCCCTCCCAGCAGAGAGCAAGGGGGGGAAGTGAGACTCCACCTTCCCGCTCCACCACCCACAGACTTCAGGGCTGATATTTTCACTAATTACAGCAGATATTACAAAGTGAATCTAATAAAGAAATTATAATTAAATAGACTTCCAAGACAGAAAAAAAAGGGGAGGAAAGAAAGCAAGCTACCAAGGACAGCCTTGCCAAGTAATCATGAAAGGCAAATTGTGACAAGAAGGACTGCTCACAAAAACCAAGCTACACAACTGAAAGAAGAGAGCACATTTCTTACCCTCTTTTGCTGGCTTGCATATTTCTCAGTCCACTCCTTGGCATTTATCAAGAACAGTTGCTTATTGTACTTGTACTCTGAGGACTAAGTGTAATGAGAAAGACAGATCTGATTTAATATTAACACTGAGAAGCTGAGACTAAACACTAGGGGTTTGTTAACTCCTCCAGGAGTCCTGGCGTTAGGACTCCTCAAACCAGACCCAACTTGCTACAGGCATGTGGCATAAAGCATAAACTCATTTTGCTTGAAGAACACACACTGCTGTTTGTACGGGGAGGCCTGAAGACAAGACCTTCTCCATCTCTTTTCCACTGCTGCCAAAAAGCCCGTACAGCATGTCCCAGCTGCTCCAGAGAAACACCGCCATGCCCCAGGCCTGATCCCCAGCTGTACTGCTCTGTAATCCCCCAGCGCGTTAATCCTGGGAGTGAAGTGGAAGCACAGCCTGAATCTAATGCTCTGTTCCACCCCAGCCTGTGCCCACGGCCACAAGAGGAGCTCACGTACTATGTCTGCCATGAGAGGGTCGTCAGGGTTGGGCTCCGCCATCAGCAGCTGTATGGAGGTGAGCAGCGTGGAGATGTTCAGGGAAGGCCTCCATGCGCCCTGCAAGGGAAGAGGGCGAGGGAAGCAGCTAAAGAAACCTACACGCAGGCAGCCTAGAAAAAGCTCAGGACTTAGAGCGTTCAGATCCACATGCAAAACACCCGATGCATTCTCACACACAGGTTGCAGCCCCTCTGAGGAAGCCTGGCTGACAACCAAAGGCTGCATCCCACACACCTCTGCTGGGTCAGTGCTGGGTAGCCCACTTTCACAGGGCTGCCTAATGCCTTTTGACTCCAATCCTTAAAGCCTTGGAAGCTTATACTGAACAAAGAAGGTCACGTTCTAGTCTCTAAACAAAGGAGAGGCCACACAAAAACTCTACTGCTGTGCTCCTGTGTAAATAAGTCAGCAGCAACCAGACATTCAATAAGGCTTTTACAAGAAAAAGATAAGGAGTTCATTATTCTCCTCAGGCTCACTTACCCATGCCCGAGCAGTGCTACCTTACCTTTGGTGGTAACTTAAGAACGTCCAGGCAAATCCTTCCAGCAGAGTCAATGTTAGGATGATAGATAGGGGTCAGAAAGCGAATCTTTGGGGGCTCAAATGGGTATCTTTAAGAGATAAGCGTTAAGAAACAAGAAGTTATTTTTATATTCGTACTCCGGTTGCTTCATCACCCAAGAAGTGCCATTATTTCCTCCTCCCAGCCATTTACTAAGTGAAGTTCTTTCCCAACAATTTTTGGGGCAAGCAGTGCCCTGCCTTTGATGCTTTCAGCTGTGTTTGATTAGCACTTCCCTGCACAGCTTTCCACAAAGAATCAAACATGTTAGGAAGCTTTCTACTCAGAATGAGCGACTTTCCAGAAAGCTTTGAGACAAACATAGATATCCTGTTAAAGTGCTTTTAGGTTGTTTAACACACATCTCAGGATGTCCTGTATGAAATAAGTCATTCAGCCAGCAGAAATAACAATTACATTCCATAAATGAAGGGTTTGTTTAAAGATAATCAACAACATTCTTCATGAGGAGGCTGAAGGGCAGACCTTCTATCAAACCGATCGGTCAAATTGTACCTGAAATGCCTCACCAGCTAGAGGTCGTTGCTCACTTACCTTTCAGGAACAACTATCTCCAGGTTGAATATTCCTTTCTCATATGGTGTGTCTGCAGCCCCTAAAATTTCTTTAAAAAAAAAAAAGGATATTGAAACATAAGCATTACATTCAAAATCACTTGAATTTATCCAACAATCTCCACATACCACCCACAGTTATATAACTCTAGCACCGCTCAAATCCATGAATTAAAAGCTGCCACGTTACTCGAGACCTGTTCCACCCCCGTTCCATCCAAACAGTTGCCAGATCCAACAAGCAAGAGATGTAAGTTAAAGGAACACCAGAAGAAGAACCTAAGCTTTTTTCCTGGAATTCCACAGGTACGTACGTGCCACCCAGTGAATCCAAACCTAGCAGCAAATTCGAACGCACCCCTCACCTAACAAGCAGCCCCGGCAGAGGGGTACCTACGTGCCCGGAGGTCGTCCAGGCGGCTCCCGCTTTGCCAGCAGGTGATGCCAGGAGGCGGCTCTGCGCTCAGGAGGGAAAGTTCCCTCTTCAGCCGCGACGCTCGTTGCATTGTGCTGAAATCCCGAGAGAGTGAATTTTGCTGCTGCCAAAGCTGGTCCTTCGGGAAGAGGATCACGGAATCGTTAGGGTTGGAAGAGCCCTCCAGGATCACCCGGTCCAACCACCCCCTGCCACCAGCACCCCCTGAGCCCTGTCCCCAAGCACCGGGCCCGACCTCTCCTTGAGCACCCCCAGGGACGGTGACTCCCCCACCTCCCTGGGCAACCCGTCCCAACGCCTGACCGCTCTTTCTGAGCAGAAATGTCTCCTCATTTCCCACCCGAACCTCCCCTGGCACAACTTGAGGCCGTTCCCTGTGGTCCTGTCACAGTTACCTGCGAGACGAGGCCGACCCCCAGCTCCCCGCACCTCCCCCTCAGGTGGCTGCAGAGAGCAGCGAGCTCTGCCCTGAGCCTCCTCTTCCCCAGACCAAACCCCCCCAGGAGCCCCCCGGCCCCGGGCCGCCCCCACACTAATTGCTTACCCCTAAATTAACCGCGTGCCCCCCCCACGTTAACCGTTTGCCCCCCAAACTGCCCGCCTGCCCCTCCCCCAAGCTAACGGCTCCCCCCCTCAGCCCCTCAGAGCCCCCTCCCCTACCCGAAGCCCGCCGGGACCCCCCCCAAATTGCCGCCCCCCCCCCCCCCCCAGCTCGCCTCGGCGGGAAGCAGCATTCGGTGCGGGGGGGGGGGGGAGGAGGCGGGGGGCGGGACATCCCCCGTCGCCTAGCAACGCGGGGAGACGCTGCCGGACGGCCCCGCCCCTCGGGCCAAACCGCGGGCGCTGACTGGGCGCCGCGTAGCCACGCCCCCTCCGTTCGAATTCGAAGGGGAGGAGCGCTGCGATTGGAGGAGCCCCGCGGGCGGGAGCTCAAGCCACGCCTCCAGTGGGCGGGGAAAGGCGCGAAGTGGGCGTGGCTCGGGGACGCCCCGCCCAGTGGCCCTTTAATGGGGGGCCGGGGTCCTAGTGCCCACCTTCTTCGCCCCCCACCCAGTGCGGTGTCCCCGCTCCGCTCCCCGGCACTAACCGGAGCGGGGCAACCCCGGCCCCAGCCCCGGCCGTGCCCCCGGTCCCCGTGTCCCGTCCCCCCCCCCCCACCCCCCCGCTGCCGGGCGTTGCATAACCGGCCCCGTGGCCTCGGCACTGGCACCGGCGGCTGGGGACCCGCTGCGCGACCCCCGGGCAAAGGGGGCACCGGGGCGGGCCGGCCCCGCAACGCCCGGGGGCGCTGGGGAGGGGGGGGGAGCGTGGGGCTGGGGGTCAGGGGTTGTAGGGTCTGGGGGCTGCGGGGCTGGGAGTGGGGCGGGGGGGGGTCAGGGGCTGCGGGGCTGGGGGTTGTGGGGTCAGGGGTTGTGGGGCTGGGGGTTGTAGGGTCAGGGGTTGTGGGGCTGGGGGTTGTAGGGTTGGGGGGTGTGGGTTGTAGGGTCAGGGGCTGCGAGGTTGGGGGTTGTAGGGTCAGGGGCTGTAGGGCTGGGGGTTGTAGGGTCGGGGGCTGTGGGGCTGGGAGTGGGGGGGTGGGGGGTCAGGGGTTGTAGGGTCAGGGGTTGTGGGGTTGGGGGCTGTAGGGCTGGGGCCAAGCACTTCAAAAGCCCAAACTGCAGCTTCGGGGCTGCCCTTCCAGCTGGCTGCGTGTGTGCGTGCTTACGGCTTCGTAACCGCATTGTCATCGCTTCCTAACTGGCCAGCCAAGGCGAGCGGCTGAGCCTTGACGGCACCGGGCAATCAGCGTGTCCGCGGAGGAAATCGAGCTGTTAAAATTTCCGTCGGCCTCGGTCCGTACGTGCCGGGTCTTGCTGCGCCGCGAGCAGGCGGTGAGCGCGCTGCCAGCCTCCTCCGGCAGGAGTTACACAAAACCCCGAGTCCTTCAGCCCGTCGATTCCACCCCGGTGTGCGTTCGTGTGATCGCAGCTGGGGTGTTCAACCTGGGCACCCGCTCTGACAGCGCCTGTGGGAACAGGAGCGCCAAGGCTTGATTCGGGCGGCGGCGCCGTGACCGCCATCGCGCCCCTCCTGTGGAAGTCTGCACCCAGAGAGAAATGCCCGCGGGCGGCAGAGCTGCGGTCAGCCCTCGGGGGCCACCCTCTCTTCGGGACAGCCGGCTGTGAAGAGCCCGGAGCACCAGCCAGGCAACCCCGAGGTAAGGCCCAGTCACCTCATTTAGGGTTTTCCCTGGTTCCTGTTGTGGCGTACAGCCCAAAATGGCGCAAGGCGTGTTTTCTGCCTGATGTGGCTGATTTGTGATCAGCTGCAGTCACCCGGACGTGGCAGGAGGCCTGCCTGGCCTTGCTGACAACATTGCTTTGCGGAGAGTTCAAGCAGTACCTCTGGATAAATCCTGCCACAAAGCCAACCAACGGATGGTGCCTGCCCCTTCTTCCCCCCTCACCCCCAGAGGGTTGTCCCCTTTCCCCTTTCTCCTGCTAGCCCTGACCAGGGGGAGAGTTCCAGCACGTTTTAGATGCTTTGCTGCCCAAAAATGCCAGCTGGGTGCTCCCAGGTGCCAGAGCCGCCCTGTTTTTCCTGTTCTTCCATGGCGTGTGGGCAGGTCGGTGCCGTGCTCTCCTCCCTTGTAGCTCCATTCCCCGAGCCAAGGCGCCGCGCACCTGCAAAGCCCAAAGCCCCAGGCTCGGCTCCGAGCTCTTCTGTGCCCGTCATTTTTCAGGGTTAGGTTACTGGGGGCTCAGCGGGCTGCGTCATGGCCTGGGGGCACAGTTGGGTGCCTCTCGGTGATGCTGATGAGTGTTTTTGGGAAGAGTGCAAGTCAGATCGTTATATGAGGCTGGTAACGCTGTTGAGCGTGGGCTGAGCAGGGACGAGGGGCAGAGACCTTCTGCAGCCATTTGGGAGGGTGTAAGGAGGGCAGTTTAGTTTGGTTGGGGGACTGAACTGGGTTAGAGATTATCGTTTGGTCCCGTGCTGATCCACAACCTCTGAATTCTTTGGGTGGTAACCCTTGGAATTAGAAGCAGGTGGAGGTGGGCTGGTCGGGGGCTGTCACCAGGTGGGCACAGAGCAGTGCTTCTGCTTGCTGCTGAGTCCATCCCCTGTGAGCAGAGCAAGCAGCAGCTGCGGGGCAGTTCCTCAGGCGCTGCCCACCAAGGTGAGCCCTCCTGCAAGTCCCTAAAGCCAGCTGAAACAGTTCACAGGGAAGTGACTGCGTGTCGATCCCAACATCAGCCTCAGGTCACCACCCAGCTCCTCCACAGGGAGAGGAGGGCTTTTCTCCTGGTGCCCGGAGGCACAAAGATGTCTCCTGGGGCTAGGAAAGACGGATTAAGATCTGTGGCGAACCGATGAATCCAGACATTACAAAGTCAGCGCTGTCAGAATAGCCCTGCGTGCCCTTGTGTTGGTGTTGGGCTGTGCTTTGCTCTCCCTTCTTTTTCCTTACAGTCTTAAGAGCCTCGTTAGCAAGCAAACATGCCGTGTCTTTTATACGCCTTCTACTGAAGCAGAGGAGGGTTTTTCAGTGCTAGCGTGAGCCGTGTATCAGGTCTCTGATGAGATGAGGGCTCCTGAGGAGCTGACGTCTCCCCAAACGGAGGCAGAGCTCCCTGACCCACCTTCTCACCGCTGATTTACAGAGGGCTGGATGCCGCAGGCTGCATCCACGCGTGGGGCTGCAGAATGGTTCTGCAGTAAATGGAGCTCTGACAGCTCTGTTTTCCTTCCTTCTGGTGAGCGCCATTGGGATATAATTTAATTCAGGAATGTAATTTGAGGACTTGAGTGACTCTTCTGGGGAAGCAGCCATTCTCCGTGGAGCTAGGTGCTAAGGCAGCTGCTGAATGGTGGGACCTGGCACGCGCATACGATTGAGGAGTGGCTTGGTCCTGTCTCTGCTCTTCTAGCCTGTGAAAGCTCATTAAAAAAGCAAAGATTTGTGACAAAAAGAGCTGAGCCGTGTTTGGAGCTCCATTTCTGGTATCAATCGGCCTTGTTCCTTAACAGGGATGTTGTATCCTCAAAGCCAACAGCTTTTTTCCTCTTCTGACAGGCCTGAGAGCAGCCAGGATGCCGCACCGCACCATCCATCTCTTCCGGAAGGGGCTGCGGCTGCACGACAACCCGGCGCTGCTGGCCGCGCTCGAGTCCTCGGAGGTCGTCTACCCCGTCTACATCCTGGACAGAAAGTTCATGACGTCCGTGATGCACATAGGGGCCCTGCGATGGCACTTTCTGCTGCAGTCCCTGGAGGATTTGCAGAAAAACTTGTGTCGGCTGGGCTCTGGCTTGCTGGTTATTCAAGGAGAGTACGAGCCCGTTGTTAGGGATCACGTCCAGAAGTGGAACATCACACAAGTGACTCTGGATGCGGAGATGGAGCCGTTTTACAAGGAGATGGAAGCCAACATACGGTGTCTGGGAGAAGAGCTGGGGTTCGAGGTGCTTTCTGTGGTGGGCCACAGCCTTTATGACACCAAACGGTACGTGATTGCCCTAAAGACTAGTGAGGTGTCTCCAGGAGGGTTTAGCAAGCATCAGGGAGAAAAGGTCAAGCATCTTGGTCCTTCTGGATCCTAATGTGTTCCTTTTGAGAAAATTGGACTATCAGAGGTGGTGGCACTGCTTGCCTGAGAATTTTTATGTGGGTCTGCTGGAAGCAACAGAAGAAATTTTGGTGGGTTGCACAGGTGTTAGGATGTTGGGCTGTAGTTAGAGCCTGAAGAGTTTAACTTTTTCCCTTTGGGCAGTTTAATTCACTTTAAGCCATTACATTAGCTACTCTTTTATGCTGTCAGAGAAATTCTTTAACACATTTAATAGGACTTACTTACACATTCTTGTGTCTGTTTTTTTTGGATCTTTCTAATCAGCTTTCACTGGTATCTGGATACACTCGGATCCAAGCAGTTATTCAGAGCTGAATGACTGCAGGTATTGAAATTAATAATAATAATAGGGAGGTAATCGTTAACAGCTAAAACAGCCTTAACACTCTGATCCTGAAAAAAACCCCTACATTTGTGTGAATGAGTTGATGTATGTGACTTGCCATCTTAAATTCAAGCCATCGGTTTGTACAGGTGGTTGCTCGCAGGGAAGAGTTCTTTACAGCCCTGAACCTGTTTTTTGTGGTCCAGCTGTCTCTGGAAGCCCCAGAGGTGACCAGAACCTTGCAGGCTGCTGTCCTAGCTATGTCTGGCAGTCCAGAGCAGCCCAGCTGAAGCTGTGGCTGGCATCCTGGTTCTGATTTTGCTGTCTCAGGTCCTGAGAACCCGCTCTCAGGATGGATGGATGTTCACCCAGGGAAGTTTTATTTGTAAAATCCGTAACTTCCACAGTCAGTCCTGAAAACTGCCGCTGTTCCAGCCTGTGCCGTCACCTTCCTATTCACTGGCAGCTCCAGTTTCCTTCTTGATTTATACTGTGGTGAAAATTGACCTTGTTTTATTTAGGATTTTGGACCTGAATGATGGGGCTCCCCCATTAACATACAAGAGGTTCCTTCACATTCTGTCTCTGCTTGGGGACCCTGAGGTGCCCGTCCGAAACCTTACAGCTGAAGACTTCCAGTAAGTAACACCTAGGTGGCAAGAAATTGCAGGTCCTTTCTGTCTGCCTGAAAGAACAGCCAAGGTCAAATGATAACAGGGTGCTTTAGGCATTGTTGTGTTACCTCTGTGCACGGAGGGCTACAGGCTGCATGCAGAGGGGATGTGGATTAGCAGACGAGAGGTGGCACAGTCCAAAGGCTTAAGCTTTTGCAAGGCACATTGAGACAACCTCTGAATGTATGTAAAAGGTTTAGCAGAGGAAGGACTAAGGAACTGCAGGTCTGTTTCTCAAAGACGTGCTCCAGCTTCCTCACAAATCAAGATTCAAGGGGGGAGTTGGATGAACCACTATCGCGTGTTTATGCAAGAAATTCAGTGGAACAATCATAGTGTTCCCTTCTGGCTTCAAGACTTTTCTCTCCTCCGCTCTGCTGTATGGGAAGGAGGGGCCAAGCTCGTGTCTCCCAGGACTTGAGAAGCTCAGAGTCGTGGATGTCTTATGTTTAGCTCTGCCTGATAGAGGTTAGTGACCCAAAGGGAGTTAAGATTGGGGTAGGGGAGAGCTGGCCACTTGGGATGGGACTGCAGATACCTGGGACTTGTCGGGCACCTCCTGCGTGACCTCAGCTCTGTGTTAGTAACCTAGGCTTAGTTCTTCCGTCTTGGGGAATCCCATTAATTACTGAATGTTGTCCCCAGATACCCCAGTGATGAGACCCATCACTGTATTGGGATGAACCAGTTCCTGGAACTTTTCTCACAGTGCTTCCCCCCGCCTTTCTTTCCCCCCGTAACTTGTTTATTCACACACCTTTTTAATTGACGATGAACGATAAGTGGTTCGCGTGCTTCCCAGCAGGCCCATGTTATGCCAGTGCTTTGAGAGCTGCACTGGCTCCTTCTGCTGTAGGTGTTTGCAACAGAGCTGAGCTCAGTGTTCCCAGGTGAGTGGGAAGATCTCTCTCCATCTCTGACCTCGTTCAGGGTTTTGCTGGGAAGCCTGCATACCACTGATACTTCCCTGAGCAGCTTTGTGTTTTACAGCGGGGTGGGGTGGGGATTGGGGTGGACACACGACATACCCTGGTGCTATTCCAGCCTTGTGGGGGGGCAGAGGCCTTGGAAAAACCTCAGCAGCTGAGGCCACACAAGAGGAGTGTGACTCCTCGGGGTGTCCTAGCCCCTTGTGCGACTGCTCAGGGCATCCTAGCCCCTTGCTTAGGAAGAAGCAGCTGGGGAGGTGGCCCGGAGAGCTGCTCTGCGTCCTTCCCTATGAAACCTCCCAGAGCAACCTCTCCCCGGAGGCATAGAGGGGCCTTTGGAGGCAGTGCCAGTGACCCCAGTTAAGTTTAGAGTCTGAGGAGGCTCTTAGCTCCCTCCCGGAGGTGAATGAGGCAGCTGGGTAGGCTGCAGGAGAGGAGGTGCCTCCGAGCCTTACGAAGCTGACAGCAAACAAAAGGGAGGTCTGAGCTGTGGTCACAGCCGGCTGCTCCGAGCACTGTTGTTTGGTGGGTCTGAGCCTCTTCCCCCAGTTCAGGCTGGAACTACCTGGAGCAGTTGCAGGATGAGCTCTTTCTTCCCCAAGGAGCGGAGCCTGGGGTTTCTGGCTGTGCTTTTGTTCCCCTGCGCTGCGACAGAGGAGATCTTGGCGTGTGAAATGAGCAGAGGTCTTCCACCCTCTTCTGGCTCCGTTTCCCTCTCTGAAAGAGGCCTGTCTCTCGCATTAGGAGGTGTAGGCCCCCTGACCTGGACCTGGCTGAGTGTTACAGGGTGCCTCTCCCCGCGGATTTGAAGATTCCCCCTGAGAGCATCTCCCCCTGGAGAGGAGGGGAGACCGAAGGGCTGCAGCGCCTGGAGCAACACCTGGCTGACCAGGTCAGTCTTGATTTAACGTGGGTGATGCTGGTGGCTGTGGGTGGGCTGAGGTCAGTGCTGTCCTCCCTCCTTTCGTGTGTGGTTGTCTCCGGACCTCCAGAAACCGCTCAGCCATGGAGTTCTGTTACCGCTCTTGCTGAGGATTTCCCCTCCAGGCAGCCTGATTTCGAGATGTTGCCGTCCCGGATGGCAGCATTTTTGGGGGTATTGCAGTGGGACGTTGAACAGGCAGAAGCCAGTTGCCAAGAGCTTTTCCCTGCTCCGTTATCTGGATGTGTGTCACCTGGTACTGCCTAAACCTTGATTTCTGTTTTCATTTTAGGGCTGGGTGGCAAATTTTACTAAACCGAGAACAATACCGAATTCACTGCTTCCAAGTACCACAGGCCTGAGCCCCTATTTCAGCATGGGCTGTGTGTCAGTTCGCACCTTTTTTTATAGGTTGTCAAATATTTACGCTCAGGTAAGAAAAAAAAAATGGTCATAGTCCAGCAAATCTAACCAGGCATGGTTTTTAAGTGAAGTTTTTGAGCAGTTTAGCCTGCTCAAGCAGTTTTGGTTTTAGAAAGTATCTGCTTTCATCTTAGGTAAGTTTTGACTACAGCATAAGCCAAAACCAGGTTCTGAAAACCTTTTTCTTAAGAAAAAGCATGGTTGAAACCAATCCAAGAAAATGTATCCTGAGACTCCTGCTCAGACTCTGTCTCATCTGAGACATGGCTGAGCTACCTGAATTCAGCTAGCTGGGCAGTTAATATGTTGGTAAATGTATGTTTGTTTTAAGAAATCCCCATGTGATACCATTTTGGAAAGTAGATGAAGAGAACTCTGCCTGACAAATCTGGTGGCCTTCTGTGATGGGGTTACTACATTGGTGGATAGGGGAAGAACTGACATCTTGTACTTGGACTTGTGCAAAGCATTTGACATTGTCCCACACAGCATCCTTGTCTGTAAATCAGAGAGACACAGATTTGGTGGATGGACCACTCGGTGGGTAAGGGATTGGCTGGATGGTTGCACTCAAAGAGTTGCAGTCAACATTTCGATATCCAGGTGGAGACCAGTGATGAGTGGTGTCCCCCAGAGGTCAGTATCGGGACCGGCACTGTTTAACATCTTTGTTGGTGACACGGACAGTGGGATCGAGCGCGCCCTCAGCAAGTTTGCTGATGACACCAAGCTGTGTGGTGTGGTTGACACATTGGGAGAAAGGGATGACAGAAGGACCTGGACAGACCTGAGAGGTGGGTCTGTGAGAAGCTCATGAGGTTCAACAAGGCCAAGCACAAAGTCCTGCACCTGGGTCGGGGTAATCCCAAGCACAAACACAGGCTGGGTGGAGAATGGATTGAGAGCAGAACTGGGGAGAAGGACCTGGGGGTGTTGGTTGACGAGAAGTTCAACACGAGCCAGCAATGTGCGCTTGCAGCAGGGGGTTGGAACGGGATAGTCCTGAAGGTCTCTTCCAACCCAAACCATTCTATGACTCCGTGAATTCAAAGTAATGCAAGGTCTAACAGAGTTCATCTTTCTCTGCTCTGGTGCTAAAAGCATCGCTTCGTATCTTTGATTTCATTGGCTTTCATGGTAAACTGCCTCAAAGCCAGTTGTATAGTTAGATTTATTTATTTTATGATTTTATAATTTTTAATATATACAATTATAATAATATATTTATGATTTTATAATTTATGATTTTATTATTTTATTTTATTTAGATTTATTTTATTTTATTTTACTTTATTTTATGGACCTCACAGAATGAGTGAAAACACAATGATATGTATGAACCGAAGCTTTGAACTTGTGTCTTTTGCAGGCCAAGCATCACTCCCTGCCACCAGTATCACTCCAAGGGCAGCTCCTGTGGAGGGAGTTCTTCTATACGGTAGCATCAGCAACACCAAACTTCACCAAAATGGCTGGGAACCCCATCTGCCTTCAGATCAGTTGGTATGAGGATGCAGAGAGGCTCCACAAATGGAAAACGGTAACAAGACGCGTTTCCACAGCTGCTGTGCTTCAGCCTAGCCCTTTTCAATTGCCCCAGGACTGCTCCCTGCTGGCTATTTGAGGAGGAGTTTATAGCAGCGTGTGGGACAGAAGTGCAATGAAGCACAGTGCTGGAGGGCTGATGTTTCTTTCTGCCTCAGGCACAGACGGGCTTCCCTTGGATCGATGCGATTATGACCCAGCTGCGCCAGGAGGGCTGGATCCATCACCTTGCCCGGCACGCTGCCGCCTGCTTCCTGACACGGGGGGACCTTTGGATCAGCTGGGAAGAGGGCATGAAGGTCCACTTCTGGTTTTCATTGTTTTGTTTTCATTTGGTACTTCTCTGTTCCGGCTGATCTTGAGAAACCCCTGCAATATATGAGCATGGAGGTGGTTCTGAAGAACAATGCTTTATTACTGAGCCTCTATAGAAATCTCATGGTTTATAAAATCTCATTGTCTTCTGCTTGAGTCTGAGCCCTGCTGTGTAGTGTACAGCTGTGAAAAGTCATTCCCATCCCCAAGATTTTGGATGATGATGATGATATTGGAGACCTTCCCAGTCTGCAGCAGTCTTCAAAGCCAGACCTTTAGGCTTCGAGTTGCTCTCTCATGGGGTCTTGCTCTAGCTTCCTTCTGGCAAACTGTCTTACTGGAGAGCATTCCCATGTGCAAAGGGTACCCTGGACCAGAACAGTGCTGTGCTTTTAGCAGCAAGCTTCATTCTTTATCTCCCAGCCTGTTGTGTTGTGATATTTTGGTTTTGCAATACAGGCAGCCATTTCAGGGGTGTTTCTCTCTTTCTTTTCCTGTCACCAAAATGCAGGTGTTTGAAGAGCTGCTTTTAGATGCTGACTACAGCATCAACGCGGGGAACTGGATGTGGCTGTCGGCCAGCGCGTTCTTCCACCAGTACACGCGTATCTTCTGCCCCGTCCGCTTTGGGAAGCGCACGGACCCTGAGGGGCAGTACATACGGTAGGGCGACACACGGCCTGGCGCTTCCCCGGCAGCAGCAGCTGGAGAACTCAGTCTGCATAAAGCATTTGCCCCTGTGAAACAGGGCTTGTAGCAGCGATGTGTTTAGCAGGTTAGAAAACCGTGGCACAGAAAAGCAGAGACCTACCTGTGGTTGCACAGGAAGTGACCGAGTATGGAACTGGGTTGACCTGTGAGCACCTGTGGGCTCCAGCTGTGCCCAGTCACTGGGATGGCTCCTCTTTCTAGAGGAGTAGAGGTGTTCTGTAAAACACCTCACAGCTCTCCCCCTCCAGCCTGTGCTGTGTTTCATCGTTTTGTGTGCAGTCTGAATAATTTTGGACACCCGAGTTTTATTTTCCACTCTGCTTTGAGTGAGCGCCGTTCGCTTCAAAGTCCTGTGAGGAGCGGCTGAGGGAGCTGGGGGTGTTTGGTCTGGGGAAGAGGAGGCTCAGGGCAGAGCTCGCTGCTCTCTGCAGCCACCTGAGGGGGAGGTGTGGGGAGGTGGGGGTCAGCCTCTTCTCGCAGATAACCAGGGATAGGACCAGAGAGAATGGCCTCGAGTCGGGCTGGGGGAGGTTCAGGCTGGAAATGAGGAGACATTTCTGCTCGGAAAGAGCGGTCAGGCGTTGGGACGGGTTGCCCAGCGAGGTGGGGGAGTCACCGTCCCTGGGGGTGCTCAAGGAGAGGTTGGACGTGGTGCCTGGGGACATGGCTCAGTGGGTGACAGTGGTGGTAGGGGGTGGTTGGACCAGGTGATCTTGGAGGTATTTTCCAACCTTTATGATTTTATGATATATAAGTGATTGTCTGGAGCCTGTCTCTCCCAAGAATGCACACCTGGCTTTGCTAACATTATAATGTTTTTCGTCGTTGTATCTGTTTCTTTGAAACACCATGTAAGTGGGTTCTCTGCAACTACTTGGCAGAGAACAGGGGAACAGAGCGGGAAATGCTGCCTGAATGTTCTCCCACTGTGGTCACAGTTAATAAAACTTCTGTCAGACCAGTCCTAGATTGTACTTGTGCTATTACGCACCTGTAGTCCTAATATTCTCCTTTACCTCCTTGTTGCTGGTGAAGGTGCTGCTTGGCTTTCCCATAAAGTAGTGGGTGACAGCCGATTTCAATAGGACCAGGCTGTGTTGATGTCTGTGCAAACAGGTCCTTTTCCCCACATCTCCTCTTCCTCGCATCCCTTCTAGCTCTGTGCCTTGTCACGGTGAAGCTCACGCTGATGTACCTGACAGTTGCACAGAAAATGACTTTCCCATTCTGTAAGATTTTTTTCTATTTTTTCTTTTTTTAAAAAAAAATTAGTAAAATTTCAGACAAAATGTCAGGGAAAATGTTAAAAACCAAAATATTTTGGATGAAGTCAAAACCGAAATAATGTTTAAATCAATCCCTTTATTCCTTGCTGCAAAGTTAACTTGTGGAAGATGTCACTGTACAGAGGTTTCAGAACATAGAAACAGTTCTTTTGTGCAAAACGAATTGGAACTTTCCTGTAGACTGTAGCATCAATATGACCACCAAAAAATAACATGGGTGTAGGTTGGATTACACTTCTCTTAAATGTATGAGTATTTGTCTTCAGGATTATAAAAACATTATATTATTACTCTTTTGTAGGAAGTACTTACCTGTCCTAAAGAACTTTCCTTCCAAATACATCTATGAGCCCTGGACAGCCTCTGAAGAGGAGCAGAAGCAAGCAGGATGTATCATAGGTAATATGGATACCCTGCTAGGGATTTTGCTGCTGAAAATTGTCAAAAATAATTACGTGTGTGTGGTGGTTTTACTCAGCTGGGCAGCTGAGCTCCACCACAACCACTCCTTCACTCTTCCTCCTCAAAGGGAAAGGGGGAGAAAATTTTATGGAAAGGGCTCAAGGGTTGAGAAAAGGACAGGGAGGTCACTCAGCAATTATCGTCACTGGCAAAACAGACTCAGCGTAGGGAGATTAATGTAATTTATTACCTATTACTAACAAACTAGAGCAGTGAGAAACTAAAAACAGACAAAAAACACCTTTCTGCCATCCACCCTCTTCTACATTCTCCCCCTGAGCAGCACAGGGGAATGGGGGCTGTGGTCAGTCCATAGCACTTCTTGTTTGCTCCTTCTCGGTCCCTCTCTGCCCCTGCTCCCCGTGGGGTCCCTCCCACGGGATGCCGTCCTTCCCGAACGGAGCCTACGGGGGCTGCCCACAGGCAGCAGCTCTTCAAGAACTGCTCCGGGTATGGGTCTGCACCACAGAGTCCATCCATCAGGAGCACGCTGCTCCAACCTGGGTTCCCCACCTTTAGCAGCTCCCCCCAGATCCCCTGCTCCTGCGTGGGCTCCTCCATGAGCTGCAGCGTGGAGATCTGCTCCGTGTGGGACCCGTGGGCTGCAGGGGGACAGCCTGCTCCACCAGGGGCCTCTCCACAAGCCACAGGACAAGTTCAGCCCTGACGCCTGGAGCGCCTCCTGCCCTCCTCCTGCACTCACCTTGGGGGCTGCAGGGCTGGGTCTCACTCCTCCCTCTCCCAGCTGCTGTGGTGCAGCATTTCTTCCCCGCCTCTTTCTTAAATCTGCTCTCACAGAGGCGCAAACAACATCACTTATTGGCTCAGCTCTGGCCAGCAGCGGGTCCCTTTTGGAAATAGGTCCCTTATCTAACATGGGGCAGCTTCTGAACTCTTCTCACGGAGGCCACTCCTGCAGCCCCCCACTACCAAAACCTTGCCATGTAAACCCAATACAACATATGAGGTGGAAGTGTCACACTTCCAATGCAAATCACACATTTATCTTTTGAAAATCGATTCATCCAGCAGCCTACCTTCTGTCTACTCTCCTTTTTAAAGGTTTTTGCTGGAGTCTGATCTCAGAGTACGTGCTTTAGCCTCTACTTTATATCCTAAGGCTATCGGATCACTCCAAGTTGTTGCTTGTACATCTGTCTGTTCAGACGCTTGGCTGTCTGTAAATAGTATCTGAACATCTTGTGCTTTTGCGCTTACTCTAATGCATCTTTAAAGATGGGGCAGGGCTGCCATCCCTGTTAATAGACGGGAAACCAAAGCCCAGAGCATCCAACATAAGGGTTTGTCTGTTACTGTCTCGTCTCTAAATGGAACTAGTTGGCCCTGGCTCTTACAGTTCACGAAGACAAATAGGCACTTCTAGAGGGTAAATCACATGGTTTAAGATGCTGCTGACTTTAGGAAGACCTGCGACAATTTGCTTTGGTGCAAATCCAGTGAAACATCCTTTTTTAGTCCCATAAAGGCTGCTGTCTGTTGTACCAGGTAAAGACTACCCCTTCCCAATGGTGGACCACAAGGAAGCCAGCGATCACAACCTGCAGCTGATGAAACACGTCAGAGAGGAACAGTACAGAACAGCCCAGCTCACGAGAGGTAAGAGGTGCTGCAGCACGATGTGTTCGGCATGCTGTGATACAGAGCCTGTTGCTGGGAACTGATGGCTTTGGGGTTGGTTTTGTGTGGTGTCCTCTTGGCTACCAATACCATCTGCTTTCCTCTTGTTACTATTGAAAGATTTCCCCTGCTGGCGCACACAAACTCTGAGCAGTTCCTTCCTCTCTGCCTGCGTGTGCAGGATGGGAGCTTGCTTGTGCTGGAGGAACACCTTCCCAAAAGCAGACCAACTTTGCCTTCCATAGGTCTGCACAAACACCCCCTGGCCCCCAGGTTTGCCAGGTTTATTTCCAAGGTGTAGTCGTCTCTGCAGCCCTGCCCACGCTTCTCGTGAACAGGAGCATCACAGTTTGTCCTTTTTACCATGATCTGCCCTGCCTCATAGAAGGAAATATTTGAGGTTCCCACTGGCCACTAATGAGAGAAAAGCCCTGGACAGCTGATCTAAGAAATTCACCTTTTGACCTTGTTTTCTAAATAGGTTAAGCACATGCATAACAAACTGGTGGTTATCAGGTAAGGCTGGAACACCCCAACTTTGGGTCAGCCTGAATTAGTTATTTCCAATTACACAGATGTTCCACTGTTTAAGAGCATCAGTGCTCTTACAATTGAAATCCTAGGGCCTGTGAAGAGCTCTTAGCCTCAGAGGAATCTTTTGCAGGAAGCAAAGTGAAGCAGTGCTTTGTATTTAACAGTATTCTATAGCAGTCTGCATATGTAGTACAAAAATCCAACATGCAGCAGCTGATGGGAGTCTTAAGTATTCCTACATCAATTTCTAGGGTCAGATGGAATTAATTGTTCCAATCCTGTGCTTATTAGTGTATCCAGGAGGTTGCACATTGGTACCTTTCAAATACAGCTACGCTGACAGCTCTCCCAAAAACCCTACAGTATAGGGGAGTGAATGTTCTTGTTACTCTTGGAGATGTGGAAAGCCAAAGTCTGGGAACCAGAGTCCCCTGCTTCTGGCATTGCTCCTGTTGCCTATACATAGAAGCATTTTCTGGCGTGCTTTGTAGCTTCACATGTTCCTGTCATTGTTGGCTCTTGCTGCACTGAGGTCAGTAAGGCTGCAAACTTATTTTTCCTTCCTTCTTGCCACAGATGACACAGATGACCCAATGGAAATGAAGCTGAAGCGTGACCACTCTGAAGAAAATGTATCGAAGCCAAAAGCAGCCAGGATGACAGAGCAAACCTAGATACCACCAGGGATTATCCTCTGAGTGCGGAAGAATGACAAAAGGGGAGAACCAGAGACCAGCTGAACAGGACAAACTGTACTCAGTACTTTGCCCTGCGAGTGGTGCTTCTTGTTTGTGAACTGACCTCCAGCAAAAGTTTTGTATCTTCAATGTATTCGTTAGTGCAGCTATTTCAAATTAAGTTGTCTGTCTGTAAGTGGCTTAGAAGTCATTTGTTGCAGCTGTTAGGTAAATTCAAGTGATTTGGACAGGACATGTTGCGTTAGCATTGTTCAAATCCATTTGATGTTCATGCATCTGTATAAATAGTTTTAATGATAAATACTGGTCTTTCCAATGTGACAGATATGTGCCAGTTTAGGAATTTAGGAATTCAGGAATTGTGTGTTCACATATTCATGTTAAAAGCAAGATTTGTCTGTCTTATATAGACAGAGATTGAGGGATTTCAGGTACAGTTGAAGTTCAGTTTTTGCTTGCAGTCCCCCATCTGGAGAGATACAGGGGAATGTAGCCCACTGTAAAATTGTGTGTAGTTCTTAGGACTTAAGACTTCTTGTGCATTTTAAGGACATTATTGCAAAGTTTTTCAGTGGATTAAGGCTGATGTACCACTTCACCATAGCTGTCCTTCCTGACTAATTCCTCTAGAACTGTAGGATGGGTATTATATCTATCACATACTGCATGTCAAAATTCACCCATCCATTGAAATGCCTCCTCGTGTTTCACAAGGCTGGATTAGTCAGTTTTCTTTGTTATGGTTGGGGTTTTGGTGGACATGGGAGGAGTGGAGTGGGTTTTTAACCACTGCGGGTACTTCTTTTGTTTTTAAAAGAAATAAAAACTATTTCTGACATGAAAATGTAAGGTCTGTAGAGCAATCTATTGTGACAATTGGCATCCATCTGTCCTCTTTGGAACTGTGACAGCAAGACAACCCTTGCATCAATTCAGCGTGCTCAGGCTCCCTTACTTTGAAGGCATCCCGTGACCCAGTGCAGAAGCAGCACGCGACCCATGTGAACCAGGAGGAGGCCAAACGCTGCTCCCAACAGCATCTTCCCATGCTGCTGCTGACCTGCAGGACACTGCGCCATTACCTGCTGCATTTACAGTCGCAGTGACCGTCAGATGGATTTGAGAGACTGGTCGCGTCCTCCTGCTGTGCCAAGCCTGAACTGAGCTCCTGGAGGTGCAGATGTTACTTGGCATGCTCTTCTTCAGCAGACCTACTACTGACTGCAAGGATGACCGGCATGAAAGGCAGTTACCCAAACCCTTGATGAGGGGAAGAAGGCCAAAGTAGCGCTTCTTGCTTAGGGAAGATGACTGCTGCTCTGGAGCCTTCCTGGCATCTGTAATCTTTTTTTTTTTTTTTTTTTTTTTGCTGTGCTCAGAGGGATTTATCGCATCAGTGTCTGCAGTGTTATAGCCCAGTGCAGGTGGCCACAGGAATGCAGAACTGGTTTCTGCCTCACATTTTAAGGCATAGTCATTGCCTTCAAGCCCTAAATGGGCTGAGCTGTGGTTACCTAAACCAACTCTACCTTGGGGTGCTTTCTGTCACCTAAGGTTCACCGTGAGCCTTGGGAGCTCTCTGGTGCAGCAAAAGCCAGAACTATCAGCAGCCATCGAAGGTCTTTTGCTGTTCAGTATCACCTCTGACATTGCGGTGCAGGTGATGATTTTGGGTGCTCATTGGTCATGAATGTGCATGCAGCCAGAGTGGTGGCCTCTCTAGAAGAGACTCCCAACCATGGAGGTTCAAGGCCTCTTTGGGACTCCTTTTGTTGCCAAGGCAGCTGCAAGATCTGTTTTTTTGGCTGGAAGGAGTCAGCTTTGTGCCTGCGAAGAAGCTGAGTAGGAGCAATGCTTGAGCAGGGAACTGCAAGGGCAGCTGAGCTCTAAGACATCTCTTTCTGGGTAGCTGAGTAGCAATGAGGAAGCTCCTGTGAAACAGAAGGACCAAGGTCTAGCTTATGACCTCATGGTAAAAAGACTTGCTCAGTAAAAATGATTTGCTGAAAGGAAATATTTGTTTGCATCTTCTCTGCTGTTGGGAACCTGACCTTGGAGTCAGCTGTATTTGCAGGTGGAATTGGTCAGATTTTGAGGTGTGGAGATGGCATGGAGATGAGTGGTGGTATCCCTGCTATTTGTGTCTGGGGTTAGGTGTAGGTGCTGCAGCTTGGCAGTGGTAATGTCTGAATTTAGGTCATCTTCAGTGCAGTTACTACTGCAGGGAGAGGTGCCTTAAATCTGATGATGATTGATCTTGCTAGAGTTTTTGCCATTCCTGTCCCTCCCTTGGCTCCTTCATTCCTCTCCAACATGCAGAAAACCTGCTCTGTATTTCCAGGTGATATTTCTCCCTCCCTTTCCCTTCTTCGAGGCTTAACTTTTAGGTGGCTCATGTTTCAGGGGTTGTGAGTTAGGGCTGAAGTTGTCTTTTCTTATCTCATTTCCTTTGCTTTGCGCCACAGCCGGCGGAAGCAGGCACCTACGCTGTGGTGAATCACGCCACGGGTAGGTGGCCAAAGTAGGTCATCCGATTGCCTCTGGTGGCTTCCGCTTCAAGGGGCACCTTTCCAAACCAGAGGCAGTGTTTTTGTTTGTTTGTTTGTTTGTTTGTTTGTTTTTTAGAGCTGCTTTAGCCTTATGGGCGTTGATAAGACAGCTTCCTTCCTCGCTGTTGAAGAAACCTTCACCTGCTAATGCTGTTCACCAGTTCAACCAGCTTTACTGCTTGGCTTGAACGACTGCAGCCACCCGTGCTGAAAACAAGAGGCTCAAGAACCTAATCCTGTAGGACCCAGCCCCGGGTGGTGCTGGGTGGGAGTTTCCCACTCCTGGGCTTGCCAGGAGCAGCAGCAGAGGGCAGGTCCCTGCCTCACCTCAACAAGGTCATCCCCAAGGCATGCGGTCAGAGCGCGAGCTGGGCACGGGGAGCATTGCTGTGACTGACCCTGTTTGTCCTGCGCTTTTGGTGCTGAAGCATTTGCATTCCAACGTCTTTACTGAAACAAAGCAGCAAGCACAAACGCTCCTAGCTTTAGCGTTTAGTCTGGAGAAGAGGAGGCTCAGGGCAGAGCTCGCTGCTCTCTGCAACTCCGTGAAAGGAAGGTGTGGGGAGCTGGGGGTCGGCTTCTTCTCGCAGATAACTGTGACAGGACCAGAGGGAATGGCCTCGAGTTGTGCCAGGGGAGGTTAGGTAGGAAATGAGGAGACATTTCTGCTCAGAAATTGTACAAAACAACAACAGCACAGCACAAACTCTTTAACAAAATGAAACCTATCAACGAAGATTTGGTGGACCAAAATCAACGTGTAAAATTTGTAGAACTTCAGGCATTTGTTTAATGTCTAGAAATCAGAAGAGCTGAAGAAATTCTTGTGAACCCTCATGAAGCCCTATTTTTATTAAAATTACTTTTTGCCGTATCTAATGCTGTTTACTTTTCCAAGCTGTATAACTGGCAGTGAATTTAGATGCTTACCGCTTTATACTTGCAAATTTGCTTCTCATGGTTGAAAATATTAATTTGGCATGCATTATATAGAGGTGGAACCCAGCCTTTGTAGGACACGCACAGCTTTGACTTGCCACTAAAAATTCCATTGAGAACTAGAAAACAGTTTGCAATTTATGTAGCATGGACTGAATAGGGAGCACATGGAAAATTCTCTGTTAGCATCATCTAGCACTGTCACAAGTGTTACTAGACTCCAGATTTATTAGGGCATCAGTCGTTACAAAAATCTGTTGTCTTGTGATATCTCAGTGGCATCAAGTTTGGCAGAAGCAAGTCTTATGATATGATAATTGAGGTGTTAGACCAACAAGTCAAATAATCCTTTTGAAAAGAAGACTGGACAAACATTGAGGAAATAAACAACTTGGCAGTTTTCCACACAAGTATGTGCTTTCATTAGTTGTGTTGTAAACTCAAAGTCAAAAATAAACGATACTGTATGAGCAGGCAGGAAAAGAATGCCAACAGTTGAACTGGTATCTGCTAAAGACTGCATCAAAACTGATGTTTGGGCAAAATCTGTGTCTGTTTTCCAGTTTAGAGGAAGCTGAGTTATGCCTTACACGACACGTGTGAAATTAACCCGAGGAAAAAGTTACAACTATGAAAAAGTCTTTGAGGGATTTTTAAAATCTGGCTTCCTGTAAATGAAAAAGGTAGAAATGTTTCTCGTAGTTAACAGAGGCTGGAATATCTTGCCAATTCAAAGGGAGCTTGAAAGATTTAACAAGAATTGCTCAAATCTGAAGGAACTGTAATTTTCCAGAAGCCCAGCTGGCATCTTCTTGCAGTAAGAGCTGTACAGTAAATATCACTTGGAAATGGTGAACCTGCTGTGGCCAGAACTGCACTGCAGAGAAAATAAGTACCTCAGATCAGCTCTCATCCAACTGGACAAAGTCTGCAGGGAAGGAAAGCCACTGGGTCGATAACTAAATTTTAGATCGCTTTTGAAAGACGAGCTTCCTTGGCTTTTAAGAAATGAAAAAAGGAGTTAGTCCTAAAGATACGTGTCTTTAAGGTATTCTAGGTTAAAGACCAGCTTCTGATTTCAGCGTAGCAGCCAGAACGTTGCAGGCTGCTGTGAAATAGGGAAAATTTATCCACAGACCTTTTACCTGGCTGCCCTGGAACGGGGATGCGTCCAGAATGTGTCAGATGCAGCATTCCCAATCCAGTCAGATGCCATCCCTTGCTCATTGGGATATCCGTGTGGGAAGGGAAGGAAAAGAGGGGAAAAAGCTTTTGACCGGGTAGAGTGGTGATTTTTGGTGAACCCACTGGTTATTAGACATTGACCTAAATCCTATCTGGGGACATACAGAAATCATTGCAAGTAGCTTCAGGTGAATTCCTGCAATTTTTTTGGCATGGAAGGACAGGAAGAGCTATAAGCTTTGCCCTTTATTTGAGTTAGAATATGTCCTTCCCTTTAAGGATATTGAAATGTGGGGATTATCTCCGCTTTAGCCTGAATGGATAGTGCAAGTTTGGAACTTATTGGGCATATTTTCATTAGAGTAGAAAATCAACTTTATGGGGTAGGTGAACTTCCAAGATGGCACCTGCATTAATTTACACGAGTTGTGCAGTGGTTCTTGTTTCGGTAGAGACCAAGTTCCTCCTCAAACGTTCACAAACTGGACCCTGGAAACCTCCATGCTCAAGACAACTTCATTTCACCCTCCTTTTTCTTCTAGTTCCCAGCCTCCATTGAGTAACATTGCTAATGACTTTGGAACTAGAAAGTTTGTTCTCTACACCATCTCTTTGGGATCCTGAGCTGATCGTTATTTCACTATCTCCAAGCAGTGAAGGAACTGCATTGCTAGTCATCAATATTTAAAAAAAAAAAATCCCCCAATAGCAATAAAGTTATTTCTTGCTTTTATTTCAAGTATACAATACCTTATACAATTTTAACAATCGTGGTTTATATTCTCAGGTCATCTTCAGAAAACAGGAAGACTCAAAACTATCTTTTGAAGTGGAAAATCAGCTAAAATTATATGGCTTATGGAGCTTTAAAGAAAAACTCAATAGAAATTACAGGTCTCGCAGAAGAATTGCATGAGATTTGCAAGTGCTAGCCATGGTATAAGCAAGCTGTTCGCGAGTTCTAAGCTGCTGGGCAAGAAGTACACATGGGAGATCACACAGATTCCCTTCTGGGCTGAAATTATGTGGTCACTTTCCAGACAGTGTCCTGAAGCAGTGCAGGGTTAGGTTGGCCCCGGTCCTTCTCAGAGAGGTGACATGGATGGCCTCCGACCAGCCACGGTGCCTCTGCTTGGCTTCACCTGCACTGCTGTTCCAGAAAGTCTCTGCTTTGGGAAGATGGGATTTGGGTTGATGCCAAGCAGGTTGTACTTCATGCTACTGAGAGATTTAGTCTGTACTCAAGAGGTTTCTTAAAATATGACTAAATGCAGATTCCTAGCTCTGAGGTCCTAAATTAGAGGTCAGCCTCTGTCTCACCCAAGGCTTCTGCTGACCATAAAGGGAACTAAAGTCTTGAGAGTGACTGAGTTCATCTCAAAATGGGTGTCTAAAATAGATCAGAGGAACCATCCTTGAAAATGGTCAATTCTTCTATTCTGGCTGCAAAGGATAATTAGCACAGACATGGACATCTACCCTGCAGGTATCTGGAGAGAGGTGGAATGTGGCTCACAGTTTCCTTTGTACTAGTCATACAGGTTAAGGCCCCATCAGAGAGAGAGAACAGAATTTTACCAAGCTGTTCTGCCACACAGGACAAGGAATCCAACATGTGCTCCAAGTTTCATGTCACTTTGACAATCTGCGGTTGGTAAAAGCAAAATTGTACCAGATTATTTTGAAAGTTTTCCCTTTTTTGAAAGATTTCATGAAATACAACGACTGTCTCTGCAAATCTTGGAGGTTGTATGAATTTATTTATTAGGACATGTCATAGAAAGACATTTATGTGGCAAGATACCTCTAAGGAATTGAAGGGGAGATGATTGAACAAAAAAGATGAGAGAAGTGAGTGCTGTGGGTAAGGTGGAGTGGAAAGGAGTGAAGCGATTGGTGGGTGGGTGAAGGACTGAGAGGTAACACGGTGTGTAAGTTTATTTGGGTAGGGGAGGGATGCTGGTGAACCTGTGAAGACTTGTTAGCAGGAGGAGGCTGGAAAATCAGCGTAAGTATTGCTCGGTGATGTTGAGAGCTGAAGAAGTCAGTTGATGGGATGCAGGGAAAGTCCAGGTCGGTAATGGTGACCCATGGCTGTAGACTTTGAGTGGGGATGAGCATGGGGAAGAAGGGAAGACTCTGTGTATGATGGGATGACTCCATGGGAACAAGAGAAGAGAGGACTACTGAAATCCAAAGAAAACCAGGAAGTCACATTTGTCGTGAGTGTAACTCATCTGCTGTACTGCTGTCCCAGATTTTAATGATCTGTGGATCAGGAATTTCCTGAGAACGCTGTAGGTTATTTGTTCAGGGATGCCCAAGTGCTTACCTGGTCTCGCCTCAAACCCCTTCTGAAGGGGGGGAACTGGCAACGTATAGTCAGTGGCAGAGGCAGAGCAGATGTAAATGGGCAGCGGCTAAAGGATGCCTGGCAATGAGATGGCTGAGAAGAAGGAGTTTCAGTACGAGTTAGGAGATGTAGTTTCGAGGCAGTTAAAGAAAATCAGAGCTAGGAACAAGGGGTTGTAAGCACTGAGGAACAGGCAGAGCTTCTGGAGCAGTAACTGAGATTCACACACGGCAGAGGATTCCTGGTGAGGAAAAGGCACAGGCAGATAGATGGAGCTCGTGAGAGAGCTGAGGAAAGCTGAGCCTCACTGTCCTCCGCACACTGCCACCCCTGGCAGGACGCCGAAGCGCCGTGGAGCTGGGACTGCTCCACCAACTTTGCGCCGCCATCACGCCACCAGCAGCAAGGTGGGCTGCACAAGGAAGATGAACGGACGCTCCCCTGGGGCGGCTGTTCAGATGATCTCCCCGTGCCAGTGGAATCTGGGGGAAAATACATCAGAGTGCGAGGAGCTCAGTTCTGCCTTGATAAAACGTGTCAAGAGTCCAGCTCAGCGCGGATGGTATTTGTGCCTACAGCACAAGGACTCCACCGAAGGACACGGCAACGTGTAATCACCATCTGGGGCCAGAACAGCCACACTGGAGGGGCAACGGCCTGGACATAGTGCACAGAGCACTCAAAGAGGGGGAAAAAACAGGATTATAACCCGATTTGAAGAGAGCAGACGTTAGCTTTTTCAGGGAGGTATTGTCCTGTGAGAGGGCTGGGGTTGTTCAGCCTGGAGAAGGCTCTGGGGAGAGCTCATTGGGGCCTTTCAGTACTTAAAGGGGGCTTATGAAAAGGGTGGAGAAGGGCTCTTTACTTGGGTAGATAACAACAGGACAAGGGGAAATGGGCTTAAACTCAAAGAGGGGAGACTCAAATTAGACGTTAGACGGAAATCCTTTAATCAGAGCGTGGTGAGGCACAAAACAGGTTGCCCAGAGTAGCGGTGGCTGCCCCATCCCTGGCGGTGCTCAAGGCCAGGCTGGACGGGGCTTTGGGCAGCCTGATGCAGAGCGAAGCGTCCCCGCCCCAGCAGGGGTTGGTGCTGGGCGCTCCGTGCGGTGCCCCCCGGCCCGCGCCGCCCCGCGGCCCTGTGACAGGGCTGACGGGAGCCCCTTCCCGCCTAAATCCCCGCCGCCGGAAGCGCGCCTCCCCGCCTCCATCTACTTCCGGCGACCGCCGGAAGCGCCGCCACCTCCCGCCACACCACTCGCGGCCGCCGGGCGGCGCCAGGCTCCACTTCCGCTCTCCGCCGGAAGCGGCGGCGGACGGAAACCGCCGCCGAGCGGCGGCGGCTGGGATAGGCGGGGCGGCCGGAAGTGACGCGCGCAACGCTCCGTCCCGCCCCTCCCTCCCACCGCCGCAGACCGTTGTCCGCCGCCCGCCGCCGCCGCCGCCGCCGCCATGTCCCGCCGCCCGCTGGGGGACCCGCGGAGCCGAGAGGAGCGGCCGGGCAGCGCCGCGCAGTTGTGAGTACCGGGCCCGGGCGGAGCGGCGCGGGCCGGCCCGGCGCTCGCCCCCTCCCGGCGGAGGGCGGAGGGGGGCGGGCAGCGCAGCGCTGCCGCCGCCGCCGTCGTGTTCCCGGGCGGCTCGGCGGGGCCCGGCCGAGCAGGGAGCGACCCGGCAGGTACGGTCCCGCCGCCCTCCAGCCGCTTCCCCGCGGGGCCCGGCCCGGTGGGGGGGGGGCGAGGCGGCGGCGCGGGGAGGAAGGAGGGAGGAGGAGGAGGGAGGGAGGGAGGGAGGGAGGGGGGGGGCGGGGCCGGGAGCGGGCACCGGGGCGTCGAGGGCGGCAGCGGGGCACCGGGGTGCCGAGGACGGGAGCGGGGCCGCCGCCCTTCCCAGCTCTTCACGCCTCCGCCCGCCCCGCTCGACGCCCGCCCGTGAGGCACGTGCTGGGGTGGACAAGGGGGGGGAGGCCGAGCATTGGAGGCTGAGGGCCGTCCTCCCGTAACAGCGCGCGGCCGCCCAGCCGTGCTGGCGGAACTGGGAGCTGCGGCCACGCTTCTACGCCGCGGGCTCCAGCCACGGTCGGGCTCCCCGCACGTCGCGTGGCCTCCCCGGAGGTGTCAGCGCAGCGAGGCGTTCCTGCGGGGCTCCTTCAGCACAAGGGGGCTCCTTGGAGGCTGCGGCCGCGGGGTGGTCGCTTTGGCTGCACTCCCTGCCGTGCTGCCGGGGGTTTGTGGCAGTCGTCGGTGGGCAGAGCGGTGCTTCGCAGCGCGGGGTCTGCTCCCCGGCCATTAGCGTGCCCTGCAGTAATTATCCTTGCTACAGGGACTACTCTGCAGGGGGTGGAAGCGTTTTTGTGCCAAGCATAAAAGGTTTCTTCAGCCATTACCGAAAGCTGCTGGATTACAGGAAAACTCCATGCCTTTAGCAACGGCTTGTGCCTAAATCCTGGGCGGGATTTCTGGCTTTGCGTGCAAACTCAGCGTCGGTTTCTAGATTTTGTTGAGATAATAACAAAATTACTTCATTAACGTATTCAAGTAGCACATAGACAAGATACGGCTACATAAAATACAGACTGCAGTCACTTCACTTTGACTTGTCTCTAGATGTATGATTCCAGATTATATTCAATGTTATTTTGCCGCTTCCAGGATTCGGCTGTACCCATTAAAATAAATGAAGTTGGTTCTCTGACGTTTGTAGTGCTTGTGGTCCCTGGTTGATTTATTGATGTTCAGAGGAGATGAAAGCTTTCTCTAAAGCATTATCTGGGAGAAAGGCGATCTGGAAAGTAGCTGACGAGCTGAAACAGAACGTTTCTTCCAGCGACTCTGAAGTGTAACTGAAGCTTGAGCAAATCTTTCGTTTTATTTCCACCAATATATTTTTTAGGTGGCAAGGTCATGATTTTTGTTGCCCTAGTGGTTACAGCGGATTCAGCAAATGGTTTAATTCACTGAAAATGTTCTAAGGGCGTATTTGTATGGCAAAAATCAGGGACAAAAGACGAATTTTTAGATCATCGGCATTTTGTTCTTTGAGTCTGGTGCTTACGAAGAGTAGCAAACAATCTGGGATGAGAATTTGAGACAACCTGGGCCTTTAGATTGATGTGGCTGATTGTATGAGTGAAGAAAACAGGAATTCTGTTTCAGCAGAGGAGGGATGTAGGGTATTCTTTTTGTTTTTCTAGCTTAACGGAAAAATAGCAATTTAAAACCCAACAGCTTCCTGTTTTCTTCTGCTGTCTCTGCTTCGTAGGTTGCTTAACGCCATGCTCCTAGTTGAGTAGGAAGCTTTTGATATCGCCATGCAGACTGCCTGTGTAAGGAAATAACGACTGGTTTTGTTGGAGAAAAATGGCATGTAGACATCAGTTTTCTCTGAATATCACAGATTTTTTATTTTCTTTAAAGGAAAGCTGGCTACCTGGATTTGATAGTTTCTGTGGTGACATTAGAGAAGATTACCATCCACCGCTATTATTTCTTCTAGTTTATTGTCCTGAAATATTGTTCAGGGGTCTGCCTTGATGTTCAGGCCTTGGTCTGCACTTAAATATGATGGTGTGCAAGAACAGAAGTATTTCTATGCGTTAATGTGTGAGATTTGGGAAGTTCTGTATTTGTGAAGAGTGGGGAAACGGAGGAGGATGAAATGGAGAAAGTTCTACTTCAGCTATTATGGGAAAGACTCCCCAACTACAATCCAGTACATTCCCTGTATTTATATATTTTTAAGGAAAATTTACCCACTTCCTTAACAAAATTAATCTGACATCCTTAAAGGGGGAAACTGGTGGATTTTTCATTCTGCTCAATGAAATCCCAAAACATGTTCTTCTGAAAAAAAGGGCTACAGAAGGAAGACAGGTAGGTTCCAGATCTCGTCTTCGTTACCCAACCATGTATACAAACAAGCTGGAAATGCTTAGTTTTGGTAATATTCAAAGTGTCAGTCCTGGCTATTTCTTTGTTTCTCCTGGAAGAGCCTTTAGCAAAGTGAGATAAATACCATGAAGAATTTTTGACTTGCATCTGAAATGGGAAAAGTGTTGTAGTCCTCCCCGGACAACAGTGTCTGAAGTCGTTGGCAGTGACGTCTTCCCTTCCTGTTCGTAGATGCTTGAGTAAATCGGTGTGAATAAGCTTTTTAGTATCTCATCTGAATGGTTCCCTTCTTCTTTATCTTTTAGCTTTTTCTGTTTCTGCAGTCCTGTAAATACCTGCTACTCGCTTCAGGCAAACAAATGCTATTTTCTAGAAGACGCTTATTTTGGGGTTTCCCGCTCTTTTTGCGTAGCGTGTGAAGATAAAAAAAGCTGCAGTTGCCTTCGGTAATCATGAAAGGCAGAAAGAGTCTGGAGCTGAGACAAACTGGATTTTTGGGGCGTTCTTCCTTCCTAAGCCTACCCGAAAGGTCCTGTTTGTAGCCCAGCCTCAAGAGCAGCCGTGCGGCCCCCTGGGAGGGAGGGAAGTGGGGCAGGGCAGGAACGAGAAGTGTGGAGGTGAGCACTGGAAGCCGCCGCCACCGCTGAAGATGATATTCATGCCAACGCATCCTCTGTCGCATCGCTCTTTCTGTTTTTCCTGCTTCCTCGCTCGTTGACCTGCTTCTGCTCCTCCTCTCCGCGAGTCAGAGCTGTGCCCTGGTGGCGGGTGGAGGCGCCTGCCCCTCGGGAGGTTTCTTCTGCCCTTCGGAGCCTCTTTGCGGTGCTGGGTAGTTTCAGCGGGGCTTCGTGCCTGCTTGCTCGGTGAAAGGTGCAGAGGTTCGGCAGTTTTGTGTCTACGGAACATGCTGAGAATTCCCGTCTGAATTTTCCTTCAGAATATTCGTTCTTGCATAGAGACGAGAAGGAAGGTTGAGAGCGTGGCGCTCGGGGCTAACAAAGAGGCATTCGGAGCACACAGCGGTGACAGATGCAGAGTGTTGTCCGGGAGCTCACTGCTGATCTTCCCAATTCTCCATTATCAGTAATGCTAGGAGCTTTAAAGGGGTTCCAAAAATACATTTTTTCTACTGTAATTGCATTTGAACATTTAAATATCGTTAATTGCCCTTTGTTTAAGCAAAACTATGGAAGATCATTATTCTTCAGTGCTAGTTTTTCTCAGCTGTCCTTTCAGATTCCGAAGCACCCAACCCCGTTTTACCGCTAAAGCCTCAGACAGCAGCATCCATCCAGAACTACGTAGCATATTGCGCACGTTGTCCTCTCCAGTACGAGATTGTTTTTAAAACAAAAGTACTGCAGAATTTCCTGCCCGCTGCACTGACAAATCACGTAAACCTCTTCTTTTTCACATAGCGTGCTTAGAAATGAGGCATTGTACCCAAGTATCGGACGTGGGAGTTAATTTTAAGGTTACAGCAAGGAAAGAGCTGCGTGCCTAAAGCCTTTAGACAGGCAATAGCATAGTTTTTATATCGGCCGTCAAGGAGAACGCGACCTCTCAAACCGTGCCAGGAACTGTCCTACTCAGGGCACGAAGAGCATCCTTGTGGCTTCTTACTTGCCGGAAAAAGACAATGTCTTGGCTGACTTCTTGAGCAGATGCAACGGTGGGATGCGAGTGGTATCTCCGAGTCGCCCTGTTCCGAGCTGAGCTGCAGGCCCAAACCATCGCTTTGCTGCCAGAAAAGCTGCCAGCGTTCCCCACGCTACTTGACAGTAAACGGGACCCAGCACCGGGAAGCACCCTCACGGCCGTGTTCTCAATGAATTTATCGATGTAGGAAGTCAATAGGACAGAGCTAGAATGCTTTTGGTGACCAAAAGCGACGTTGGCAGCTCTGCCTTTTAATCATTCTGCATCTGATGTCAAGACCGTCCTGTTCTGTTCGTGTGTCTCAGCCTGCCGTGTCGCTTCCGCGGTGCTTCGGGCTCTGCCGCGTCCAGGAGTTCTCTGGGGAAGATGCCTGCCTTCGGGTAAACTCGCTCCGAGTGGGGAAGATCCTCTCTGTCCTGGAACGGACCTAAGTCTTGTGTCATTCCTGTCTTGGCGTTTGAAGCAGTCACAGCTAACTTTGGGATGGACAAGGTTCTCTCTGTCTGTCTGCTGTTCAGAATTTTTGTCTTTGCAGCTGCATCTACTCTTCCGATTTCCCTGGTTCTGACTCTGTGTATTCCTTCTAGTTCTTGAGGCCCTTTTCTTCCTAGACTTAGAGTTCTGTTCTCATCAATCACACAGAGCTTCTGTACATTCCTTGACCACGTTTGGTTTCGTTCTCCCTATGAAGATGACCGCCTTTGTGGTCTGCATCCGTCTAAAGAATGAGCGAGCAGGTGAGGCGTAGGCAAATGCCTTGGTCACTGTACGTCCTGTTCCACCAAGGGAATGTGTTCTGCTTCTTAATTTTTTCCTGTGTATGTGTCTGAGGTAATTTCTGTTTCCACCTTGCCATGCAATTAATCTGCCTATATTTTCCCAAAGCTTTCCTGAAATTCATACTTCTCAGTGCTAAGTAGGGGTATTAATAACAGCAGGTGGCAAAAAATATGGCTCCTCTGTGAAATCCGTCGATGATGTTTCTTCCATTTAGAAGGAAAAGGAAGGGCTCTGTAAGCAGAAGAGGAGAACAATTTCAGGTGTTTTCTTGGGTCTTTTAAGTGTATATTTTTTTAATCTGAAAAGGATGCTGTTTCTTGCCTTTCTGATGTGTAATAGTTGGATGTTATTTTCAGATAGTCTGTGGTACTCTGAAATGCTAACCCAAAATGTACAGTAAGTAGGTCAGAGTTATTTTTGCCCCGAAGTTCCTGAAGATTAGGTCTGGAATTTTTCAGTAGTTAATCTGTTTCTAAGGCATAGCAGCGTTGGGTGTACGATTCACTGATGCACATTAATTAAAATATCTGTGCTGTGTTCACTTACGCTTTCTTTCTTTTTTCTTTTTCTTGTCTCTTTTCTTTGTTTTGTTAAGCATTGCAGGCTGTATGTACCGAGTAGTTCAGACGACGGGACCAGATGGAAAAAACCTTCTGAAATTACTTCCAATTTCTAAATCTTCTGGAAACTTTGTGCCAATAGTTCAGTCTTCAGCCATGTCAAATAATCCTAAAGGGAGCATTTCTAGCCCGGTTCATCTTACTTTTAAGACACAGCTTGCCAATACTACTGCACCTTCATCTGTTAAGATACCTGTTTTTCAGTCTCCTAATCCTGGAAAGATAATTCTTACAAGGACATTAGACAAACAGGAAAGCGTTAGAGCAGGTTCTGAAACAGAAAGCTTAACTGCAAAATCAGCTGCTAACATCCAGAGCAGTTGTGTTTCAGTTGATAGACTGTCTTTGCAGAACATTGCTGTAACAAGTTCATCTAACCAGAGTAACACTGCGTACATGTTGGTAAACCCAAAGAGTCTTCCCGCTACTATGAAGTGTCCAGTACTGCCCTCTGACCACCACCTCCAGATACCAGCTGATGCAGAAGTGAAATCTGTCCCAGCTTCTTTTTTACCGCCTGCAATACAGCAAAAAATACTTGCAGCTGCAGCAACAAATGTGTCTGGAGGAGCTGACAGTACAAAAACGCCAACCGTTATTTATGTGTCACCCGTGAACGCAGTGAAAACGGTACTTCCCAAGCGGTTGCAAACCATTTGCCCCAAAGCCACCACAGACGTTTCAAAAACGTTAATAATGACAGCTACACAAACGGCAAATTGTTCTTCTCCTGAGACGGTAACACCTGATGATCAGCAGTGCCAGCAAACACCAATGAAATGGATTGTGCAAGAAAGCCCGCAGTTATCAGCGCCTTGCCTTATTCCTGTAAAGTCATCAAACTATGTGGCTTCTAAGATCTTGAAAACGTTGTCAGATACGAACAATGCAGAAGTTAACTCTGCGAGTATTTTACCGCTCTGTTCTAGTGGTCCTGGTGGAAGCCAAACAAAAATCACACCTCTTAAAGATAATGCTCTGGTCATGTACAGTGGGAAAGTCTATTTGTTGACCAAAAGAGGTTCTGATGTTCTGTCGGCCCACGTTGACAAACAAGCATCTTCCTCTTCTGATGCTTCACTTAAAAAGGAGACATCCAAGCTAATTGCTTCTACTGAAGTCACTAAAATAAGCAATAAAGTGGTGAATCTGGTATTGTCAAAAAGCAAAGGAATGGTGCTGTCTCAGAAAGATCCAAAAATGTGTACAAATGCAAAAGTTTCTCCACCGGCTGGTTTAAGAAATGACTTAAAATCCGCACCTGCAGCTCTGGTGACACCAAGCGTTAAGGAGCACAGTTCCGCTGTAATCCAGGGAAAGAGTTTGCCCCTGACCACGAGCGTTTCAAGTGGAGTGACCCCCATTACAGCAGTAGAGACACAGGAAAATATATGCCAAGGTGGCAGAGAAACGATTCATTCCCCCAGAGCAGCAAGTGCTGTTTTACCTCAGTCTAAACAAGAGTGTGCTTTCAGTGAAGACTGGCAAAAGGTAACTCTCTCCAATAAACATGCCAATCTCAGTCTCTGCTAAGTTGTTACATGGTCCTGGTTCTGTTGGGATAAAATAGCTGTTAGTAAGTTCACAGATTGTTGTGACCATTCCGGTCACCAGAAATGCTGGTCTGAAGTGTAGTTCCTTGGTTCAAAAATGGAAAATACTTTGTTTTGTTTTGTTTTGTTTTCCCAGCAAAATTGCATGGGAGTGGGTGCAAGTGAGAAAAGGCATAAAGAAAAGGGCAAGGAGAAGACAACTTTTATTTCTTCACAAGATAAATTATGTACAGCAAGTGGAAAGTAAAGTGGAAAGCTGTTCTTCTGGTAGCTATCTGCTCTCAAATGTTGATGCTGCATTTTCCCAGCAGTTGACTGTGCTGTAGGCGTGATGTAGAGAAGCTTGGAGCTGTGTGAGAGGAGAACAAGGTGGACAAGCGGGGGTTGTCATGCTAGGAGGAAGGCGTTACAGCTCCAGTTTGTGCTATCTGAG
This sequence comes from Anser brachyrhynchus, assembly GCF_964034855.1. NCBI lineage: Eukaryota > Metazoa > Chordata > Aves > Anseriformes > Anatidae > Anser > Anser brachyrhynchus. The sequence continues at coordinate 6,214,849 of NC_137720.1, read as the reverse complement.
AGAGCCCAAGGCGGGAGCTGCGTTCCCTTCCTTTCATGCTGTGATGCAGAGGGGTTCTCTTCCTCTGTGTCATCGCTGATCTCAGGCAGATGGAACTCTTGAGAGCTGTAGTGGCGACAGTGCTTTCCCCCTTCAGGCTGCCTACACGTTCTTCTAAAATCGTAGCGTAGGAAATATCTAAGAGAGACCTTAGCTGCAAAATGCGCAGACGCTGTGAAGGATTGCAAGTCGAGCTTTCAGTTGCCCAGGAGGACAGAGTGAATTTGTCTGAAGATGAAAAATTGTTCTGAAGCAAGTATGTATTTGCTTATGTTGACCAGGCTGAAGGGAAACGTCAGCTAAGCATATTCATGCACATTTGAGGCATTTAATCGTTGCAGTAGGGCCTCTTTTTTGATTGTTCCTCACCTGAAAAAACTGTTCAGATAAACATTTTTTCTTGAGTGCCGTGTGATGCCAAGCGGTAGCGTTCTCACTTGCCTTAGTTGTTTGCTGCTTTTAGTCCATAAATTTGCAAGGCTATGGGTGCCAGAGACAGCGATGTCACCTTGGCCTTGCAGATGAGGAACAGTTCAGGTTACAGTGAGATTAGGTAGGAGGGCTGGTTAATAGTGCTTTGTTGGTATTATCAAAATATGGAGTGTTTTCGACAGCCTGAAAGTGACTCAGGAAAGAACACCGTCTGATCTTTCATCATCTTCCTTTGTTACTTCTAAGCTTTAGAGTAGGTTACTTTATATGGTTTACTAGTTGGACTTTGCATTTTCTGGATGTTATACAACACATTTGGTGTTTTAGGTAACTAATAATAATGTTAGACCTATGATAATATGTCATAATTCCTCAAAATTGGCTTACACATGTTAAATGCAACTCATGTGAAAATTTATTTTCCCAGTGCTTCTAGTAAACTAAGGCTTCTGTATATATGGAGGGAGAGGGAGAGAGATTCATGGTTCCCTCCCTGTTTCTGTATTTCAGGTCCAGCGTGAAAAGATGGATTCACAGGGAAAAGTTAATCAAATCAAACACCAAGAGAAGCCACACTGGAAACAATACTTGGAATTAAGGAGAAAATTTGGTCTCTCCAAGGAGGAGAGAGTCTACCTTAAGAGAATACCATTGATAACCTCCAGTGAGAAACCAGATGAAAGGGTGTGTTCCAGTAACAGCTTGAAAACGAGAAATGACTCTTGCAGTTCATCATCATTAGATGTGACAATAACAAATCAACATCAGGAGTGTGTTAAAGAGGAAAAGGTATCTTGAATGTTTCTGGCACTAAAGTATGTGTACTGCAAACACATTCAGAAAGCAGCATGTGTGTTGTCAGTATAGGGCTGTGATTTTTGTTTGAATTCTCCCACCCTGTGATTCATCAGGGCAAGTCAGTAACTGTTACAGTTGCTTTGGGAGTTGTTCCTTGAACTTGGTTTTGTGCTGCTATAGAGCTGTGTGATTTCAGTGTGACTTGAGTGCTCTTTTTTTTTTTTTTTTTTAATCCTCTTTTCTGGGTTCAGCTAGAGGAAATAAAAAGAACAAATGCTTTGAAGCACCCTCTAGTGGTGGATGAACAGTCGAAAGGATAGCCTTTATTGGAATAGAAACTATACCTCTGTGATTCTGATTTATATTTAGCCTTCTGCAAACGGTTATGTATATCCAGTAGTGCAGTGAATACATGCAGAATAATAGAGGAATGATTTCTTGGGAAGCTTTACCCGTGAATTCAAAATCAGGCAAGTGCTGTTATTTCAAGGCACTTCAGACGTTCACATGACGAGACCTGTGACATCCAAAGAAAAGCATCCACTTGGCTGTGTGCAGTGTTATTGAAAAAAATTGACTCATGTACCTGTCTGGTCGTTAGAGCTGTCAATGTCTTTATAAACTTAGCCCTTTGTCATTGACCATGGATGTTCTTGAGTGCTTCTGGAAAGGTTCCTTTAATGTAAGGACTTCTGTCTTAATGCATGAAAGTGATTTTATCCATCCGAAGTAGTCCTGTTCAGCTTTAGTGTTCTAAACTTTATTTTGTATGATTCTACTCCACCCAGTCAAAGGCTTTCTCAGATTTTACTAATTCTATGTTTAGAGCCCAGCTTTGGGCAGATCTACTGCCTGCTCGTAGTAAGGTACATCAAAATTTAAATAGCAAGGTAGTTGAGAGGAATGTGGTTTTGTAATGGACCTCATCTCTAATATTTGAGCTTTTTGGAAATGTCAGCCTGAAGAATGTTTTGCATTTTTCCACCAAGTTAGATACAAAATATTTGGCTTACGCTAGAGTTAAAGAGGTGACAGCATGAAATGATAGGCATGCACAGGAAGGGCAGAAGTGAAGTATTGGGTAAGGAAGAAAGTTAACGTTCTAGAGTTGTTAACCAGGAATCTTTGCTAGAAAACATTACCGAACATGGAAGTATGTTTGCTCAAATTGCTAAAAGAAGCATCTTCCATGCAGTAATTCCAAGAAGCATGCAGCAATATGTGTAATATGTGCCTAATGAGCTGTGAATAAGGTAGAATGGTGCTCAGTTTAACAGAAGTACGTTTTGTGTGTTTCTTGACTATACAGATAATTGTGGATCTGGAAGATTCATCTAAGAAAAGAAAAATAAAATCCTCATCGGTGTCAGACAGTGGAAAGAGAAGGAAGACATCAGTCAAATCAACCACAAGTTCAAATTCAGAAGATACTGGCCCAAGTTCCATCCTACTTAACAGAAGTGCGTCTCCTCCACCAGTCTTACTGCAGCAAAGTGCTTCCACGGACTTCGTTACATCCTGTGTAGGGAGGGACTCTGAGCAAGAGACATGCTCTCAAAATAGTGATGTTATAGACTCTCATATTCCAGTTTTAGTGTCTTGTGAAGATCATACTTCAGTTTTTGAAGGCTCTTTCAGAGATGATGCTTTCCCTTTGACTCCGCCAGACTTGGATGAAACAATCCGGGATGAAAAGATAAAACGACTTAAACAGCTCTTAAGAGAACGAGAAGCGGCACTTGAAGAGATGCGTAGAAAAATGCAGCAAACCTGAAATACTGAAGGTGGTGATCTGGACCATATTCATCTTCACTTCAGTGATTTCAAGAAGAAATAGTGTTTAAATGAACATGAATAAATATTTCTGGTAGACAGAGGATCCTTTAAGATTTCTTTAAAAAAATTCTTTAAAAATTTACTATATATATTTAGTAAAGTACAGGGTTCCTTTTAAAGACCAGAAATAAAAGACTTGGACATCATATTCTGCTTGTGGGACATGTACACAAATGGGAGAATGCAGAAGAGAGGTGTTTTTATTATTTTTAGTATATTCTCTGTATTTTGAATTAAAGGGGTTTCTGTATTAGCCCTAGAGAATAAACTTTCCCATTTTGGAAATTTGTGGCTTATCTCTTAGAATTTGAATGCAAATTGTAAACCCCAGTTGTAAATATTTTTTGTTTTCCTAATATTTTGTAATGCATGACAACTTTTGTGAATCGTTGAGAACTGTCAATTGTCATAAAAGGTCAATGGTCAGTGGTTAATAAATGCTATTTAAGTAGTCTGGGGGTTAGACTTCAGGCAGTAATAATACTGATATTTATAAAAAACAAATAAAAAATACTTTACAGATGTGAAGATGGAACCAGTACTAACATCTGAAGTATGCCAGTAAAGTTATATAGGTATGTGTCTCTTACAGTTATTGTAAGCCTTTATAAGGCCTTTGCCAGCAGTGCAATGTAGAAGATTAGTTGTGGTGATTTTTTTTTTTTGAATCATTACTTATTGAAGCAAAAAAGGCACATTTCTTTATCTGAGTGGCATCTTTACCTTTAATAATTCTCGATGAATTGAACGGAATGTCTCTTCCGTTCACTTGATCAGTCTTTATTTGTATGTCTCCTGCTACCTGCGTTTGATGCTACCTAAGTTTTGCATTGTAGGAGAGAAGGAGCACTCAGGCTGTCTTTGCCACCATGATTTTTGTAGATCTTTGTAGCATATTTTGTCAGGTGTTGTATGGAGGCCTTTCGCTACTTTCTCTTGTCTGTGTCATAGACGCAAATAAGTTGGAAAACACCTTCAATGTTTTCAAGTCCAACCATCAACTTGACCTACCAAGCCCCGTCACTAGAAGCTGGCCCTTTGTGCCACACTGAATTTTGTCATGTCACTGAATTTTGTTAGGTTCTTCTGCAGTTCTTCAAAGTTAGGCTTCGTTGCTGCAGCCGTGACTAACTGTACCGCCAACAGAACTTGTCCTTGTTTTTCTTGTCCACGTATGGCTATATTGAACACTACTGATCCCTGCAGAACTTAGTCTGTAAGACAGAGCAAGCAGGTCATATGTACTTTCTTTGTAAACGTGCAAAGCAAAGAGGCTAACTTATGGGAGATTTATTTATTTATGTATTGGTTTTGAGCAGTTAATGACAGCAGCGGGGAAGAGATCTGTTTGTTGTCTCATCCGTGCTTCTTCCAGAAAGCTTGGAAGGAGTCTAAGTTGAAGTCTAAGTTTGTCTAAGCCTGCCTGGGAGTTGTAGGCAGTAATGAGGAGACAGTTGGTTCTGTTATCTTTTTTTATTTTTGGTGAAAAGTGGGAATATTCCCTGCACGTACATGGGTGTGGTGGGCTGGCCTTGGCCAACAGCCAAGCACCCACATGGCTGCTTACTCACCTTTCCTGCAGCATGGGGAGAAAAGGAAGGTGAGAAGACTTGTGGATTGAGATAAAGACAATTTAATAGGGGAGGCAAAAGCTGCACGTGCAGGCAAAGCAAAATAATAATTTAATGTTTGTCATCAGCAGGCAGATGTTTAGCAACTTCCTGGCTAAACAGGGCCTCGGCACATATGGTTGCTTGGGAAGACGAACACGATAATCGCAAATGTCCCCAAATCCTACTCCTTGCATCCTCCTTTTATTTGCTGAGCATGCTATCATACGGTATGGAACATCCCTTTGGGCATTTTGGGTCAGCTGTCCTGACTCCGTCTGCTCCCACCTTGCCCACGGAGTGAAAAAAGAGAAAGCCTTGGTGCTGTGCAACCACGTTCTGCGACAGCCAAAATGCTGGTGCGTTATCGACGCTGTCGGTCACAAAGCCAGATCGCAGCACCATACGGGCTGCTACGAAGCATCCATCCCAGCCAGACCAGTGCGATGGGACAGCAATCAGAAAAGAGAGGGAAGCAGCCTTGTGTCTCATCTGGTGCTGTGCTCGCCAGTTGGGATAATCTTCCAACAAACATCTCTCATCTTCCCTGTCTTCTGCCAGAAGTCTTTGTTTTCCGATGATCTATAAAGAAATGAATGAAGCTGAGTTTGCCCTCTGCTTTTGCTGGAAGGACTCCAGGTTTGAAGTCCTACAGCACACCACCTTTCTTCCAGAACCTCTTTACCCCCGGCAAAGCAGTTAATTATGCCTGGATTTTCTATATACACCAATAAAATACTGAAAATTTGAAGAATCCTCAATGCAAGGTTTTGAAGAAACATGGCCAGTAGGGTTTGGTAGAAAAAACAAGTGAATAGGCTGTTTCCCTGTGATCAAGTAATGGAAAATGTGACGCAATTCAGAAGAACACTGCCAAGCCATCTGTGGAAGAGAAGATGTCTTTCCTGGAACAGCATCAATGCAAAGTTGAGAGGATCACAGAGCTGAGAGAAAGGCCTCGGTGCGCTGGCGTGGGGAAGCTGCGCCACCAGCAGCAGCAGAGGGACTGTCAACTGCCAGGAACATTGCACGTGGTTGGAACTGCTCCTCGTCCAGCCGCAGCGTCTGTAGCACAGATTAGGTTTTCCTGCACTGTTCGTCCGTTAATGCCTGTGATCTGTTAAGAGTCGCTCTGTGAAATGGAAGCTGGGAACACTGGCTGCAGCCCAGGAGTGAAAGTTCTTGGCAGCCTCGGATGGCAGAAGGCACTGCAGTTACACGCTGTGCTTGCTGTGTGAACACACAGCAATATGAAAACTGTGGATTTAGGCTATGAATTGAAACTGTCACTTTCAAGCAAGCATCCAGGAAGAGACAGTGAAAGGTCTTTTAAGGATTACTGGGTCGAAAGAGTGAAAGTGGCAGAGAGTACTGGACAAAGCAGGTTGGGAAGGAAAGACGGTGCTGGACCAGCTGCTGACGTCAACCTAACCTGGAGACTTGGGGTGTTTGGACAGAACTGTCTACATACAAAGGTGTTACTTTGCAACTAGAGGTCAAACCATCAGAGCACTGGCATTTCCGACTGAGGACACGCATCTTTGCGGAGGTCCTTTAGCGTGAGAGGCTGCCTGGAAGCTGTGCATCAGATCCAGCTTCTCCCCAGCAAGCCAGCAGTCAGCTGCTGGGGATGGAAATGTGCAGAAATGATAGAAAATGAGTTAACCTGTCGATAGCCATCACCGGGGATGTGCAGACTCACCTTTCAAACCGTGTTGGACAGCATGGAAGTGATCCTGAATTTCCTACGTATGGGATTGGGGTGGACAAGTTGTGACTGATTTCCAGTGGCACGGTCGGCAGCGGGAGCAGATGCCAAGGCTGAATTTGGCAGAGCCCGACCCTGGTGGATGTGGCAGGCACAGAACAGTTACGGTGCGGTTCGGAGAGCGCTTCTGGCGGATGGGGAGGGAGATGGCTTTCCAAACCAAGATGTGAAAGCATAAATAGTCAGCACTGGAACACTCTCAAGAGTCATCCAGCCCATTATCGCGGAGACCAACATGGGGAAGGAAATCAGAATGGGGAACTGGTAGCGGATGCCTAGAAAAGCGTACAAAGATGTAATGACCACATGCAAGACTTCATTGATATTTTTAGTATCTCCAGCTACGATAGTTCTTAGACATGATACCTTCATGTTTAATACCCCTTGATTTATACTTTTTGTGCCTGTAATATTTTCCAGTAACTTTTTAAGATGAATATAACCAGTCCTCAAGTCACCAACAAAAAGCCATTTTGTGGGCTTTTTTCAAAGTCCTCTTCAGTCTTTTTTTTTTTTTTCCTGTACTGGGAAATGCTGCATAAATATCCTTTGAAGAGAAACAAGCACAAATACAGGCTGGGCAGAGAGTGGACTGAGAGCAGCACTGATGAGAAGGACCCGGAGGTGTTGGTTGTTGAGAAGCTTTTTCAGATGGATGGACCAGGACTTCTGTACAGACAGAAATATCATTGCATCATGGAGTTCCGATGGCATTTTGGATTTTTGTTTTGTTTTGCTTTCTACACCTCCCTAGTAACTCATAGTCCAGAGCTCTTCAAAATTGACCTGATATTTTTATGATCTACTGAATTTGCCGATCTCTTTGAACATAACAACTCGTTCAGTACATGTTACTCTATATGGAAACACAGGAGTTTTCATTCATCTATATAGAATTTTATCATTTGTTTTATTGCTCAGTTATTGGTACTATGAGGACCATCTCCAGCATTTTGTCATGGCTTGAGACCTGTGCCACTCGCCAGCTTTGTCATCTTGCTCTTTACCCCTTTTCTAAATAATCTATGAATGTTGACATGCACAGGCTCCAACGAGAACATTTGGGACTTCTTCCTTTCATTGAGAAACAGACTGTTGAATCAGCCTTTCTTTTTTCTCTTTAAACCAGCTATTTATTCAGCTGAGGACTGTATTTTTATTATTATTATTATTTTTTTTTTTTCTTTTGCTACAGCAGCCTGGTTTCTGTAAATCTTTGGTGGAAGATGTCCAGGTAGATGATCAACCATAGATCTTTGTTTGGAGGAACACAGTTACCGTTTCCTTTGGTAAATGCTACTGGAATTGCGAGGCAGCTCTCGTCTTCACTGAATCTGCAGAGACCCTTCAGAGAGAACTGCAGAGACCCTTCCCTTCAGTTACAGGGAATTGTGGTTGGAAAGAGAAGACCTGTCTGGAGAGAGAAGAAACAGCCATCGGAATAGCAAAAGAAACAAGCAGCAGGAGGGCTGCGAGAGGGGCAGGGGTCAATGGCATGGAGATTAGCAGGTCGTCGCCATCCCAGCACATCTATCTGCAGCTACTGAGGACCTCCAGTTCAGGACAGTCAGAAAGAGGCAACAGCTTAAAATGAAAACTCAAACCTTTAAGAAAGGAAGATAGGGTAGGAATCACAAGACATTGCGAAGAGGAGAGATGTAAGTCCTGATGGTTCACGCAAGTGGAGCAGGATGAACAGACAAAAAGGTCACTCTGTCAGCTCCTAAAGGGTACGAAAAGGTACATTCAGAGCCAGTATGTGGTTGCCAGAGTCAGACCCACCCAGGAGATGTGAAGAGGACTTGAAAGCCAGTGTTGTCCCCAGTGTCACAGCAAGCAACCCCAGACAAGCAGGTGGGTACAGGCGTCCTGGTGCCCAGCCACTGACCAGACCAAGGACACCTCCTTGGTACCCGCCTGTGGGTGTGGGAGAGAAGAGTTTTAACTCGGAGCAAGATCACCTCCACCGAGATCTCACACTGCCATCTGCTATGCTGCTGCTACAACGTCATGTTTTCCTATACAGTCCAGCATTGCCACTCTATTCTATTTTTATTGTAATTCTACCTACTCTACTGGTGTGGACAGGAAAGCACTGATCCTATGGCTCCACAGATGTCGCTGGGCACCCTTTGAAAATTTGTTGGCATATTGGCTGCTTTCCTGTCCTCCAGTACTGAAACAGTTCTCAGTAAGAACTTATTCCAGCTGTCCTTGCAGCAAGTTGTGGTGCTTATTATCAGGAGTAAGCTTTAGAGCCACCTTGCACACCGGCAGACAGATGAGAACTGTTTTCAGCTACGGCCCCACAAGACGACTGTGGGGTCACCAAACCAGCAGTTTCTCCAGCCCACGTTCGTTGTGTACTACAGCCAGCCAGGAGCTGAGAAAGAACAAATTCACAGGAACTGGCAAGGACAAGAAGCACCAACACAGCTGCTCCTTAACAAGGAAACGCTGAGGAACTCCCCAGGCATGGTCAGAAACATCTCGCCGCGCAGGGAGCAGTGGGAGCGGGGCTGCTGCAGCCCGGGCAGTGCCCTCGCTGTCCAGGGAGCCGGGCCAGAGCAGGGTGCTGATGGCAGGACCCGTAGGCAGTCCTACGCAAGATGAGATGATGAATCCGGTTCTGGGTCCGTCCCAGAGTACTTGGGAGCAGCAGGGGATGTGAACGGAAACAGGATGAAACGTACATCAGAGGTGCACGGAGGATATAAGACTGGGGGAAAGTCACCTGCAATCTAGGTCTGAGGCCCAGCCAAGAAATAAAGCTGGAGGCAGGAGCGAAAACAAACCTGGCTGCTCACACCATGACTGGGTGCTCAGGCCCGACTTTAAGCAGAGCTCAGGGGCCATGTCCAGAGAGGGTAGGAGGAGGTCCCAGGTGAGGCCGCTCAGGGCAATTAAAGCACACTAATGGCCTCAGGGCCCTGTTCGTGCTGTGGTAGTGAGGGAAGCAGGTCCTAAGGGGCCTTGGGCTGAGTGCTTGAGCATTCAGACTTTCCTCATCTTCTATCCTCAGCCAGCAGGGGCTGACCTCCCTCAGGGACACCGGCTGCCACAATCCTCGCTAAGGGGGACAGGACCCGGCCCAGCCTCCGGGGACTGAGCAGCTACCTCGGGAGCGAACTGTGGGAGAGGCAGAAAGAGGTGGGGATGCAAAGGAGAGGTGTGAGTAGAGCACTCGGTCAGGTGTGTCTGGGTGTGACCGATCCCCCCGCCTTTGGTAAGCGGAGAGACAGGAAGAGGAGAAGTTTCTGCAAACAAGAAATCTAGGAAGTAGTCAGGGAACCTTAGGGTGGTTTGGGAGAGGATATGTTTTGTTTTTCCCCACACTCAAGATTGTGATGTTTTAGGTAGAACTCAAACATTTTTGAGCACTCAGACTCTGAAGCTGTGGGAATCTCGTCCTGTTTGGTGGGCTAGAAAATGATGTGGTCCACGCTCGGGAGGGGACTTAGTAAGGTGTTAGCGGCTGAGACCGGAGGTGTGGGGTTTGCTGAGCTTTTAATTGCCACTGCCAATTTCTCAAGTGCTGGTCGGCCCTTGGCAGTTCATCCGAGTGGTGTCACCGCAGAGAAACGCGGGGCTTTCTGTAGCAGGCATTGCTCCTGGCAGGCAGCCTGTCTGAGTCTTCATGTCAAATAATCTCTCTGTGCCTGATGGTAATCCATGGGAGGGGGGTGAAAGGAGAGCGATGCCAGACCCAAAGGGAAAGGGAAGAAAAGCACCATGAGCAGGCAGGATGCTACAGGAGCTGCCTTGAGAAGCTGCATGAATGACTTCTGGTTTTGCCTCCCTCCCTTTAGCACTAGGAAGGGGGCTTTCTCCTTCCTTTCCAGCAGGGCTCTGCACACCCGGGGCAGGGCAGGACATCATGTTGCGATGATCTGGTTAAACCATTCACCTAATAAGATTTAAATGAGGTACAGAAATGGGGCTTCTGCTTGCTGGAACTTCATGTTTTCTGGGTTGTAGCAGTTAACCAACCACCAGGGTTTATGTATTGCCTCATTAGAGAGCATGTAGCCAAGTGTGCCACTCTCCAGGGAGGCCTTGATCCCTAGGGATTTATCAGCAACTAAGTTATAATACTTGGGGACATCTCCCCTAAGCTGTAGAGCCCTTTGGGTCTCAGTGATTCACCACTGATCATAGAGTAGCTTAGGTTGGAATGGACCTGAAAGCTCATCTGGTTCCCCACCCCTGCCACAGGCAGGGATGCCACCCACTAGATCAAGTTGGACGAAGCCCCATTCAGCCTGGCTTTTAACACCCCTACGGAGGGGGCATCCACAGCTTCTTCGGGCAGCCTGTTCAGTGCCTCACCACCCTTACAGTGAAGAATTTTCTCCTACTGTCTAATCTAAATCTATCTTCTTTTAGTTTAAGACCATACCCCCTTGCCCTGTCATTACCTGAGTAAAGAGTCCTTCTCCATCCTTTTTATAAGACCCCTTTAAGTATTGAAAGGCTACAATGAGGCCTCCCTGGAGCCTTCTCTTCTCAAACCTGGATGCAGGGCTCCAGGTGGGGCCTTGCGAGGGCAGAGCAGAGGGGGACAATCACCTCCCTCGACCTGCTGGTCACACCTCTGTTGATGCAGCCCAGGATGCAGTTGGCCTTCTAGGCTGAATCATGTCTACTCGTCCTCTTACTCCACTGGCTTCAGCAGTTTGGCAGGTTTTTGGCTGCAAAGCTTGTTTTCACACAGCGAACTATCTGAACTCCAGGCTGAGCTAGGCTGCAAGTGCTAATGGAGCCCAAGTGCAGTTTTAATCTGGGAGAAGGAGGCTGCCCTGGGCAGCTGCTGTGATTTCCAGGAGGTCTCCAGGTTAAATTCCGCTCCTGGTCCTTCACCTGCCCCACCAGGGAGAATATGTCAGCACAAGCTCTTTTGGTGTGGGAGGAAACGTGTTAGAGCTTATTGCCTAAGTCTACAGCTACGTATTTCGGAAGGAAGCTGAGCCATTGCTGCTAAATAGGTCTCAAAGACAGCTGTTGATAATATGGTAGGTCTGTGTGTAAACAAATAAACATTTACTTTGCTATACTTTGCTAGAACTTGATCAAGTGTGTGTTTCAAAGGTTTCTGGCTTGATCTGGATGTGACTTCCATGTGTGGGAGATTGTGAGAAAACGCTCAGTATATGCACCCTGGCACCTCTCAGGTGTCTAGCACCGAAAGCTTGGTGGAGCTCAGCCTCGGGAGCACACTGACATGCTGCAAGGTCAGACTGAGGGCTGGCAGCGCACCGTATGGCAGTGTTTGGAAGCAGCAAGAGAAATGAGCAGATGGCTCTAGGGTTGGGGACTGTCCCAGGGGAGCATTAGGGACGTCAGTGCTACCAGGATGTATGTCGTGTTATGCTCTGTGCGTGTTTAAGAGGTGGTGCTTTCCCTGTGAGTGAGCAGGACACCGCCTGCATAGCCCAAATCTTCCTAGACTTGTGCAATGGGGATGGCTCTGCACGTGAACCCTTGAACAAACCTGTCCATCGGCTCAAACGGCTGCTAGGTAGCTTGTAGCAAGAGGGGAAGCTCTTGCTACTGGCTGTCTCCCGTCCAGCTGTGGTGCCGAGAGGACGTTCCTTGAGGGTGGCTCTGGCGCAGCGTGCTGGTCATGGCTCAGCTCCAGCTGTCCCAGTGGGGGAGCTGTAGGTACAGAAGGTTGGGGCTGGAGCCCAGCTCTAGGCAGGGCTGGGGGCTCCGTGCTTCCCAAAGGACTTGGCCCGAGGAACACTGTAGAGAACAGGGCAAGGGGCTGAGGGAGGCGAGTTCTGTGCCGCCTCTCTGTTGGGTGTAACGGAAGTGATGAGGATGCGTGAGTCTTTTAATAACCTTCATTTAATTCTTTCATGACATTGGCATGTGTAGAAATGTTACAGGCTTGTTTACAATACTGATAACATTTGCATTGCTGTGTGGGTTAATAGCAAAGCCCTTCATGTCAAGTAGAATACAATCACTTCATATTTTTTTTATATAAAATAAGTGCGAACTGTTATTGCTATTAAATTCCTGAGTTATGCTGAGAACATGTTCTCTTCACCTTCATTAGATGCTCCCTGCTATCAGCAGTGTCTGTTCATCAGCCACAAAGCTCTGTGGTGTGTTATAGAGGGTTCGTCCATGCAAGCTAACAACTGCACGCAGGGAAATTTTCTATACAGGAAAAAAGAAAGAAACCACAACTTAGCAGGCTTGTCATTTGCTCAGCATGGACAGTTTCAATAGTCGGATGAAACAACAAAATGCAGATCAGCTCTAGAACTACTAACCCGGCTCCCACACTGTCCTGGACTGACTCCGCAGTTTGCCTTGCAAGCCTATAGCAAACCTCCCCCGTGACTGGGACAGATCCTGCAAGTGAAGCTGGGTACAGCTGGGCCGGGATCTGTGTGTTAACACAGTGGGAGTAGATCCTACCGAGGATGAAAGGACCATTTAATGCTGTTCATGCTGCGGCTCTTCCAGCCTCAACAACTGACACGTACTGGTTAGCTCAGAAGCCGGTGAACACAGCCCACCTTGCACCATGTCAGGCTATTTAGAGCTTGGAGAAGCAGAGCACTTAATGTTAACATTCATTTTACCTGAAAGTCACGAATATAGGTGAGGAAAAAGCTGAGGAAGGAGAATGCTAGTGACCACTCTGAGACGGTACTGATGATGTGAGCCGTGTAGCCCTGTTCAACAGTGAGGGAGAGGGGGAAAAAGTCAGTATTAGAAAGTCCTCTTGACTCTGTAATGGCACAAAGACAGCTCGCACATATGACATCCTGCATCCACAACTATTCTATTCAGAAAACAAAATTTCTTAAGAGTATCTGGAGTTCCTCAGAATGAACTGCTCAGTCGGTACAAGCGCAAGGATAACCAGGAAGACACCAGCTCCACACACCTGAGATCACCCCACGGGGAAATGCATATCCACCTTGCAAAAAATGAAGGCTCAATAAAAGCTTGTTGTGGCCAGCAACAAAATCCCTTTACAAAAGTAATCCCATCTTCCAAAAAGTTCGAGGGTCTCCCGGGATGTGAACAGACCCCGGGGATACTCTTTGTGCTTTAAAGAGGGAGGGAGGAAAAGCCCTCCAAAAGCAGCCTGCATGATATTTTCTCCAGCAACCTCCTGTGCCTCCTGCAGTGACTGGAGAAGGAAGGGCAGGGCCGGGGATGGAGGCAGAGCCACTGAGACCTACGTGCCCTGGCCCCTGTTCTCTGTGCCACTTGGCATCCCTTAATGCCCAGCACTTACACTTCACTGCCATCTCCAGCATCTGTATCTTTTGGCCTTTTTCACCACCGTACCCCACCAGATACCCACCGAGCAGCAGTTAGGAACTCTGCTTCACAGCGACCTGCCAGCACGTTTCATTGCTTACAGTTACCTGTAACGGGGACTGGGAACTTCTGATCAGGGCAGACCAGATAGGCGGTTATCCTGACAACCACTTGAAGCAGTTCAATTACCATCCATCAACGAGATTAATTTAAAGTTATGCTTGAAGCTGCAACTGCTTTGCTCAGGACAGCACTTCAGCAAGTAGCTGCATGCTGGCTCAGCTGCTAAGGCTCCCTTGTCCTCTCCCATCCCAAGTACATGTTCTGAAAGCACCTAGCTATCTACAACTGCAATAAATTCCCAGATATGTTATTTACCCTGTGACAAACACACATTTTTTTGCTCTGTTGCGTTTTGTTTTCTTTTTCCACTCACTTTTTCCTCTGGGTCCCAGTGCAACTTTTGCACTAGATTTGTTCCGTACAGGCCGCTATACAAGACAAGTGAGGAAACAAACACTAAAAAAATATGTTAAGGAAGATTCAAGACAAAGATTGAGCAACTTGGAAATGTCACATTGGCTCTCGGTTGTTTCAAGCTGAGTTTGCAAGGAGATCTCTGTGTGTTTTCCACAAGGTCTTCTCAGCATAACAAATAGTAATGGTGATGTTAACAGCTTCACGTCATTCTCTTCAACTTGTAGGTTGTTCCAACAGCTAATTTGGATTAATGTCACATGAAAAGATTAATTCTAAGCTACATCAATCATCCCTGTTTTCTGGATACTGCACCTTGTAATACCTCCTTGATCTAACAAAATTTCCGTGTTATGTGAACCATGCTTAGCACTTTCAGGTCTGCAGTGGTAGTTTCCAGGCTAACAGTGTGTGCCTCCCTTTCTTTGACTGCTTTTCAGCTTCTCAACCACCTTGAACCCCTGGTGCGTGGGTTACAGGCCAGAACACTGTACTGTTTGCAGCAGTGCCAAGGAGGAGGCTATGAGCATTCCTGTTTCCCTCTCAGCCCACTCAGGGTTCGATAACTGGTCTGGTGCAGCAGCCAAGGAGAAATGCTACATGATAATGATTCCCCGTTTCATTGGAGACCTGGCGTATTTCTAAGGTAATAAGATAATGCTTTTTCAGTACCTTACAGAGGGAAAGTATGCTACACCAGTGCTACTGCCTTTACAAGTGAAAATTAGAACATTAAGTTACAAAAGATCTGGTTTTCATGTAATTATTAACTTCTTCAATCCTTAATGAGATTAAACACCAAAAGCCTCCTGATGTGCAAGATTATTTTTGGCGGTGAACAAGGCTGACCTTACTGGCACAAACATCTTTGAATGCTCAGACTTTCAAAGCCTGTTTAAAACATTGATGTGAATAGTCAAGGGAGCTCTGTTACTGATCTGAATGCAGGATACCCAGCTCACTGCTAATTAAAATGTGCAGCTTTAGTAGCTGTTAGTTTTCTGCCTGAGTTACTACTGCAATGAAAAGAATTTAATGGTTGTGATACAAAATATCTGGCTCCTGTCCTCCACTGGTTACAGAGCAGGTAATTAACTGTTTTGCTTGTTCTGTGTTGACAATTCTGTCTCACTCCAGCAGTGGATAAGAAGCATTTTTAGATTTCCTTCTGTCATTCAGTACCAGAAACAACCAAACAACCATTTCACTATGGCCCTAGACTTCTTACTATCCTTCCCTTATTACATCATTACATTACTTACGAACTACTCTAACCATTTCCCTTTTATTCCCCTTCCACATAAAAATGTATGTACTTATCATTATTTTTACAGCTGTCTTCACTTCCCTCTAATCTTGGTTAGACCATACTGATTTAAAAACCTCTAAAGATCTTGGGCTTGTGGATTTTTCGGCATCTGTAAAAGGCTCTTAACTTGAATCAGTTCATATTGTTCCATTTTCGTCTTCTCCAATTGTATTTGTCTCTCAACTGTTCAAAGTCAAAAATATTGTTCTTCTCTGGCACCAACAATTTGTTATGGACTGCAATTCTCTGAAGTTTCACAGATGACTTCCTTACTCTGTATCCAGCCTCCTCCTTCTCACCTCTTTATGGATAACCAGCCTGTGCCCAGATTATATCATCTTGCTGTGGGAATGGGAACTCAGTGATCAGTGAGATGGTCTGTCAGTGGGAAATGGGCATGTGGTTTGGTGTTAGTTTTGGCTGTCAGCCTAGAAATAAGTAAATTTGTGGGGATTAAATAGGTGGCCTTGATTCAACTGCAGAAGGGACAGCATTTAGGCAATGATTTTGGACTCATGTCTTTGGAATGTAAATCCTAATGCTTTAAGTGTTGTAGTCCTGTTTGACACAACTGAGTCATGATCTTCAAAACACAACGTTTAGGTCCATCAGGGTGAGCAGAGGAACTGCTGGGGTTGTTTACTGAGTGGTAAATGACTCTGGACAGGAAAAGGCCTCTCTTTCTGGACGGGTTTGCCTGGGTTTCTGTAAAACCCATCGCTGCTTCCAGCACCCAGAATTCAAAGCTACGGGGAAGGATGGGTTCCAGAGCCAAGGGAAGCTTGTAAGGAATGTGTCAGAAACTTGTTTTTAGAACTCCAGGATGGGCAGGGGAGGAGATCAGAGGTCAAATGGCTCTTCTGACTGCACCTTGGCAGTGTGCTCCGGAGCTGTCGCTCTGATAAATGCCAGCACTTTAAACGTGCTCTGCATGCCAGCTGGCACGGTGCACTACTGCTGCACACAGCTGGGTTACTAGTGCTGCTTTCTGCTACATTCGGTACTTCTCCGTTCTAGGTACATCCAACTACAAAACTTGCTGCAGCACTCCTGTCACCAGGGAGCAGACACTTTCATTTCTTACCTGGCTTTTTTTTTTCCCCCATTAAAACCGTCAGTCTCTTAAGTACGCTTCCCTTTCTCCCTAGCAATCACAGTTTAGAGTCAGGCCTCTTTGTGATAAATTCTTATTTTGCGATTTTCAATCTTAGGTGTAGGAGGAAGGGAGAGGAGAGGGGATGATAACTACTCTTGCCTTTTGTATTGGCTTGTGACTCGCTAGCAGGCTTAACCTGATGGCTCCCTTTTTCCTAAAGTTCCCAGGTTGCAAAACTGAACATGAATACCGTGATACAAGCTGTGTGTCTAACGATGACAGACCTTCTGCGGCACACTCTGATATATCAGCAGGCTAAATTATTGTTGCTGCATTCTGCAGCAAAAGGATACTGCTTGCAATGCTTGAGCTGCACCAGAGTAACACGGTCAGCCGGATCCAAAAGATGTCTTTGCTGTGAATTTCTGGCTGCATCAGGTAGGATAGGACGGTCTGAATCAGCATGTAAATGGCTCCAACTCCAAACGTCAGGCAGGCTCCAACCACGTGTACGTAGTACAGAATACATTTCTAGGGAAAGAAAGCACAGCTTGTATAGAACCTGGTTTCATTTTAAACTTGGGGAATATTTTCTTCTGTAAACGTTTGACACTCCACCCGCTCAATTATCTTCTCATATCCCAAGCTAAAGAGTTCAGGACTGTGTCAGCATGTGGATTTTCTTGGAAATCTCAGAGTTAGCTGGAAGCCAGCACCTGCCAGCTCTCTGAATTGCTGGTTTTTGGCAAGTTCTTGGGGCTAAATTAGAGACCACAGCTATATCTTAACTACAGGAATTCATAAAAGCTGCCCTCACTACCACACTGGGCGATAACACAGAAACTGGATGGCGGAATCCCTGCAGCTGGGAAGGCAGCAAGAGTGACAACACGCTACCTGCTGAATGTTTCTACCCCAGGAATTTCTGCATCTATGAAGGATAATGCAACAGAGGACAAACATGATGCACAATTCTAGTCCCCCAAATGAAGTTAAAAATAATGAGGTTTAGCACTTCTCTGAAAGACTCCAGTTTGAACAAGCCTTGTTTGTCAAATTAGAATCTTAGAATACTCAGAGGGAACAAGGTTGAATCAAACAGTAATAAACGCGTTAGGAGAATCAACTGTCAAATAATAAGCATTAAATCTGGAAGCTATTCCAAGAAAAACAATTGAACTTGAAATTTATGTTATTACAATGTCACGCTCAGTCCTTTCCTCTTATCCCTGACTGAGCACAGTAGCCAAACACAGCAAATAAAAAGCATCTTGTCAATTGTACAACGCATTGGCAGCCTCTCTGCAATCCAACTGTGCAGGTAATCTTCTTTGCCCTAATGAATGAGACTGTCTATGTATTTTACTGAACAGCTATTAAGATCAGGAATTGGAATCACCCTTTCCTCACAATCTTTGTGTGCTGATTAATTAAATGAAATTTAACTGCTGCATCCACAGCAGTATAACAGAGACGGCAATTTGCATCTGAATAGCCAAGTTGTAAAGGTGTGTGTCCGGTGCTGCTCAGTAAGGTGTCAGCAGTGAGAAATCTTTCTCCTATGTGAGAGGAAATCAGTAGCCACAGCTAGAACTGAGCCATAGCACTGGCTGAACACCATAAATCAAAGCCCCTCTGAGGATGTGCCTTGTGCCATCACTTCTACTCCCAACCAGTGAAAGCTGTCCGGAGCTCTGCCTGACGGCTGTTCCCTTTGAGCAGCTTTGTACATTTTCAAGTTCAGTTGTCTTCAGTAACTGGTGGACTTCATGGGGCTTAGCTCCTTTTGCTTCTGGGATGGCCTCCAGACAATCCGCAGCATCACTTGGATACGCAGGTACATCATTTCCACTTTTTTCTTGCTCAAGATTAAATGTCACAGAAACTATATAACAAAGGAACATTCACTTTCTACATTTTGATTACCTACAAAACGCAGATATAACCTCTCCTGACCAGTGGTGGAAGGCAATCATGCAGCCAGACGCAACCTGGAGGCTCTTGCTTGGTGGTTATGTTGGTGGGGGCTGTGGCCAGTGAGTCTGGCTAGGGTTCTAAAAAATAAATAGACCGAGGCCTCCAAAAAAAAACCAAAAGTCAGCATACTGAGGTTTCTAAGACATGGGCTGCTGAAAAAATTGGGAGAGCTGTGCTATGGGGAAAGGAGATGAGAGAAAAAAGGTGGAGATTTCCTGGAGCTTTTCTGTTTCGCTTTTTCTTGGCCCTAATCCAGCAGGAGACCAAGGGGCCACTGCAGCCTCTAGTGGCTAAAGGCACTACTACAGACCCTGAAAAATCCAGCTCGTTAATTAATATGATGAGGCTGGCAAGTACACAACCGTCTTGCGTGTAACAGCCAGCGATGCTGAATCTAGTCCTGCTGATGGTGTGATACGTGAGAATATCGGGTTTTGAAAAAACAAGGAAAAAAAATGTATTGAGGAAAAAAATAGAGATACTGGGAGAAATTCAAAAGCTGGTTGACATTGCAGTGTTTTCAACAATTGCACAGGTTTTGCAGGGAAAGATACCTAGGAGGGAAGATTTTTTTTAGAGCTGGACTTCTTGTGGGGTTGGGTGTTTTTTCTGGCTTTACTTCCAGTTCTAAGTTTTTGACTATTTGACGCTTGATTCTCCCATATTAAAATATGATATAGTTGTGGTCTTCTCATCTGGAGTTAAAGCTTTCAAATCTCCTACAAGGAGATGCAAGATGAGTTTGCTTCTTGCAAAACTTCTGGTTTTTGTTTTTAAATGGTTTGGAATTTTGTGAATAGCTGCTCACAAATTCCAGTGGATAAAGCAAATAAGAAATATGTAAAGAAATTCCAAACTATTAACAGTTCTCTGGAGGGAATTCGATTTAAAAAAAAAAAAAAAGTTTTCCCTCAAAAGTTTTGCCTTTAATAAACTCCCAGTTTTACCAGGTATCTCAGTAAACAAACAAACACAGAACTCTGGACAGGTTCAAAACATTGCAAGCAAAGCACAAACCTGGAAATTTGCAATAATACAAAGTCCAAAACAGCTCATCAGTCCCAGTGTCAGGCCGATCTTATTAAGCTTGATGATCTTGGATTTTTCTGGATTCAAAGCATAAACTTGCTTGTAACGGACATACATGGTAGCCACACCTGCAAATGAAAAACACCAATGTGTTTAAGATTTTAAGCTGTCAAGTAAACTGTTTTGTTTAAACTGGGAAGATGCTGAGTGACAGTAGCATCTATTTAAAATTCAAAACCTGTCTTAGGAATAGGACAGCTGAGAATTTGGAAGCCAAAACTGAAATAACTTATTAGATTTTTCTTAGAATCATAGAATCATTAAGGTTGGAAAAGGCCTTATCTCTTTCACTTGAAAAACATATTGTTTTTTCCCCTCTCCGTAACTGCAGCACAAGTAAGATGACTGCCTTAACTCTGCATTTCTATTTCTCACACCAGTTTCTTTATTTGTCTTTTTAAAATGTATTTTTGGCCTTCTGGAATCTGCAATTGTCATGCTGGCTTTGTGGGTAAATCCCTGCAATATACTTTTCTCTGAATTACTTAAGAGAACTAGGATTAGTTGCTTAAAATTTAGCTTTTGATGAGAATTATGGGCTGTTTTAATGATCCGGATAAGGAAACCATTTCAAACGCTGTGCATCCCAGAAGTGCATGCAGTTTGCCATGGACAGCTTTCCTATACTCACCCAAGAAAGCCGAAATATTTAACATGATCCCAAACAAGCATCTTTCTGGAGGTATTGTCCCTGTATCACTGTAAGAGATAAATGGAGTGATACATATCTATATTAAAAATACGTGCAACATAACTTTACTTATTTCAGTCTACGAAGAAACCATAAGAAAGGTTTGTAAAAACCCTCCCAGCTATTTTTCACTGTTTTCATTACTCAAACAATACTGTGCTTGTTTCTAGAGCTCTAGAAATAAGCATGGTGAAAACTGCAAGCCTTAGAACAAGGAATTAACATGGTTGGTATAGCCATTCCTTTTATTCTGATCTTGATTCCACAATAAAAGGTGAATAAATAGTATTAAAACTGGGAAATGAAGCACCTGGAAATCTGAAAGACCAAAATTAAGGCCATAGGTACAGCCTTGATGGTATGCAGTTGGCATTGTAGATTACAGTACAGCTTTACTGACAAAACCAAGCCTGGAGAGAGCAAGACGCTGTTCTCCAAACAGGGTTGGAGACGCATCCCCAGATTTCTTGTTCATCATCATTTTAAGGATACATTCACAGAACCACAACTTAAAGGACAGATTAGATAGACAGACAGCTTTGAATTGACTTACAAATTTGTTTAGTAATTTGTATGCAATTTTAGAACTGGAGCTGTTGGGTAAGAACTGGTGTTTAAAGTTTGGAGTTGGGGAAGAATTCAGAGGCGTGAGAGGCCAATTCAATAACTGTGATACAGTTATCAGGGCATTGTGTGCACATTACTAACCTGATGTAGGGCACCAGAGGGTCAACGTGGTGTAGGACGATGGCGGTGATGTATGAAAACACAAAAGATGCAGCTGACCAAACAACCAAAGACGCAGGCAAGAAAGAGAGTCCTTGCTGGAACCACCACATTTCAGAGCTGACTTCTAACCTCTGAACACTGTGAGGAATTGAATAAAAAAGTTTACTGAAAATAACTTTTTTTTGAGGCAAGCTGCGGCTGTACTGCACACAGCTGCTATTTGTTCACAAGCACACCTTTCCAGGGCCTATCTTTTGCTGACCTTCTCTAGCAAGCATGTCTAGGTGAGCTTGCAGGAGGCCAGTTCAACAGATTCATCAGACAATGCGTAACAATGCGTAATGAACATTGCTCGTTTACCAGGAACTGGTCGCTGTCCTGTGTTTGTGCTTCTTTTAAGCCTAGAAAATTACTGATTCAAACCCTTGAAAAGAATGTATAATTACGTAAAACTAAAGGTTCAGCTGCTTGTCAGGAAGATGTTAGGGAACAGATAAACAAAAGATGTAGTTACTAAGAATGGAGTGATATAGTTCCTTGCTTTCTGACCCTTGAACTTTCATTTTTAAACTAAATACAAAATAACACTTGCCTTCTCATGTTGATTTTTATTTTAAGACTGTAATGCAATAGAAATAGTAATCAATATAGGTACACAATCACATTTCTCATATGAATAAATTGGGAATTTGTATGAAAGAGAAATGCGTATTTTGCACAGCATTCTCTGTTACGGATGTTATATGCCTGGGCACGTAATTCAAAACTTCAAGCAGTCAGTCTGATGCTTGGATTTTAATTTTCCTTTAATATTTAAATGTTAATAGCCTTAGCTTTATTTCCGAGCTAATAGATTTGCCTGAAACCAACCAACCAGCCAACATGCCACACACCTGTGAATAAGGACGTCAGAAGAAATGTCACCTCAAGAGTAATCCAAAGTCATCTTCCTGAAGTTCTCTGTTTGCTTCATTTTTTTCCTAAGTCTTTGAGATAGAAAGGAAAATAATCAAGATGTTACTTCTAAACATTTTACTCTATATTGTTTATTCTCTTTCTTAGCACCTTCTCTTAGTCGTTGCCACGGACAGGACACTGGATTAGATGGACTTTTGGCCTGACTCAAGAAGTTTTTTCTATGTTCCAAGTGGTTTAAAAAATGAAGCATGTGCATGGCGGGATGGTAGCAATGCGGGAAAACGGGTGTTGAGGACTTATGGATTCACAGGACCTTTCTACAGAAGGATTTAACTTGAAATGAGAAGCTTTCAGGAACAAAATAGAATGCAGCTGTTCCAACGCAACAAAAACCAACGCCTACATCACTTTTTTCACGAGGAAGGGGACAGAGCGCGGAGTCTTCCTGTTTCATTGTGAATGGGCATCCTGACGTGATGCTGGTGCTGCGCTAAGTACGTGGCAGGATGGGTGCTGAAGCATGGCAGCATGCAACCTGCATTTAAACAGAGACCCCACGGCTCCCGCCTTCTCTTCACGTGCTGCCATTTTCACACGCCCGAGAAGTCGTCGGAGATGAGACTGCGCTGCGTTCCTGATAGCTGGCGATATCTGTGAGCTTGCACAGCTGTGTGCAATACTGGGGTGCTGGGCGGCTTTGGGGTACCAGCCCCATGTGGACTGGTAGGGGTAAGTGACGCAAAGCAGATTCTCTGCCCGTTGGAGTATTTGCGCACGTAGACAGGTAAATTAACCTGGGCTGAGGTGAGGTTCGTAAAGCGGAGCAGCTGCTCCTGATGTGCCCCCTGGGTGTTGCTCTCCCCACACAGAAGTGTGTCCGTGCTCACCAGCGGTGTCTGCTCCCTGCTGCCGACCAGCCTCCCTCGGTCAGGACCAGGAATCACAGCCCGTCCCGTCACAGCCTGCAGCTACGGCCTGGGCACAAATTAGCACCGTTTTCATGTGGTCAGGTGTGCAGAGCAGTGCGGTTGCTGCAGGAGCTGTCAGAGCTGTGGCCAGGCAGACTTCTTACCCTGCGTACAGCCGCGGGCTGGCACACCCGAACGGCCTGGGGACCAGAGCTGGGCTGTGCCCTGCTCCCGCCCTTCCGCCGGTACAGCCCCTGCCAAACTCACCTTACGATAAAACCGCTTTGTAAATTTTGTCCGCTAAACTCTCTTTCTCAGCTCTGTCAGGGTCTGTCCTGAATTCCTCTCATCTCCTTTCATCTTCCTTGACGTTTAAAGCTTTTTCAGGGTAACCAAGTCACTTTTCTCGCCGTTACGTGGGCAGACTGTATGCACCGGGCACGGGCTTTGCTCTGCGCAGAGCGCTGCGTGCGTTTACGGCACTGCCTGCTCGACAGAGCTTCGGGCTGAAGCCTCGTCGTGTCCCTGCCAGCTCACGGGGCTCTGAAGCAGGAGTGGCCGGGCGGGCACGGCTGCACAAAAAGGCACCTCAGAGCACCGGCGGCAGGATGGGATCGCCTTGCAATTCGTCAGCTGGACAGCCCTGAGATAAATTATTATTAGAGCCTCATCCTGCCCTATTGTTTTCAACAGTAAGAAATAAAGCACGCTCAACCTCCTTGTTTTTTCAGCTAGGTCCTTTGCCAGCTGATTATATAACGGCAATGGCTGGCCTCTCTTTTCAAGTATGATTTTCTTAAACATTTATCCCGATTTGCAGGCATTTCTGTGTCCTAAAGCGGTGGGTCAAGCCCCAGATCAACTGTCACAGGTCCTTCCTGTGGTGGATATTATTAAATTATTACCAAGAGCAAGTCAAGCATTTTAAAAATAAGTATCTCTGAGGTTTTTCTTTAGATGCAGGAAGTGTGCACCAGCATCTGCACATGCTTGATTTGAGCATGTGGAATAGAAACTACAGATGTAACGAAAACGAAAGGCAACTGAGACTATTCATGGCAGAAAGTTAACATAATGCTGAAAAGACGGCTGGAAGTATGTGTTGAAATTGGGGAATTTCTATGTTAACGCTGACAACCAGGCTGTCAGCCTGCCCCTGCCCTGCTCTCCCAGCACGACAGGCGGAGGTGCGGCCACGCTAAGGGACAGCAAAACCCTCCAACGCCCGCGTTAAAGGAAGAAAGAGAAAGCGAATTGCTGCGTGCGCTCCTAGGTGAGCACAGAGGTTGGACGGGGACGAGCCCCAGAGGGACCTGAGTGCATTCATTTGTGCAACTGACTGCCGGGGTCAGCCCGACACCGGCGGGTAAAGGTCCCTAAGCAATCCCCCAGGGACTCGGAGCCAGGCGGTAGGAAACGTGTCCGCTTCGTAATGACGGGTGACTTGTTTTGAGCGTTTTCTCGGTAGAGATGCCAAAAAAAAAAAAGTCGCTATTAATTCTGCACATGGTGCTGAGCCCGTCGCCCAGCCGGGGGAGAAGCAGGGGGGCACAGGCGCCGTGCCGCCGGGACGTACCCATGCCGATGCCGGTGTCGATGCCGGTTTTAGAGCCGGGACGTCCCGGTGCCAGCTCGGTGTCCCTCCGGCTGACCTCGGGCGCCGGGGGCCCGGGACGAAGCGGGCTGGGGCTGCTGGGGAGCAGCCGCTGAAGTCCGGGAGTGCTGCGGGCAGAGCGGGGACATGGCGGGGCTGGGGGTGACCGGGGGGGGGCTGGGGGTGACCGGAGGGGGGTCTGGGGGAGCCCAGGGGGTCTGGGGGTGATTGGGGGGTCTGGGGGAGCCCGGTGGGGCTGGGGGTGACCGGGGGGGCTGGGGGTGACCGGGGGGGGCTGGGGGAGCCCGGGGGGGGCTGGGGGTGATTGGGGGGTCTGGGGGAGCCCGGGGGGTCTGGGGGTGACCGGGGGGGTCTGGGGGAGCCCGGGGGGGGGCTGGGGGTGACCGGGGGGGGGCTGGGGGTGACCGGGGGGGTAATGGGAGGGCTGGGGGCGAGGGGAGAGGGCTGGGGTGGGAGGGGGGCAGCTGGGGGGGGCAACAGGGGAGGGCTGAGGAGGGAGGGGGGCAACTTGGGGGGGCCGGGGGTGAGAAGGGGAGGGATGGGGGCAAGAGGAGGGGGCTGAGGTGGGGGCCCCGGGGGTCCCGATGGGGGCACTGGGGGGCCGCGGGGGGGTCTCGGGGGCAGCCGGGGTGTGTGTGGGGGGGGGCCCGGGGGGCCGGGCTGGGGGTCACCGGCGGGAGCGACCCCGGGATAACGGGGGCTGGGCGGGGCGGGGCGGGGGGGGGCCCTGAGGGGACCCCCGGGGGCGCTCCCTCCCCCCCCCCCCCCCCAGCGCTTTTACCTCAGCCGCTCCCGCGCCGGCCCCGCGGCGGTGCCGCCCCGAGCCCCGCCCCCCCCGGGACCCGCCCCAGGCCCCGCCCCCTCCCTCCCGCTCCGCCCCCGCCCCGCCCCCCCCCACCCCCCTCGCCCCGCCCCCCGCCCTCTCGCTTTCCGGCCGTCGCAAAAGGCGTCGTAAAGGCGCCGCCCGGGCGAGGAGCTGAGGTAAGGCCCGGCCGCCTCCTCCCCGGTTCCCCCCCTCCTTCCCCCCCCCGGTTCCCCGCGGCTCCTCCGGGGCTCGGGGCCCGGCCCGGGGCGGGTGTGCGGGGCCGGCCTCGGGGCCCTGCTGCGGGTGGGCACGGGGCTGGGCGCCCCCCACAGCCGGGCCGCACCGGGGCCGCCTCCCCCGGGCCGGGGCCGAGCCCGAGGCTGGGCCCTGCCCCCCCTCCGCCCCCGGTGGGAGCCCCGCGGGGCGGCTCGGCCCGGCTCGGCCTGGGGCCAGGCCCCCCGGGGGCCGGGTGAGGCGGGGTGCCGGCTTAGCGGGCTGGTGCCGAAGCAGGGCTCTGCGTGCTGGCTCTCACCGCTTCCCCTCGCGGCTTTTCCTCCGTGGGAAATTGCCCTAATTAAGCAGCGCAGGGTGGAAACGAGAGCGCTCGCTGTTGTGCCGCGGCTGACCTTTGGCTTAGGGAGCTTGTTCCCCCCCCCACCCCCCGGTGTGTGACTTGCTCACGGTCTCAGGGATAACTTATCTTCCTCCCTTGGACTTCACTCTGCTTAACAGTTAGGGTTATGAAGTTATTTAGGTTGACTGTACTAGGTAAATACTAGATATTTTGTAGCCTGCTTTCCTTCTCTTTCTCTGCTCGTCTGTGTGGGGAGTTATGTGGTTCTGGTCACCCTCTGTCAGGAGAGGCAGCGCCGCGAGGTCCTCGGTGGCACTGGGAATGCTTTTTGTGACCCCGCGTCTTCTTTTCACAGCTGGTGTCTGTGGGCTGCCTCTGACCAGCTAAAGCTCCGTAGCTCCTGCATGTTCTTGCCTAAGTGTTGATTAGACACTGAGCTTTCCCCTGAATTAGGTTGAACTTGGACAAGAAAACAGCCACCACGGCAAAACTGAAATAAGCATTTCTCAGGTCACCGTTTCTTATAACTGCCTTTAAGGGGTTGTTGCTCCTCAGCAAAGAGGCAAAGCTGCTTCAAAGCTGTGTAACTTAAGATTTCTCTGTATTTGTTCCGCTCTTAGCGCTATCAATTGATAAGCTGAGCAGGGTGCATCGGTTACACATCGCTCACTCTCCCGGGAGAGCGACGTGCGGGGCTGAGTGTGCTCTAGTCTGTAACGCAAGTCAGTGGTCTGGTGTCAGCTGCTGCTGAAATTGAGGCTGGTGACTGCAGGGTATTTGCTTCAGTAGGCAGCAGGAAGGGAGAACAAGTGCAACTGACTATTTTATAACTGCGTTGAGAACAGTTGCTTCCTGTCTTCCCTCAGCAATTCTCCAAATACCTCTTGTCTAAGGGAGAGCTCTTACAAAATCTTTGGTTTGCTGCTGGCAGATGAAACACTCTGTGGAGCGTTGCTCAGAAACTTTTGGTACCTTTAAATCCCCCCCCGTGTTCTTCACCTTCAGTGTGTCTCCCCCCTTTGTGTTGCAGGGTCTTATGATTCTCCGTAACAGCCGTTACCTGCCAAATAAAAATTCTGACGCCACCCGATCCATGAGCGGGCATCGAAACCTCAAGAGGCGATGTGGGGAGTCGCATCTGGAATCCCCCGCGGGCTGCGGGCACGGTCCTGCCGCTGGCTGCGTGTTAAGCAAACTGGTTCAGCTGCCTACACCTCCCCTGTCAAAGCACCAGCTAAAACGGTTAGAAGAACACAAATACCAGAGCGCTGGGCGATCGCTGCTTGAACCCCTAATGCAAGGGTACTGGGAATGGTTAGTTGGAAGAGTTCCAGCCTGGATTGCCCCGAATCTGATCACCATCATTGGACTGTTAATAAATATCTTTACAACTCTGCTATTAGTATATTACTGCCCAACAGCTACAGAGCAGGTAAGCGGTGGGCTCCTGCCTCTGTGGGAGCTGTTCCTCCCTGCCTAGCCCGCGGTCCTCGGACGTTCGGGCTGTTCTCTGTGAACGGTTGTAGTGCCTGGGCATCTAAACGAGTGCCTGCATGCAAAAAGAGCACGTGGGGATTTGGGGTTAGCGTGCTGCTTGCTGCGTGACGTGACGGGGTTCCCCTGAGGGCTGATGGAAGGGGTGCCGTGGGCCAATAGTCCCAGCTGGAAATGGGGCCCGGTACCAAAACAGCTCTTCTGATAGCGGCTCTGCTAGGGGGATGTGCTTGAGTCCCTGTGCGGACGGTGAAGAAATGGATTTCCATCTCTTGCGTGCGTGGCATGTGGAGTTCTTGCCTGTTTGCTTTCGCTGCTGGTGGCTGGGTTACTCACCTCTAGCTCTCGGAGTTGCCACACGATGAGCAATGCGAGGTGACTCGGCTGGCAGTTAGCTCTGTTTGCAAACCCGGCTGGAGTTGCGACACGGGGAGCAGCCCTAGATCAGGCCAGGGGCCGAGCACCGGAGAGGTGTAGCTCGGGAGGTCGAGGCAGAGAGCTTCCTCTGCGGCTGGCCTGCCCAAACCCCGCGTCCTGAATGAAGCGAATGCCTTTCTGCACCCTTCTCGGGCCCTGTGTTACCGAGTAGCTCAGGTCAGAGCTGCAGACGCTCTGGGGGAACGCGCGGTAGGCTCCTGGAGCAGCCGCTTGCGGTCTGCGATGGGAGAAGGCTGGCTGAAAGCCAGGGCTGTGTTTGTTCTGGATGCACTAAAAGCTTGTGACCTGTCCTCGTTGGAACTGCCTCAACTTCGTGTAATTCCTGGTTTCAAGGGTACAAAGTCTTTTTAAGGGATTTCAAGTTACTAGCTTCAAAGGCTTTTTTCTCCCTCACTAGGGAGAAAACTCACGGAGTTGCCTGATAAGGCACGGGAGAAGACTTTCATTTTTCTGTGCTTTAAAAGTTCTGTTACTTGGACGTTTATTGTCTTAAAAGATGCTCGTATCTGAATGTAATGAAAGGGATTTATCTGGTACAGGAAATATGTTACATGCCAAACAGCTGGAGAAGATCTCATGAGTTCTAGCTTTTGAAATGTCTGGGCTTCTTCGCAACCAGAGCTGGTAACTCAGGTTGGGAGAATGCTTCTTAGGCAAGTGGCATGTGGCTTGTTCCTTGTGAGCTCACAAAAAGACGAAACAAAAAAAACCCCGTGTAGGCAGGTGCATTCAGCCCTGCACATCCCAGGTCACGTATGACATAGGAAAAGGATGTTTGCCTTCCAGAGATCCACTGGGATGGATAGTTTTAGAAATTCCACCTGTGGAATTCAGCAGGTGTAAGATGTAAAGTGAGTCTTAAGTCTGAGCGGTGAATGCTTAGAGCAGCTCCTCCCTTGTTCAGGCCGTGCCGTTGCTACACACCTTTGTTTTACCTTGCCTCTTACTCTGATAAAGGCGTCGGCCACGGAACCGGAGCACGAAGCTGAGTACAGCTGTGTGCTGGCTGGTGATAAACCTTCGCAAGTACGTGCTAAGCTACACGGTTCAGAAAGCGGTAGAGCTGTAGCTGGCTGTGCTGCAGCTGTTGCACGTTTAACAGCTTGAGAGTTGCTTTGTGCTTAGTGAATGGATTCGTCTTCTCGCTTTAGCTGAAAAATAACTTTCTGCTGAGGTAGCTTTCAGCCTGATCTAGTTTGCCATATGGCACTGCAGCCCGGCGTGCTGGCACGACAGGGAGGGTGCCAGCTCGGTGGCGGAGCTGCTGCTTTTAAGTGTCAGGGAGCTGTCTGGGAAGAAAATGGGACTTTGGGCTTCTAGAAGCAGTTTTCTTCTGACAGCGCTATTGCTTTCAGATGTAAATTGGGTCTGCGCTGCAGCTCAGCCTTAGCTCTGCCTTTTTTCAAAGGCGACTTGGCTACACCTTGCCTCAACAGGAAGAGCCATGGGAACGTAGCTCGGGCAGCTCCGCTGGTAGCCAGAGGAAGTGAGCCGAGTTGCTCTGCTGCATGCTGAGCTGCGGGACCTCACCTGGCATGGCTCTGAGCAATGGGAGGGCGCCTGCGTTTTTGTTTCTTAAGAAAACAAAACGGGAACCAACAAAACAGGACAAACGAAAACTCGTGTAAAGGGGGAACCGTGAAGTCTTAAACAGATACAAATATCTAGGTAGAAATACCTACGCTGGTGATGAAAGCGCCGGCAGTCTGACTTCTAAAATCTGTAGATAAAATTGCACGACCCCAAAAGAAAGCTTGAATGTTGTGTAAAAAGTCCACATATGAGAAACAAATGTACCCGCGTGTGGCCCTTTTCTTTTTGGGTCACGCATTACCCCCTTACCTCCCGTTCTTGCGCCAGTTTGTATGGGCGCCTTGCTAAAAGCAGAGCACGGAGCCAGCTCCTGAGGCAGGAGGAGCTGTTTTGCTGCTCGTGTAGCAGGAACAACGCAAGAGAATAATGCGATGGGCTACAAATGAGTCAAGGTTGTGTAGAGCAAAAGAATGCAAGCCTCAGAGCTTTATGAGAGGCAAGGCAGCTTGATTAAGCCTCTTAGCTCTATTTGGGCTTTATTGAGGTGTAAAATACGGCTGCTCAGAAATGCTCACTTTTACAAATGTCAAATGTGAAGATTGCAAAATAACCAATGATACCTGTTTATACATCCATAAAGCTGAGACTGAGTAACTGATGGCAGCCCTCCGGCTTTTGTGGTGGTGGTTTACGTTTGGAACAGCAAAAAGCTTCATTTGTAGGCTTTGGTCTAGCAGGGATTTGATACCTTGTTTTCTTCAGCAGGTGTAACTATTGCTATACACGATATGGGTATTAAGAGTTATTAACATGGATTTGGTAAAGCTGCTGATGTGTGGTAGACAAAAAATAAACTAATTGGTGGTAGAGGTGCTGCACTGGGGAGCCCTGACGCTTTACAGGTCTCAGGAAACACAGCGGCTCAACTTGAAGTCTAACAGTTTGAGCACCGTACGGTCACGTAGCTCTCAAATACCTCTGCGGCCTGGTAATGCCCTGTATTTGGCAGTGTTTTGGGACGTGACACCTCGCTGAGGTCTTGTGAAGATGAGCTCAGCGTTTGTGAGGCAGTTGCATGTTCTGGGGGCTAAGAAAGCGCGCAAATCTCCACGTCGCTCAAACAACTTACAAATTCCCCTACAGGAAATAGAAGCTAGACAAGAGCTTAATTGTGCCCCACTTTGCATATGTAGCTCTGTCTTTTTTCAGATGTACAGAGCGGGTTTCCTGCTTTGGAATATGCGCTACACCTGTTAATGTGAGCTGTAACTTCTGTTTTATTAACACTTCACGCGCCATGACCCCCTCTGCCTGTCCCTGCACGGGCCAGCTACTGGAAGGCCCATGCATGCGACATTGTAGATTTGTAGGTAAGGAAGTGTGTGCAAACGCAAAGCTGTACAATGAGGTTAAGATGTTTTAAACCAGAAGGATTAAGTTTAACTTTAAACTGTCTTTTACCCTCACTGCTGATTTCTTTCTTAGGCACCTCCCTGGGCATACATTGCCTGTGCGTGTGGCCTTTTCATTTACCAGTCTCTGGATGCTATAGATGGGAAACAAGCAAGGAGGACAAATAGCAGTACTCCGTTAGGAGAGCTTTTTGATCATGGCTGTGATTCGCTTTCCACAGGTATTGTCATTTTTACTTGAAGTCTGAAGATTAAGTGACTCTATTTCGGGGGTCAAATCTGGAATACAAGAAAATGTTCCTTTAGTGAAGAAGTGGACCACTGATGTTTCTGGTGGTTTAGCTTCTCAGTCAACTTTCTTTCAGTAGATGAACTGAATGCCTTCTCTTGTGTTACGCTGAAAATTAAGCGTGTGACTTATTCGGTCCGAGCCAGAAGTTTTCTGTGTATGCTTTATCAGTCTTAATTCTGCAAATTCACTGAAAAAAACCCAGCTAAACTGCTCTTCTGTATTAATTTAGATCTAATTTATACAGAACAATTGCAAGGCACGTATGGAGCCTGAACAATGGGACAGTGGAAGTCTGAGTTTGACTAGTGTCGGTCAGATCAGTTCCCTTCTAGGTAGGTAGAGTTCATTGAGCCAGCCTGAAGTTTAATCCCATTGCAAAAGAATGATCGGATGCTTTAGCATTTAAATAACTGAGAGCTCTTATGCGTTATATTTTTATTAGTACTTTATCAAAGTTGTGTATTAAAATAAGTACAAATGCGTAGATACCTTATGAGTCTTAAATGGCAAACCTTGGATTTTCTTAATGGCATAATAAAACTCCAGAAAATGGGGAAAAACACGTTCAGCAAACCTTGCATACAAGAGGGAACCCCCAAACTGTCCACAGGCTCCAGCTGCATAAATTCCTCAAGTCTGTTGCTGTCTAATCTCATTAACTTCAGTGAAAATGTAGGAGACTTAGAAACCCTGCAATTGAGGACTTCTGAAAACTGATGTGACGCTTTATGGTCTGTGTCTTTTAATGGAAGTGGCCAACTCTTATAAATGTCTATGAAATAAAACTCACCAGGATACCTGCACGCTGTTGCTCCTGCCTGGGTCCGTTGCTAGATTTGCTTTTGGTAAGGAACTTTCCACACTTACGCGCTTTATATTTTTACCATGTGACTGATTTTCTTCTGCAGTCTTTGTGGTTTTGGGAACTTGTATTGCTGTGCAGCTGGGAACGAACCCTGACTGGATGTTCTTTTGTTGTTTTGCTGGAACGTTCATGTTTTACTGCGCGCACTGGCAGACGTACGTCTCTGGAACGTTGCGTTTTGGCATGTAAGTACCTTGGCTGAAAATAAAAGTGAAAGTTAGATGACTTTCCTGTCTAGTTCCCCTTTGTGACTGTAGTTCAGATCATTTAGAGTAGTAGTCAATTGTTTATGTACTTAAAAGCTTGTAGTAGTTATTACCTATTATTACATTATTCAATAGCTATTGAATCCACAGTTAATACTGAATGTTCCTTAGCTTGTTCTAGGAGTGGTAAAATATCTTTTTTCCACCTTAAGAGTTCGTGATGTGATTTAAACCTAAATAGGGGAAAGTACATGGGGCTTCAGCCCCGATATTTGGCTGCCTTTGTCAGATGGTGGCAATCTGACTTAACTCTCTCTCTCTTGATATTCCTTGACTTTTGATGATGTATAGTTAATCTTTGCTATTAAGCATAACTCTTAAATACGGTATATTAATTGACATTGTGGCTGAAACTTGAAATTCTGAGTCTATTTTACTGAAGATTGTGGTTCTGTTAATAATGGTGCAAAAATGCGATGCCTAAAAAGTCAGCAGCCAAAGTGTCATTTGCTTGTGCATGAAGGTAGGTGGGCAGACAGCTCCCAAGGACTCGGTGAGCTGTGGGATTCACCAAGTTTCATGCAGAAGCGTACGTTTGTTCTACCTCTGCACTCATGTCATGCAATCTAACAAATGTATTTTAAGTTAACGAGCTGCAGAATGAATTCGCACCTGAAAACTTCTGAAATTTGCTCTTAGTGTGGGATTTTGAAACAATGCTACCACATGCACTGTTTACTTAGTCTGTTACTGCCTTAGATACTCAGATACTGCTAAAACAGCACAGTTATGGACATCTAGTCTGTAGCAGCTCTTACTGGCAGAATACTAATACAGATTCTCTTGAGAAACTTATTTCTGCTTAAAAAACAAACACTGGAGCAGTATTCAGTGTCTGTTTGGGGGGGGGGGTAATGGTTCTAAACTGCTGTTGTAATTCTGACTATACTAAAGAATTCTTGCTATACTAAAGCAGAGTAGTTTCAGTCAATAGCTTCTGATACTTAGACCTAGATGACATCTGACTCATAACCTGTACAGTTTTAGGCTTTTTTCTTTTATGCTGTAATGGAGCTCTCACTACTAAATGCTTTTTAGCTCCCTTTGAACATTGTGGGGCCCTGATAATGAAATCTCTTTGACTGAAAACAGGGGAAAAAAAACCTTGGCATGTGCTTGACTTTACAGATGCAAGTGGCAAGTGTACCTGATTTGTCTTTGTGCTCTAGACAAATGAGTGCATTGCTCCTTGTGTTCACTGTAACGTTTGTTTTTAGCTTTTGTGAGGAATCTTCATATTTGGAGACAGCAGATCCTGTGTTCTGCATGGCCTTACATTATGAAAATTCGATCCATCAATATGTAGCTAATGTAGAGAAGGCAATAAGCACACAAATATGTATCATTATTTCAGATAACAGACAACGTCGTAGAGTAAACGTTTGTTTCTTCATTTGCCCAGTGTCGTAAGGTTAATAGACTGCCACAAGCTGACGTTCACTTCTGTGGCAAAAAAAAATCTTAGATTAAATCTGAGATCCTGTTAACCACTTCTCACTGTGGTATGATTTTTTCTGAAACTTCCCCCTCCACAGAGGTGAAGCTGGAAACTCGTCAGTGTTGTACCTACCCTTCCAGGGCCTGAGGTGCGCGTCCTGTCCCTCCCTGGTGGTCTAGTGGCTAGGATTCGGCGCTTTCACCGCCGCGGCCCGGGTTCGATTCCCGGTCAGGGAAGAGTTTTTTTGATGGACAGAGGCTAACGGGATGAGGCTCAACGTGGCTCAGTGCCGGGTCCTGTGCTTTGGGCACAACAACCCCGTGCAGCGCTGCAGGCTTGGGGCAGGGTGGCTGGAAAGCCGTGCAGAGGAAAAGGACCTGGGGGTGCTGGTCGATGCTTGCCTGAACATGAGCCCGCAGTGTGCCCGGGTGGCCGAAAAGGCCAACGGCATCCTGGCTGTGTCAGGGAGGGCGCAGGCAGCAGGGCCAGGGAGGTGGTGGTCCCCCTGTGTTCTGCTCTGCTGAGGCCGCCCCTCGAGTGCTGGGTTCAGCTTTGGGCCCCTCACTACCAGAGGGACACCGAGGCCCTGCAGCGTGTCCAGAGCAGGGCTGCGAGGCTGGGGAAGGGCCTGGGACACAGGTCCTGTGAGGAGCGGCTGGGGGAGCTGGGGGGGTTTGGTCTGGGGAAGAGGAGGCTCAGGGCAGAGCTTGCTGCTCTCTGCAACCACGTGTGGGGAGCTGGGGGGTCAACCTCTTCTTGCAGATAACCAGTGACAGGGCCAGAGGGAATGGCCTCGAGTTGTGCCGGGGGAGGTTCGGGTGGGAAATGAGGAGACATTTCTGCTCGGAAAGAGCGGTCAGGCGTTGGGACGGGTTGCCCAGGGAGGTGGGGGAGTCACCGTCCCTGGGGGTGCTCAAGGAAAGGTTGGACGTGGTGCTTGGGGACAGGGTTTAGTGGGTGACAGTGGTGGCAGGGGATGGTTGGACCAGGTGATCTTGGAGGTCTCTTCCCAACCTTAATGATCCTGTGTTTCTATCCACAGGTAAACGCAGGCTTAGGCATTCTTGCTCCTGAGTAAGTGGAATCAGAGACAGCTGTTGAAAGGGGCTGCAAAGGTCTTAGTGCACAGTGACTTGCTCCCATCTGTGTATCCTAAGTAGTAACTGAGAAACCGTCTTTAATTAGAGATCAACTCAATAAGCAAATCATAAATGGCTCAGCACAGCAGCAGGCTGGTGAAGACAGGTTAGTATTCTATTCCTTAAATGCTGTTCAACAGTTAAGTCTATAATTGGCTTGGCGTGCTGAAAAAGTCCATCTGTAGAGCAGGAGTGTTCACCCTGAAGGAGCAGAAAATGGGATTGCTTCAGCTAAATTCCTAGACAGTATTGCAGGTGGAGCAGGAAAACCGTGAGTCTAATTGTGCCCAATTACTGAATACACCAACTACTCTGGTTCTTTTTCTTCCTACCGAAAGCATCAGGGCTGCCCTGGACTGCTCTAGGCTTGTTCCCAGCGATCTTTCTCCATCTTTAAATGATCATAATACTTCTATTAGATCTTGGCAGCTGATGCGTTTTTCAAAGAGCAATTTGAATTGGTTAAGTAACTCAAAAAATAGCTAGAGGTCAGTATTGTGTAAAAACCCACTGGAAGGAAGTTGGTTGTTTCTTAAAGCAAGTTGGGTAGGTCACGGTAAAAGTCACCGTAGTAACATCAGCAGTGCAAAGGCAGCAGGACACAGCCCGGATGGAGTTGTGTAGAAGTTTTGCTTAAAAGCAAGCAACTTACCTGTGAATGGGTTCATGAAGGAGTAGGAGCGTGCTGCACTTTTGAAGAAATAGAACAGTGGTTTGGGATTGCAGGAGAACATTCAGTATTGAAGCAGTCCAAGTACTTGCTTTGTTTTCCTGTCCTGTTCTTCAGCACAGTAACTGGTTTATCTGGATCGTGGACTAGCTGTGCACAATACAGAATGAGTTTTGTTTCAGGCTTAGTCTTGGATGGTGCAGCTGTGCCATAACTGGGGCATCTCTGGTTTGGAAAAAGTGCATTTTTGCACAAAAATCAAACTGGTAAGTCCAATTGCACTGCCACATGTCAAGGTAGAACCAGATCTTGTATTTTAGGGACACCCTGCAGAAATCAAAAGCGTTCAGGGATATTGTTCACAAACCCTGAAAGGAATTTGCATGCCATTATCCGGAGCCCTGTTTTGGTTACTGGCTTCGGTTCTTCTCGACCCAGACTTAATGCTGCTTGGATTTTGTTCTGTAGCTGCTCGTTGCTCTGGCTTTAAGAAATGTATTAGGAGATGTCGGTTCTGCAGGTTCAGTTCTGCATTTAACCTTGTGAGGTCAGTGCACAGACAGTCTGACTGCAGGAGCAGCCTTAAATCCAGGGTAGTTGGAAGTGAAGCAGGAGCTATCAGGCTCTGTCAGAGCCGAGCCAGGTTCTGCACTGCACACACCTCAATCACTGCCCTAAGGGACACGAACCACAGCACAGGCACCGGGCTGGGGCACAGCGCATGGCACAGGACAGGTGAGGGCCTCGTACGCTTGGCCATGCTGGGCTGGGGCATGGTGCTAAAAATCATGCTGTAAAAACCCAGTGGGCACCCATCAGAGGGTGCTGCTGCACCGCCACTTCCAGCGTTTCTCCTGCGGGTTATCTGACTTAACCCAAACTTTCTTAACGGAAATACGAAAAGTTGGCAGTAGTAGAAATTATATATACAAACGACGAGATGGGAATTAGTTTCGAAATATGTTTCATAAAGACTTATCAGTAAACACTGAGAGGAAGGAACAGTTCTTACTAGCTTTCATATAACTGACAAGTTAAAGATGTTACCTCACTGTTTGAATAATAATCCCTAGAGAAAGCAGAAGAATTCAGGCTGTCTAATGGAACAGCCGTTATGGAGGAATGTTGGAGAACTTGGGGGAACATCCTTCGTCAGTGACACTGGAGCACTTGTACGTGAGTAAAAGCCCACTTGGTAACAGGGTGGTTTCAGAAGGGAGGAAGGTCGAACTGGTTAATCTGAGCCCTCCTGCCAGTACTACCACTGAGCTAGATGGGAGAGACTAGTAAATAAGGCCGTGTTTCAGAAAATGCTAAAATGAAACCTTCTTTATAGCAGTTAGTAGAGAAGGAGCTAGTTTGTTGTCCCAGATAAACAATTCACACCAAATGTCAAAATACAGAGCTGGAAGCCTTCCACGCCAAGGAAGCTTAGCACATGGAGTACTTGCTCTAGGGAACGGTTCCAGGATATTGGGATTCCGGGAGATGAGGCAGTAATTGCCATCATCCTAGGGCTCAATGCTTGCAATTTCTTGAGTTTTGCCAACACTTCTTCAAGAACGTCAACACTTGTTATTTGCAGAGGGGAGTTTGAAGCTCAGTCTTGATGTCAGGGAGGACTTTGTTTCTCTACGCTTGCGGGAAGTATGTGTTGAAGCACAGTTGTGGTAGGTGGTGTTTGCTGCTTGCAGCCAGCCTTCTGCGTACTTCAGTTACTCATCGCCACGTGTGGCAGCCTTTCACTAGTGCTCAGTGTTTGTCATAAATATGTGTAAGTGCCTTGCTGCAGCATAATCATACAGCTTAAATTCCTGGGGGCTGCAGTTAATGGTGAGGGGGGTTTTCCACATCACTGTCCTCTTCTTCCTCTTCCTTTCCCTGCCACAAATCCCTTCACAGTGATTTAAACCAGGAACAAAGCAGTTAGGAGCTGAGATGCTGCTGCTGATTTTTTGCCGTTATCATTGAAGCAGCCTCGTTGCCCTGTGAAACTGAGCATCATAACCACGTGCTTCACTTTGTTATTTGAACAGCACGACTTTTATCCTACGTTAACAAGTGGCAAAAGGAAAAACTGACATATCAAAGTGTATTACAGAAGGGGAGGCTTGAAAAGCTTTGGGCAAACTTTTAATTTTACCTAAAGGTGAACTTCCTGAGTTGGAATTAGTTTTAATACACTTAAGCTTTTATTTCTTCCCTACAGTTTGCTTTATTGATTTTTATATTTCATTACATCCAAGTGAAAATGCTAGATTGGAATGGGTGAAGCTTAAACTCCATACTACCCTTTAAAAACGAAGCATTTGGAATTCTAGCATGTGACTTTTAGCCTTTTTCATCATCACAACACGAGAGAACATTCTTTTCTTGGTGTAGTGCTCCCCTTAAGAAAACAATCTTTTGTCTCATGCTGAGATTTGTAGTTCGTTGCCCAGCCCGAGTAATCCCACTTGCACACAGATATGGGTAGGACAGATGGAAGAATCATCACTTCTCAGACCAGGGTGCTGCTGCGCAGAGTATTTAATTATAACTATAGCCCCTCGAGTTTCCTAGCCTCGTAAGCTCTATTTTCTGATGAGGCATGAGCGTTTTTCTTGTCTTTGTTCCACTACACAGGGCAATCTCAAGGAGTTCTGTATGTTGGGGAAGAGGAGGGTGCATAAATGCTTCCCCCCATTAGTTTTACCCAGTATTAAAAAGGCTGCATTGGTACTGATTGACTTGATTTCAGAGCAGTCAACAGCGTAAGTATCTGTTCCCTGTTGTTCTTGGTTGGTTCACTTTCTCGGGAAATCTCTTAGCTTTGAATTAAATCCTTTCAGTTCACCATTCCAAACGGGAATTGACTGCGGCTCTCTGTAAACTTTGAAACTTGATTCAGGGTAGGAATTGTAAAGTCAAATAGCTTGTTTAATCAAACAGGAGCTTTTAAAAATTGCACGTTCAATGTGCTCAGTAAATCAGCACTGACAAGTGTGTATTCCTGATGTATGACTAATCAGTTGTGTGTTAATTGGCTCTTACAAGCTCTTACCAACTTGACAGGGGAACCTAGCAGAGCAGACAGCATACAAAAGACTTGTCACTGCCAACATCTAAGTAGAGTTAAGCACATGCCAAGGTCAATGGCCCCTTTTTGAGCTTTCCCAGATAACGTTTAGAGACAAAGCCACGTCTAATTTGCAAATATCTCTTAAGTAACGTGGGAAGAAAAGGAAAAGAAAATGCATCTGTCTGAAAGTACCAAAGTTAGCTGTATTGTATGTGTAACTCTCTTCCTGTATTTCCTAAAATAAGAAATATTTTTTCTAAGCATATCCTATATTATGTTTTGTTATAATTAAACAGAAAATGATTATCAGATTGAGATTCAGACTGCACGTGATACTGCTCTCCTTTAGCTCTGTCAGTGCGTCTAGTGAACTTTGTTTCTCTGATGTACCTCGCCAGTCAATTGGCGTGTAACTTGGTGGCAGGCTGCATGCTTTTGTTCTAATGAACTTTGATAAGCGCTGCCCTGAAAAAGACCTGTTATGGCTGAAGTTTTTATTACTGAAATGTTTTTTTAACGGGATAGTTTGGTGTAATTAATTCGATCATGTTTAAAAATACTTGAGTTCTAAAATGCTATCGATCTGTAGTGTACCGTAAGCAGTATTTATGATGGTTGGAGCTCAGTTGGCTAGAGCTTATTTTTCATCTCTTTGTCGGGGTGAAAAATAAATGCGTACAGAACCGTTCAGTTACCACTGAATGGGGATCCAGAGCTCGTTTGGCATCTTCAGCATTATTTGCTGAGGAGTTGCACGAGCAGGGAGGGGAAGGGCTTGGCTCTCCCTCAGAGGTGGTGAACTGGAGATGCAGTCCCTGCTTCTGCTTTGAAAAATGTGAAAATATTTTCATACACGAAAAATACAGGTGTTCAGTGTCACTTGGGCACGAGCACGGGATAGGGAGTGAGGTCTTGAATTGGCAGAGTTTTAATTGTTGTGACGTGAAGCAGGGAATTTATTTTCTCATCCATACAGTAATGATGGAGTTTGCCCACGTGTTGGAGTAGAACTGTAAAACTGTAAATTGTATAAACTCTGGATGGAGCTCTGAGTGTGTAAAACACTACGTGGGTTACAATATTTTAAATTGATTAACGCTCTCGCTCTGAGGTCGCTCATTCCCTTCCTCTCACCCTTTAACCTTTATCAGCAGTGACTGTTGTAATGCTGCTTTGTACTTTGCTGGATTTTATTTGACAACGTGAATGAAAATCTGCTCTGATGGGTTCACGTAGCCGGAGTGCTCAGGAAAATGTTTTGAAATGTTTCTTTCCCTTGCACGTAGATTTGATGTTACAGAGTCTGTGCTCTGTACGATAGCAATCCAGCTTCTCACAGGAACTCTGGGGCCCTGGTTCTGGAACTACACGGTAAAGCGAACGTTAACGCTACCCAGCACAAATGGCATGGACTAAGCAGCGACAGCACCTTTGTCATGCACATAGTAACTGGGATGTGAGAGCATCTTTCGAAGGGTATTTCACAAGTGCTTTAATACGAGGGGAAAAATGTTTACAAAACGTGAATGAGCAGTAAAAATCCAATCTAACTGGAAACGAATTTTTTGGAAGCATCATGTTTTTACTTGAAAACAAAACTGCCTGCGAAGCAGAAGAGCTTGCTTTAAGCGTTCCTGTGCTGTCGCAGTTCTGGCTTCACCTAAAAGATAACGAGGGCTGTGGAAGCAGCTCTGCGTGTGTGGGTGTAAAATTGTGTTGGAACTACTTCTGAAAGCTATACGGACTTCTATTTAAATTCCTTTCCACAGGAAAAAAAAGTCTTGTTTGGCTAGTTTAGGGAGCGGTGTGCTGTGCAATAGCTGGAAGTTGCCAGTTGCTGGTTAAAAATGCCTGTTTTGAACGATACCACTTCATCCTCATAGTCCAGTCTCTCAACTGTGCTTGTAGCCTCCTTGCGAAGTAACTCCGTGTCCTGGCTGTCTGGATTTTGAAAAATGCTTTTCCTTATGGCTGTGCTAACTGTGCCCTTCTCTGCTCTTGGTTGCTACCCTTCAAAAGGACTTTCTGTTCCTTATTTCGGCTTTTGGTATGGTGCGCACAGGTGGTCCCCCTGCCTCCCCGCTGAAATGGTACCGTTAGCGGTGAGTTAGGGTCCTTGAAATTTCTCGTGCTTCCTGGATTACTAGCCAGGAGTTTTCTCTGAAATCTTCAGGGATAGAAGGATGACTTTTTAATAGCTGCCTCAGAATTGCAACAGGTTTTAAATAACTGTTTATTTTTTTATGCTGTTTTTTTTCCCCGTGCAGTGTTTCAGCACCATCTCTGCTTCCAGGATGCTGTTAAAGAGCCTTTAATTACCAGCTCTGCTTCAAATCCACCGAAAGCAGCAACCTGGCGGCTCAGTGCATGTCCGACACCTCAGGCACAGGGTCAGCTGGGTGTGCTCTGAAGGCTCAGATGGGTGACATCACTTTTGAATCTTTCGACAGCCTGTGAAAGGCTGGAAATGCTTAGTTTCAGGGAATGGCCATCTAGAGAGTAATAACTTGAAGGAAGGAAGAGTTTAATCGAGAGTTTTATCCTGTTGTGATAACAGCATTATGACTATGCCTGAGAAGTCATTTAGGAAAACATTTTTTTTCTAAGTTTCAAAAGATTTGGAGATTTCCGAGGTCACCGGTTGTATGATAGTTATGTGGGAGGAAGCAACTCAAATTCTGTAATGAAAGTGAATCGATTTAAATGGACGATGATAAATCCCTGCCTAATGCAGGGAGGGGGAAGAGTTCTGACTTCTCGCACAGGTGACCTGGAGCTGACCGAGATCTCAGGCGCTAGACTCCATCTTCTTCAGAAGACCTCATCTTTCGTGATCCGAGATGTTTTCCAACGTGTGACCTTACTTTATTTGCATTGACTGCAGTCAAAAGAAACCTGTTTTAATGTCCAAGGAAAGCTGCAAACTTGAATTACGTACGCTGGTTATTAGCCACAGTTTGCGTGAGCTTTCTTAGTTGCTTTATATTTGTCTAAGGTCATTGCCAGAAACAGTGAAACAGCTTCGTGTTTAACCTGTGCAGGCTGACTGTCACGTGCAAGGAAGCCCCTTTGCTTCCTTATGCCGTGGGGGACGTTCTGCATGGGAGCTGGCTGCAGCCTCGTAATTACCCTGCGTGCGTAGCGCTCCGCTGCTGGAACAGAAACGTGTTTTGGCCAGGCTGGAGATCTTGACATGAGAGGATCTGCTCTAAGAGAGGATCTGCTCTAAAGCTGGAGCAAAGGCTGCAGAGGGAACTTGAGACGGCCCACACTGGCATGATATTAAACTTGCTTATGTGGTCTTGTCGCTCTTTTAAAACAAACATTAAAAAAAAATCAAACCTCTTTGCTCTCTGGTGCCTATGCAGCTGTTATCAATTTCAACAGTACCCTTAAAACAGCTAAGCACGCATTCCCAAGTGATTTGGGGTCTTTTAGGTAGAGCCGTGTGATTAGAGCTAATGCCTGTGCAGGAGTATTTCCCATTGGCCCAAAGGATTATTTTTGATGCAGTGTTCCAGCATGAGACAATATTATGTAGTTTGATGAACACCCACGTGTCCATCCTCGTATCCTATGTTCTTCCTTTGACTCCTGTTTCTGGAATTGACTCCTGTGGCCTTGCTTTTCCTTCTTGCTATCTCAGACTTTGTATGATCTTTAAAACAAAGCCTTAAATTCTGTCTTTTCTACAAGCCTTTCCTTCCTGCCCCTCTACAAGAGATTCTGGCTATGCTAAAACCAGAAGTGGTTTCTCTTGCTGCGTGCTGGATACTGAATTGTGTAATCTTCAGCAGCGCAGCTGACTGTACAGCTTACATTTGCATCAAGTCTTCAGGAATTCATGTTTTGTTTTCAAGCTTGATGCTTTTCGGAGAGAACATTCATTTAAAAACAAATATAGGGAATTTAATAATGACTAAAAATATATATTGAATTTTACAATCTGGAATCAGTTTGTTTTGGTGGGCAAGGGTTAAAACTGAACACTTCTTCCTGCAACTGGCAATGGTCAGGTAAAAAGTTCCAACAGTTCCTTTTGATAAAATGGATTTTTATTGCATTGTGAAATAAAAAAAAGTATAGCACAGCATGGCTCTTACTTTTAACAAGAAAACTAAAATATATTTTTGCTTTCTAAAGTATTGATGTCTTCTATTTTCCTTGTGTTTTCAAGTTTTTATACTGTGCATGATAGAGGAGAGCTGCCAAGCTTGCAAATAATTGACTTGAAATTGCTTTGAATAATTCTGCTTTTCTTGGCTTTTTGTACCTAATCAGAATTGATGTGACTGAAGTGCAAATCTTCATAATAATCATGCATTTACTGGCAGTGATTGGAGGACCGCCTTTTTGGCAATCTCTGGTAATTTTGTTCATGTTCTTATTTTATCCTTTTTAAAATATTTTATCCTTTTTTAATAATCTAGTACGTACCTGGAAGAACTACCTGCCTCCAGTAGCATGGTTTCATTTATGAGGGAAGGGTCTTACTTTTCCTCGTAGTAAATATATACGTTTGAGAATGGGACGAATGGCAATAACCATGCGTTCTGGTTTTACCGGAGCTGTTAAAACAAACTATTATTCTATATCTTGTGTTATTTTGCAGGTAGAAAGTTATCAAACGTTTTACAAACTTAATATACCTTCACTGACGTCCAGCCTCCTTTGAGTGAGCTGGCCAAAACTTGAAAGAATTCATGCAGCAAGCTAAATCGGGAACGGAAGAATACTAAATTGGATTGCTGGTATGGGGGGGATTCTTGGAGAGCAAGCAGTTGGTGTAACCATCAGTAGATAATTCAGCTTGAGTGTGCTTGTCAGCTCTTATGGAGGAGGGGAAAAAAAAACAACAACAGATTGCCACGTGGCTCTTTTAATGATCATTCAAATCAAGGAAGCTGGCTGCATATAGATCCTGTGGACTTTGCAGAGGTTCATCTGGGCAAATCAGCTGGCAGCTTATATGCTGTTGCAAGTTGATGTTGTGTTATATATTCTTCTATTTTATATGTTCTATTTTATACACTGTTATATTAGCACTCGTGAAGCCCCACTGGACATTTGAATACAGCATTGTTGAGATAAAGTGTGTATGTACATACATTTTTTGTACATGTATCACAAACAAAACAGAAGTTGAGAAATAGCTTCTAAAGGATTCATTTCCTGGAAGGCTTCCTGAGTGTTAATCTTGTTTGTGTACTTGATGAACCCAGTTCTTAAAGTGGATAAAGAAATCTTGATTTGCAGCAAAAGCGATAAAACCAAGAGATGGTCAAAAATTACTGAAACTTGTCACCCCCAAATCACTGAATTTCTGATCTGCTTCACAAAACCAGAGAAACGAACCCTCTAATGTTGTAGAGAATATCTAGGATAAGAAGCTAACCTTGGTTACCTCAAT
Organism: Anser brachyrhynchus; assembly: GCF_964034855.1. Classification (NCBI taxonomy): domain Eukaryota; kingdom Metazoa; phylum Chordata; class Aves; order Anseriformes; family Anatidae; genus Anser; species Anser brachyrhynchus. The sequence continues at coordinate 6,170,873 of NC_137720.1, read as the reverse complement.
TTTGCTACATGTTGTGCTTTCAGGTTAAACACAACAAAAAACATTGAAAACCACCAACATTCTCCTACCCACACAAACTAAGCTGCAAAGTGCATCTTGCCTTAAGAGTATGCCTGGATAGAATTCTCTCTTAAAAAATAAGACTGCGAGTCAGCTTACTGGTGCCAAACTCTTGCAAAGAGATCAGTGTGGCCAACATCCACACCGCTATTATTTGGCACCACAAACAGAGATTTCCCAATTCATGCTGTTAGTTTCCTTTTTTCCCTTTTTTAAAAGGGGAGGGGAAAAAGAAAAAATAATTGCTGCAGCAGCAGCCTCTTGCACAATTCAGTGCAGGATGAAGTTTGTGCGAGAGCTTAGTAATTGTTCCCTTGTGCTATTATATATTAAGATTTTGCTGAAAAATGTTTTAGAAGTTCTGTGTTGCAGCAACATTTGGCTAAGTCAATTCCCAAATGATTAAAATATTTTGAAGTTTAGTGTTGGATTTGTGGAGGCATTTCTCTAGAGAACAAACTTCATCAAGTTTCCTATGACAATTAAGATTTTTCCTTTTTCATTCAACTTGATTTTTGTTTTTATTTACAGAGATAAAACACTTTTTTACTACTTACAGAGCAAAACATATCAGAAAAAAGTGCCTGTATTCCTTTAATGTTTCCTGTGACAGCAAAATTGGTGGTTTGGTATTATTGATTTGTTTCTATTTGGGGGAAATTTAATGGAATAAAACTTGTATACTCAAACATTCCACTTTCTAATGCTAACATGAGAAAAACAAAACAATCTGAATTTGCTGATTGCAGAATTGTGTATTTTGTCAATTGTTGCTTTCATTAGCTTCCTTTTTTTTCTGTGAAATAGTGTATATCTGTACCGGCTTCCTTCTCTGTCAGTGTAGATTCTCTTTCAAGTGTGTTAAAGTGCTGTTCTGCGAGGCTGCTGGAGCTTGGTAATTTCAGTGGGCAGTGAGTAGTACTGCAGCCGAGATCCTCACTTGTAAAATGTGAGTAAAGCGAGCAAGCTTTGGTGCAGCTTCTTTGATGCATTGATTAAATGAAGGGTTTTTTTCCTCATTTGAAGTGAGAAAAGCGCTGCGATTGCTTTAGCTTCATTCCACGACTTAGTAATACAAACTTCACAACTATAAAGCGAGCTTGGTGTCTGCCCACCGAGGAGTTGTGCCTCTTGCAGATGTGACTGAAGTGCACACGCCTGCAGCTGCAGCTGGGGCCCAGCGCTGTGCGAAGGACCAGCAGGACGCTGTGACTGCACAGCTGGCTGTGGGGTCTGAGCTAGCCAAGAAGAGTGCCGCGGTGCGGATGTCTGCTCTCCTACATGCTTGTCGCTGCTGCTTCCCTAAGCCCAGATGTGCTCTTGCCCTGTTCCCCGGTTCTTTTTTAATCCATTCATGTGTTGCACAAAACTTTGATGGCATCTCAAAGAATTAAGAATAAGTTTAGAAGCCTCAAATTCATTTTCTGTTGGATGTTTTACTTTAATTCATTCTGTAGCAAGCGTTCTTTTATCTATTTTTTGCCTGCTGCTGCTTGTTTTTATTAACACGCTTGTTTTTTCAGTCAAAATTTGGGTGTGCTCGCTAAACCAGGGCATATGCCCCGTTTCAAAGGCTTTCTGTGCAATGTAGCCTTTCTCTTCAACTCCAAAGGATTTAACAGAGAACAAAGTTTGCCTACAGAAGATCTGGTTTGTGACGTTTTCCTGCATTGTGGATGTCGTCTTGTGAAGTTCTGCCTGCTCCTGACTTCTGATGAAGCTCATGTAATTACCAGCAAAGTCAGAACGATTGCATGGACAGTAGTGATGGGAATGGTGGAATACCAGACAAGGAGGTCCTGTTGTTTGTCCTATGGTGTCCTCTTATTAAAAAAGCCAAGGGCTTGCAATGCCAGCTTGTAGGATGATGTCTGAGCACAACTCCCTCCCTCCCTCTGCTCGTTTTTTTGCCATACTGTTTGCTTGCCCTTGCTGCTTCTGTTTTGTACACAAGGCAATTCAGCAGGCACTGCATTTTTATAACTCTCCTGTGACTTGCCGTTGCCAAATCTTTGTATGTAGCTTTGTTTCCTTTTACTTAGACTGCACTTACCTGGCAGAAATAATACCTGTCAGTGATGCAACTGTCATGGAAGGAAAAAGTGTTAAGGCGTAACTAGCAAAACTGGATGTTATAACAGTATGGTCTCATCCTTCTGCCTCTCCTGAGCATCATTCTCAGCTGTGTTAGTAGTAGTTTGGGGACACTTTTTCCCCCAGTAAATCCCTTTTTCTTTGGCAAACTTCAACTTTAATCTCCTGATTGCTGTGTGAGGCTCACAGCTGTCTTCCTTTTCCTGTAGAAGAGCAAATTCACCCCATTCCTTAAGTGCCTTCCTTTATCAGACGGAGGTGAGAGCTTCAGAAGTGCCGTGTCTTGTAACATTCATGGATTAGTTCAGTTAGATTGCCGCAGACTGGACCGCTGTCTTTTGCTTAATACTTGTTCTTTCTTCAACGCCTTTCTTTTGATCCCATACTGAATTTTCAGCCTAAGCAAGGGTGAACTATGCTTGAGTGTCATGAAACCACGCTGTCCAGCTGGAAGTTGGTGGTGATTTGGAGGAGCGGGCTGGGTGCTCGTCTGGAGGCTGCCCCAAAGCAAGGCACCAAGAGCTAACGCTGGCTCTGCCTCTTGTGCCAGGCGTAGTCCTGAGAAGATCAAGAGATGAAGCTTTTAAGCACAGCAGACGATGATTAAACACACCAAAACATTAAGCACAGTAGAAAATTAGTAATCTTTATCTGCTAAAAGCTTCACTGAGTGTAACTGAAGTAAAATAAAAACAACCTGACCTCGTTTGGGCGGTTGTATGTAGTTGGACGTGTTGCTGGGGAGCCGATTGTGCTCCTTCAGTTGAGGGCTACAACCGCAGATCCTCAATTTAGAGCCTGAGAAGACTTTCGGTGGTTGCATAGGTAGAAGTTGGAAAACTTTGTTAGGTAGCTCTGACTTAGCACCTGCTTCCATAACGTGCTTGCTGTGGCTTATGTTGAACTTTTTCTTCGTTTCTAGTTTCCCCCGTTCTGCTCCCAAGACTGCTGTTACATGAAGAAAACGACTGCCTTTCAGATCCGACTGCGCTCTTTTTTTATTCTTAGCAACCCAATCGCTTGCTTGACTCCGAGATGACTTGTCTGATCCGTTTGTTTCCCTTGTCTTGCCCGTAAGGTAGAATCCAGTTCCTTAAGGGTCTTTGTTTAATCATCTCCAATGCCTCTTGCTTTGCCCAATGTGGTCTTGGGTGGCAGCTGTGAGTTTTCCAACCAGTTTCAGAAAAGATTACTGATGCATTTCTCTTCCAATTGATAGATGAGTGACTACCTAGGGAGCTTTTAGTTTCTACCACTTTTTTGCTTTTGATAGTGGGACTCATCTTTAGTTACCTATAAAGAACTATGTGGGAAGCTTGATGGAAGTATTATTGGAAAAATACATGTTTCTCTGTGCTTTGTTTAAAAAAAAAAAAAATTAAATCTCTGTGTAGCAGAGAAAGAAAATCAAATGTGGTGTTGGAAAGTGGAGTGCTTGAGTGCGCTAGAAGTACTAAACCCTGCTTTAGTTTACTTGTGCATCTTTTAACTTGTTTCATCTCTTCCATTAAAGATTCCGATACTGAATATTCAGGTGAAAATATTCCCAGCTCTCTGTACCGTCGCAGGAACCTTCTTCTCCTGTACAAACTACTTTGGTGTAATCTTCACAGGTGGAGTTGGCAAAAATGGATCCACTATAGCAGTGAGTACTTAGTTTTGCTGGTTTTAGTTCTTCTGTAGCACTCTGTGGCTTTCCAGCCATGACTTCAGTTGTTATTTAACATACCTCCAATGTGTGAAATATTTTCTGTTCAGTTCCGTGATGGCATGGGGGAAAAAGTTAATATTGTCTGCATAAGAATAGCTGTTTTAGAAGTCAAGAGTTTTAAAACTGAGTGATTAAAAATGCTTTAGTATTTTGATATCTACTTTTGAATTACTCATATAAAACAGGTTATGTAAATACATACTCCCACAGAGTTCACAGAAATCCAGTGCAGAAATCTGCAGAAGGAAGTTGTTCAAGAAGATTGGCTATGGCTTTGCTCATTCTAGAATATCTGTAATATATCACTTGTATGTGTGTATATATATATATATATAATATATATGTATATATGGTTGGAGGTATCTGCACAAGTACCTTCTGCTACAATAGGAAATTGATTTTGAAGCCTGGGGAGTTTTCTGGAAAGCCGTTCTATACTAGCTTAACAGTTACTTGCTTCTTAGAAGGCTGTTTTTGTTGCTTTCTAGCTGGCACAGAAAAAGATAGAAGTATTGACTCCTGTTGCTTGCTAACAGCACCCGCCCTTGCCTGTGTGGCAAGTGTCAGAACTGTGCGGTTCTTGCTGTCTAAAACCTTATTTTGTTGCGCGGCACAAGAAAGGTTCAACCACATTCTCAGCTTGTGCTCGTTTAAGTTTTACCACATTTTGTTCCTGTTATTACTAGTATATGGAAAGACATGTTTTTAATGTGTTGTTAGTTAAAAAAAAACAACCTGTCTGCATACCACATGAATGTTCGGCTTACTGGGGTTTCTTGGCAACATGCACATTTTGTCAGCCTAATGCTTTAACTTTATCTCCCTGTAGGGAACGAGTGTCCTTTCACCTTTTCTTCATATCGGGTCAGTAATCACACTAGCTGCAATGATCTACAAGAAATCGGCTGTGCAGCTCTTTGAAAGGCACCCCTGCTTATATATACTTACTTTTGGTTTTGTATCTGCTAAGATAACAAACAAACTAGTGGTAAGTACCCCAGAACACTGGAGTTCCTACCTGTTACAGTAAAACTTCTTGTAGCTTTTAAAGTTTCCTGGTTATTCCATCAACTAACTTGCACATCTTTTGTGTGGTGAAGTGATACAGTATTTAACACTTATTTCAGTAGCTTGGAGGTGCAGGAAATAGAATGTGAGTCTTTCTTCCATTTGAAACTGGAGAGGTAAATGTCAAGCTGATGCAGTGGTTATACAGTTAGTGCCCACACAGCTTTCAGTTGCCTGGGTTCTTTCTTCCCCTTTCCCAGCCGTTCATTTGCAATTCTGCAGTGTGTGTGTGCCCATGGGCAATGAGCAGGACTGGAACAGAGCTGGCTGAAACCCTCCCCAAATGCACGTGCAGAAGGGAGGGAAGTTTGTTGCTGAAAGGAGAGAAAGTGACGGAGCTGAAGTTTGGAACAGTTGCTCCGGGTTTAACTTCTCCGACTGGAGAGAAATAGTGGTTAAAAATCATTTCTGGGGATGTACTGGGGAAGAGAGGAGCCCCTGTTGAACAGAGTGAGGGAGGGATTAAGCAACCACTGCTAAACACCATCTCAGTTCCGTGGGCATGCCCTGCGTTGCCACATGAACTGAGTCAGTGTTGGGTGTAACTCACAATGGAAGAAAAGCTTATTTATAACCAAGACCAGCTTATTACGCTGTCACACCAACAGCTGTGCTGGTAGAAGTGAGGATGTGGTGTAGGACAACCTTTGCACAGGGTATAGGTGTGCACGTTGGGGAAGGTGTGAAGAATGCAGTTGGTCACAAAAAGCCTTGCTCTTTTTGTGCTCGTCTCACTCCACTTACTGATTCCTGTCCTGCAAGGATAATCAGAAAGGTGGTTATCCTTGCAGGACAAAAATTAATAGGTAGAGTGAGATGGGCACCAATTATCTCTGGTTTTGAAGATCTTGCAGTTGTGGAATTTTATTTAAAGGCTCAACTAAACCTAAAATTTACCACCCTATTTCCATTTTATTGTTTTTTTTTTTTTTTTTTTCTGGCAGAAAGAAAAGCTTGTTTGTTGGAAAAGTTAGTTGTTTTTTTCCATAGCTATGTTTTGTTCTGAATGAAAGAAACTTCTCCAAACTTTGCATCTCACTTAGCTGTAGACTTCTGTGGCTAAAACAGTATTGCTGCTGCCACTTTACCTAAATATTTGATAATATTACAGTAATGTGGTTTGAACTGTAACTTTTCTGGCTTTGTGCGTTTTGAAACCATTCTACCTTGGCTAGAGGATGTTTATTTCTTAACCTTCCTTATTTTTAAATGTAGGTTGCACACATGACCAAAAGTGAAATGTATCTGCAGGACACAGCTTTCATAGGCCCAGCGCTATTGTTTCTGGACCAGTATTTTAACAGCTTTATTGATGAGTATATTGTACTCTGGATTGCCTTGGTAAGTGTGGGCTCACTTTGTTTGCCAGTAATCACTTGTGCGATCTTTCCTAAATACTGTTTGCGTTGGTTGAGCCTAGCTGACTCACCTTGAGGATGATGGGACTGGGAACCTGCTTTACTGAGTTGATTTTTAAGTATCGTCGTTATGCAAACAGAGGTAGACAGGGTTTGCTTGTTGAGTAGTTTAAATGGTGTTAGAGCAATGTAGAAAATCTTCAGAGCTTAGAATAGGATATTTTGAAGGTCTGCGTTGATGCATTGTTAGCAAGGGAATATGTTGTGTGGTGCAAGAATGGCTGTGCTTTCGTCTCTCGAAGGCATGTACATCTCATTACCAGTAGCACACGTTAGGAAAAATATCTTAACATTAAACTCATGTATTTATAAAGCACTCAACTTATCTACCAAAATGCAGTGTTAACCTTTTAATAAAATCAGTAGCTTATGTATAGTTATCCCCATTCAGAGTTAATGGGGCATTTCACAGTGTCTGTTTAGCTACTGTAACTTTTCCCCTCAGATTGTAGAGTTAGTCTGCATTTTATAAAGCTGGAAGATGGTCTAGCATCTTTAGAAACTGCCTACAATGAGTGTTTATGCCTACAGAGTTTGAGATCCAGCTCTTGAAAAGAAGACCCCAGTGCTTTTTTCTGAAGCATACAAATAGTGTTACACTATTGTCTTGACAGCATAGATCTAAAAGTGTACCTTTTCTTTTCCTTTGGCAGATCTTTTCTCTCTTTGATTTGCTTCGATACTGCGTCAGTGTTTGCAATCAGATTGCTGCCCATCTGCACATCCACGTATTCCGAATCAAGTCCTCCTCAATGCATTCTAATCACCATTAATAAATGGGGAGTCACCATAAAGAAAAACAGGAAGAGTTGGTTTTCTACATGAACAGAAGTCAAGATGTGTAGGAGACTAAGGCAAAAAGAGGATAAAAACAAAATAATTTATAATAATCAATGTTGTATAACTTCTATCCTTTGTTATCAGTAACACTCCTTAACTAGTCTCCTGCCTGAGAGAGTGAATTCCAAGTCCACCCTAGTCAAGTCTACATGTAGTCAACTCTGTCGGTTCCAAGCCCAGGAAAGCATGCAGGGAGTAATGCTCTCTTTGTAATTACCTTGATTACAAAATAATCTATATATGGTGAATGGATCCCCAACAACTGAAGTTTCTAATGTAGTATAATTACAGCTGCAATATGACTTGCTTTTAATTTTAATATTTCATCATCTCTTAGTGAAATACTTGTTTAGTGTCCACTTGAAATTCATTTACTAAAGACCTGAGCTGGTAACAACAGATATCGCACTAGCTTGTGTAGCTGAAGCAGCTGTCAAGGTTTGAGTCCAGGTTGATGTGGTTCATTTGCTTAAGAATTGCTGATGGAAGCAGTTTCTTGCTGAAGATTATGTTGAACAGGGTTCTGCAAGTGGAAGGGATGACCGGCATGCAAAATAGTGTGGTATCTTTGTCAATTAATTTTATTTTTTTAAATAAACGTTATCTAAAAGACAACTTATTTCTCAATTTTCTTCAGTGGAAAGACTTTAAAAAGAAGATTTTACTGTTTACTTTTTTATGTATAAAACTTAAGCAAAATTTCCTTTCTGCTCTTAATAAATAAGAATTCTGAGAGCAACAGTTGTCTTCAGATGTGTGCGTTGCTCTGTCCTCTTGGGTGAAGTACTTAAACTAGTGAAGTACAATCCTGCTTGCTATTTAGAAAGCACTTTTCTAATGCTTTAGCTGCTAAGTGCTGTCATTCTGGGATCTCCAAGAATTTTCTCTGCTGTATAGTGCAGTAAGGGCTTTTTTTGGTTGGTGTTTTTAATACCATTTACAATACAGTGAACGAAGTTGGATTTAATGGATGGTTTAAGCGTGGTCCACATTTCAATGCTTTGCTTCTGCATGGGTGCTGACAGTGAGGGGAATTTCAGACCCTGAACAAAGTGCCTAGGCTTGCTGTATGGAGCAGGGATGCCTGTAGCACCCACCCAAGGAGAACACACGGTGGGAGGCCCAGTTCCCTCAGTCAGTCAGCTTCCACCACTGGTTGGTGCCAGGCCTCCACCTGCAGCCCCTCAGGCAATGGTGGGATAGGGATGGAGCAAAACAAGGTGCTGAGCTGCCCGGGTCCATCCCATCAAGCAGCCAGGCTCAGGGGATAAGGCCAAGCTGCCTCAGGATGCCTCGATGGTGCCAAAACCGCTGCCTGCCCTCACACTGCCGCTCCTGCCATGGGACTGCAAGGAGCAGAAGGATGCAATAGTGAAGCCAAAGCTGGTTCTTGGTTTATAAATTTTTATTAGCTGGATAGTGTACACAGTACTTACAATTGCATCTATTAAAGACCAAAATACACTTGAAAAAATGCATTATATAAAAAAAATTATAAACTTTTAACTATATACAAACTTTGCCTTACGTTACGCAAATCTCAGTAACCCCCCCCACCCATTCACATGAACATTTTTTCCACCCTCCCCTCTTTTTAACATGCAAAGCCTTGAAGCCGTTTAGCTTAGCATTACTTGAGGACCATTTTCTACATCTCATTCTTTGAACTCGTGTACAAGTGGTTTTTTTTCGTTTTTGATAGGTTCACCGCTCCAGTGTTCCTTGGTCAGCCAACCACGTTTCACATTCTCCCCAAGCCTGTTCTTTTATCCTCATCCTTTATGCACTCCCAAAGTGGAGATTTTGCTCAAGTGTAGCCAATCCACAGAGAATTCTCATTTAATTACTAGAGAGGTTTGAACTTGGTGATGTCTCCAATTTAACAAGTTTACCCAGGAAAAGAAAGCAGACTCTTCTGGTAGCGTGGGTCAATCACATGGACTGATCCCTCCAACCTCACCAAGCAAACACTACTTTTAGAAGTGAACACACATAACCTAAAGCAAATGAAAAACCTGACAGTAGCATTCAGGCTTTCACATCGCTATTTAAAGTATTAACAGTAAGACTTCCTAAATAACACAAATCCGTAGGCCTTAATACACTTTCTACAACAACAGATCAGAGAACCTATATACGAAGGGCTTACTGGGAAAAAAAGTTCTAGCTGTTCTGAAGAAGTTTAGAACTTCTTTAAGAAAAGACATAATTACTCACAAAAGAGAGAAAAGAAAAAAAGAAAGGGAGGGAGAGAAAGAATTAATATGTCAGAGCAATAATCTCTGCTTCTCTAACTCCCAACTGTCTGAGGGGGCTCTCCAGGACAGAGATCAGCTCTCAGTTGCAGAGCAGAAATGTTATGGAGAGGCTGTCTTACTTCAGCACATGAATATTCTACTGACAAAATGTACAGATGCTCTAAAAAAGTATTTACAATAATGCTGCAAATTCAACTAAAGCAGAAGTTGTCATTCCTTCACTGAAAGACCTGAAATGGGTGACCTCACAAGAAATGCCAGGTGCAGATTTTGTAGTTGCCAACTGAAGAAAACAAGCACCAACTGGCCAAGTTTTTTAAGGCGGAAGCAACCAAAGGCACCAAAGATGCCATCAATGCTTTCTGAATAGTTAGAAAAAGCCCTCAAGTAAAATTTGTGAGAAGAGTGTTGGATTACTAATATAATTTAAGACAAAATTCAAAACAAAAGATTTGGAACTAGTCTTCCACCTCCTCCTGTAGCTGCAGATGTCCCTGCACAGAATTTCTCAGTTTCAGCTCACTGCGTCAGATGTAGGAAGGATACGAACACCGAGCTACAAGTTCAGAAGAGAATGAACTTCATTTAAAAAAATCCAGCTAACTGTAAATACCAAATCTGCTTTTCTTCTCTGTACTTTCACTACGTACTTTACAGGTGGCTGATCAAAACACTGTCTTCCTTAGTATCTAAGCAGGCGTACTCTGCCTCCCAGATTGCCTGCTGGCAGTGTAACATCTAACATTTCTCCACATTTCTGTTCCTTCCTCTTATTTTTCTTCTCATCTTTTCATACTTGTAGGTTTAGTGTATTTCTCTTTTATCTTAACAGAATGGTCAAAGCTGCGTCTTTTTGTATCCTCCCAGCCTTTTAGCACTTGCTGATTTCTCCACCGTTTTGCTTCTAGCCATAAGCTTTCGGTAAATAGGAAAAATGTAACAGGGAGATAATATGGTTAGAAAATCCCTTTTTTAAAAACACAAGTACTCCTCCTTCCTTAAGTGCCACTTTTTAAATTTTTATTTAAGAGGATAGTCTGTAAAAAGCCTGAAAGGTTCATCAATATCTGCCTTCATTTGTTTAACAGTCCTTCAGTTACATCAGGATGAGCTGAGTTGTCCTGAGCTGCTGCTGTCACGAAACAAACCCTCACTCTGCATAGGAGAGAATTTTTAGAACTGACTTAGAACAGACATCAAGAAACACTGTCAAAAAGACGGTCAAGTGCTATCACTCTGAGACTGCAGATTTTATTTCTTTTGGAGAAACCATGCACTGGACTGGCAGGTTAGAAGAAAGATTAAAAAATAGTCCTTTGGAAGATACTCGCTTGGAAGTTTTAATCCTTTTATACTACCATCCACTCTTCTTCCAAAGCACCAACTGCTAGCAATAAACATACCAAAAAACACCAGTAAATTGCTTTTACTAATTAAATCCTTATCCTCACATCAACAAACCTCTCCCCTTGCTTCTTGGGCCAGATACACAATAAATCAAGTCCTAATCTCGAACTATTTCTATTATTTTAACTTGATGGCTGAACTTTTCCCAGAGCAGAGCTTGCTGTTTACATATTTTACAGAGTAGACCTTGAGAGAACCCCCTTCAGTTCCTGTCAGTCTCACAAGTGCAAATGCAACAGCAGTGAACAGTTCAGTTGACAGTTAGGTCCAAAGGTGTAAGAAGTGGATGTAAATAACAAGTCTCTACTGGGAAAACAAAGTACTGTGGTGTAGTCACATCAGTGCTGGTTGCTATAAATTGGATTCTGTCTCTGTACAGAAGGGCCGTAACTCCGAGAGGTCTTTGCTGGCCCTGCTTCAGCATGCCAGTTATTGCTGGTCAGTCAGCGGCACACTCTCACCATGGCCAATCTTAATGCAAGAGATGTTATAAAGAAGAAAAGGCATGAGCAGTCAGACTTGGAAATCCCTGCGCTGAATCAGAAGAGTATACCAAGAAAGTCATTAAGTTTCTATTTGTTGAGTCAACTGCGGTTAAAATCTTGACCACACACTGAAAACGTGGTGCTTGCTCTGTAGAAAAGGATAGGCTGTGATATGGCGATTGTCCCATTGAAAGACTTGCTTGATACACTGGTAAGGTAGGACAGACTTGCAGAAGGGACAGCAATTCAGTTACGTTTTTCTTTAAGCAGTGATTAGGAGACTCTGATCATCTGTGTCATTGCTTCTTCGTTGGCCTGAGATGGATCCTACAGATACAAAATACAAGTCATGTATTTTATACGCGTCACGCACTTTTCTGTGACAGCAGAGAATCACACACCTATTTCAATAAAAGATACTCCTGTAACACCTCCTCTTCTGTTCTCCAAACAGGTCACATTTTTACTGGGTTTTATAAGCCACTGTAAGAGAACTGGGATATATAAATCTTAATAATTCCTAATAATGTGTTGTTTCTGGTATTTGGGAAAACCTACTGCTGGTAGGTCTAGGTCTGGTTCTGGTATTTGGGAAGGATTTCATTTTAGAGTGAGAAACAGTCTTCCGCTGAAGCCACAGGACTGCTTTAAAGCACTAATTAGCAACAATTGCTATTTCTACCCTATTACATTCAATCAGTCAGCAGCCTAGCCCCCAAAAAGAACAAAGAAAACAGTAGAAATACACCCCTAAAGTGCATTCTGAATAAACAAAAGTGTCATCTGTCCAAAGGACAGACAAAACTCTGCTTACCTGCATATGAGGGCTGTCTTTTTCCTTTGGTGAGAAGAACCGTCCACCTTCTCCTCGCTTCCTGGCCATGGCGTGACGATGCCGAGATTCATGCAAGTATTTCTGTCACAGTATGGAAGAGGAGAGTAATGAGAGCAGTCTGCACTGCCTAGTTCAGTAATTCCAAGTAAATGAGAACGCAGGGGAAATTCACGACTCACTGGAAGAGCCTACCCAGATCCCATCCTTCCCCACCCACCCGAGATAAAACACTTACAGTAAATGCCTGTTTGCAACACAGTTACACACCTATTCAACAATTAAACATACGGAAAAGAAGCACTACTGCCACCAAGGGACGCAAAGAAATTACTCTGATGTAGCTTATGAACAAGAAAATGTGAAAAATACTACGATTCCAATCCTTATTTTTCTGGTAGAGACGTTTTCTGTGCCTTTCTCATAGAGCAACCCTGTATCAGATCTGAGTTACGTTCTCACCCTTCTTTCTTTGGGAATTTTTCCCTCTGCTTCAAGCTTCGCACGTGCCTGCCTCCTCTTAAGGATCCGGTGATACTGTTTGGCATTTACGTACAGGGGCTCTTCTTCAAGCATCTCTGCTCCAGGCAAAGGTATTCGCTGGATAGCTGGTACTGATCCAGCTCCAGGTACCATCTATGCAGAGGAGAATGATTTTAGTACTTGCAGTTGGAACAAAAAGTGAATGCAAAAATAATTAAAATAAAATAAAATGTTTACAATGGAAAGGGTTTGTGTTTTTCTTCAGGTAATGTACCTACTTATATTGAAAGAAGTAATACAGTTGTTCTCAAACTGCAGGACAAATTTATACAAATCACTCACACATCATCAGCGTTTGCTTTTTTCCTGATAATACTAGAAGTTCAACACAATGTACAATTCTATGACCACGTTACTGCTTCTTGTACAATTTGCATCCACGACATGCTATCATTTCCCTTTCTTTCTGGTTATCACTTATTTAATTTATATGATAATTTCATAACATTTCTTAAGCATCTATTACTTGTAGAGATGCTGACATCTAGTGGGGATGAACAGTAAAGTTCAAGTTAAAAGTTATCACACTACAAAGAAGTAAGAACTGGCAGAAAATGCGTCCGTATGAATCAGAAAAAACATTACAAAGGCATCCGCAAGAAATGCAACAGTCTATTCAATCCTTCTAAATGTCTGCTTATTAGTTAACACCTTATTTGGAATTTCAGCTTCTAGATTTTTGAACTCAATTGCTGTAGTAGAACAGAAGTACAGGGATACAGAAATCACAATAGGAAATGGGCCACTAAAACTGAAAACTTGTATCATTTAATCTCCTGGTAGCTACTGAGAAGCCTGACCATAGCAAGTTGACAAGAATCTCTGACAGTGGCTTGTGCACAGATACCTCAAAGCTCAACCTTTGAAAAGATCAATGGAAGATTAAATACATACCATAACCATTCCCCCTGAGTTGACAACATTTCCAGCAACTGGCAGCGTCACTGTAACAGTCCCTTGTCCGCTACTGGTGGTATTGGTGTTGGCTCCCGCTTGGACAATTTGTGCTCCAGCCAAACTGGCCGCTGGAATGGTGATCATGCCTGTAACAGGGACTGTAACTTTAAGAAAATAAAACACAAAAGAAGAAAAAAAAACAAAAACACGCACACAGAAAGAAGGGAACACCATTAGTCCCACTTCTGTTTGTCACTCATTCACCCTTTCATAAGATGCAAAAGGATTTAGAAATGCATTGCAAGTTCTTAACTAAATTCCATCACCTGGTCATCATGCTTGGTACGTTTTGCATCTGCACAGTAATCCCAGCCTCAGGTAAGTATTCTGAAGTGTAAAAGCAAACTCAAGTGTTTCTATTCTACTACACCTTGCCGAAGAAAAAAAGCAATTTTTGACTTTTCTGGGGAAAAAACTACCTCCTAAATTCCTGTATAAAAACAAACCTTTCTTCTTCCATTCGCTATGACAACATTTCATATCAAAACAATCACAGCATCACCAACCAACACTGCAACTCGTTGTTTTCTTTGACAATAATTACAAGGCAGTAAAATCTATAAAACAGATTTGGAGAAGTCCTGAATTTTTGCACCAAAGCTCCTACCTTGTTGGAGAATGGTTCCGTCAGCATTAACTGGCTGATAGACTATGGTCTGGCCTTCAGCCGTTTGTGCTACCTGTTGGCCTTGAACTGCTATTTGTTGCTGCGTCTAAACAAAACAAAGAACACAGTAACTTTTATAAACTGCTTCTTTCCCAGATTTCACAATTTCTGAATTAACACACAGTGCTTATGACGTTTCAGGCATGTATTTCTTTTGCTTTATTACCAGCATAAAGAAATAGGATGGAGCACAAACCAACTGAATTGAAGAGAAAGTACCTGACGCACGTTTAATAAACTTTTTCTAACACTGCAGTACTTAATATTCAAAGAAACAAGTTCTAGGTTTCCTGTCTCACTAGCAACACGTTAAAGGAAGAAGTAGTCTGTTCAGAAATTTAATTTTGGTCCTAAACAACAAAAACAGCAGAAAACCCGGGTACGACTAGACTATTTCACAAAATGGCACAAGTATGAAATTAGCAATACTTTGTCAAATTTCAACAAAGAGATGAAAACAGCCGTGAACAAATATACAGAAACACGATGGATAAAAACATGCAGTCTATTCATTCTGTCCCAGAGTTATGCATGAAAACACTACAAAAATATTAACTTTAATCTCAAGTTCTCCTCGACATTAATAAATATTTTTTCCTTTTTACTTAACCACAACTTAAGTCATTTGTCAAGTTTCTCTTCCTACGCCTCTCAAGAAAACCCTTTCATGCTGGTGCAGTTACCTGTGTCTGGCCAGCAGTAACTGCAGTCTGTGGCTGCTGTATAATGATCTGCTGGGTCTGGCCCTGCTGCCCCTGTACCTGCACAGCCTGCCCACCTTGAATCTGAATCTGACCTGGCTGGACCAACTGAATCTGTGGAAGAAAGAGTCAGAAAGGAACATTAACTATACCTCTTATTTCTCCCTCCTTGGCCTCAGCATTACCACATCACCTCTGAGGATGATTTACTGTTACAAAGAAAGCACCGATTCTTCTTGTTTTTTCCATTTTAAAATGAAGAGTTTTAATTAATTCCTCTCTACAACACAGCAGTCACTGATGCAACAGCTGTCAGGACCATACAGAACAGAGGAAATGTAACATGCCGGTGTCATCATGCCCTAGCAACTCTCCGCTGCTTACACAGTAAAACGGTCAAAGAAATAAATTACTCACATGAAACTAGGAATAACAATACTCAGGTCAAAGAAAAAAAGAAGAGCAAGATTTAAAGTATCTGTAGAGCGTTAATTATCCAGCATACAGAAATACTCCTGGGCATATATAAAAATATTTTCAGCTTTGCGGAGAAGTCTTTCCATCAATGTAAATATTCGTGAGATAAAAAGAGAAACTGGAATATAGTTTGTCGCTTCCGCTTTAAAAACAAGTTACAGACTTTCCTCAACAACCAGACTGTAAAGAACCTAACCCAAAAAATATTGTCTTTCAGTCAAGGAAACTGAATTCAGTAACTAAATAAACTTCTCAAGACACCAACACAACGTGTGCCTTCCTGGCCTGTGCAGAACTTCATTCCTAAACCTCATTCTCTAATCACTAGAACACTTCCATTAAGCTGCCGTTACAGTTCTTCCCTTACTTTGGAGGTACACACGTTGAGCACCCGCTGAAATTTAAAAACCGTCTTAAGTATTTAAAAATAATTGTTTCTAATAAAATCATCCGATTTCCTTCTACACTATTACTTTCTTTGCAATGGAAATGTTTAAATGCACCTTCAGCCATCACATAAGAGATGAACTCAAGCACAAGAATTTACTTCAGGAAGCTTCATTTTTTTAAAAATAATTTTAAAACTCCTCTTTCTTAGCCATGAATTGAGTAGGCACCAGACCAACTATACTGTAATGGTCAGTGAAAAAAAAAAACACACCAAACTCTAGCTATATTTTGATGGACTGCACTTAAGAGGTTTGCACCATCCCTCACAATATGAAAACCAAGCACAAAGCACATTTTAGTTGCATTTTTAAATAGGCAGCTCATTGTGGCAGATCCACAGCTGGAAAACAACCAGGGCTGCCCAGTTTATTTAACAGTGCTGAGGCAAACACACTCTATCTGACCGGGTAAGAACATCACGGTTCATTCTCTGCAATTCACCTTCAATAAAATTAGGGTTGTCTCACCTGCTGCAGCCCCTGCGTTCCGGAAACCGGGACTTGCATTATGGTCTGGCCCTGACCCCCAGGCACCGCCTGCACCATGATCGGCTGGCCAGTTGATGTGATCAGCTGGCCTCCGCTTACTTGCACCATTAACGGTTGACCCTGGACCTAGGAAACAGGAAAGAAAGAAAAAAACACAAACAGAACAATGAAAATGTCTGGCGGTGTGAAACCAGAGCCTGAAGCGGCTGCCACGTGAGGATGAGCGCTTACCTATCGGAACGTGGTGACCACAGACACCGAGCCACAGTCCCTAAACTGGGCTGATAACCAGCATTAATACCTTTAGTTTCTAAAGCTTTTTCCATGCTGCGCTGCTGGATTTTTTAAATTAACTTTTTCTGCTGCAGTCCAACCAAAACCTCCCATCTAGTTGCAGTAAAGCAGGAAAGGCACGACTGATTTTTTCAGACACAGTAACTACGTTCATGCACAGCCCAAGAGCAAAGTGCAGTAAGAGAAACTTCACTAACCACATCACTACTACTAGTCTTTGACTGGGGCTCCTAATGAGAAGAGCTCTAAATAAGCCACTCTGGCAGAGAGACTCTGCAGTAGCTTCCACTCTCTCCAATTACATGCTTAAACCGTTTCCATTTCCTAACCAGCAGCTATAGCAGGTGATATTCTCAGAGAATCTTCTCACGGTTACTAAATGAAATTATTCACGTAACAGCACAAAACATAGTTCAGTAAGGAAGAGCAACAGAACACATGCAGCAGCCACTTCTTGGACCAGCAAGGCTTGTAGCAGATTTCTAAGTTCTGCGTTAAAGGTCACTGCAACTGGCCACCAGGAAAAAGGCTAAGGAAAAGAAAGGCAAGGGGAAACCTCTCTCTTTAAACATCCTTACCTGCTAATTCCCCAAACGCCCCAAAACAAATCTTTGAATAGACTACAGTAAGCTGAAATGTGAGATGAGTCCTATGAACTAGGTAATGGGTAATCACGCTTAGCTACGCCCCAAGTTGTGTTTTTGTTTCTGAACAACGTCACTGAGTTCTTGGGTTGTTGAGCTGTAGATTTCAAGAACACGCAATACTGAACGTTTGCTCTTCAACCACTCTCACTGTAGAACACCAGACTAAATATCAGCACAGATTTTCATCACATTCTGAATGCCTAAAAAAAATTAATCTTCACTTCACCTAGCTGAAATACCTTAGCGAGTTACATGTTAACGCATCTCCAGACACCACCACAGGGGGACCTCAAGAACCAGCAGGCTAAATAGAATATTGGGACTTCACAGGTCACCCCACACCCCTGCTACACTGTTCTGTTCCTCAACCTCGTTACTATCACATAGGAGTCACTAGCAAAACGGGTAGTACTTCATTGAATTACAAGAGATAAAAGCATGCTCGTGTCAGCCAGAGAGAAGCAGTCAGCAGGACTACATCCAGTAAGCAGAAAGATAAACGTACATTCCAGGAGTCTTGTTAATGCATTAGAGCAAGCAAAAACAACAACAAAAACAGGTGGGGGGAACTGGAAGGGCACAGTGACCCAAGCAATTTAAGTCAGCCAGCTTTTTGTGTTTCAACTCCAAACATAAAAAATGCTGTGTTCAACTTTACACCTGGCAAGTCCATTCGAGCCTCAAACCAAACCAAAATACTTAGTGAACAATGCGCTGATAAATTGCTACGACTGTCCCGGGTTTATCAACTCCTTTAAAAATCTCCTCCGTGAGCTAATAAAGTGACATTTGTGAATGCTTGCAAGACACAAAACGCTTCACACTGAAACAAATCAGGGTTTGAAATGACCTTGCATTTCTTTCCAATTTCTGATGTATTTGTTGTTAGAATACATACTCCTGGGTTTCCGTGTTGTTCACGTATAAATAACAGGTCAGCCACCTCAGCCCTGCAGGAGCTAATGCTATCCCCAGGTACCTTTTCCGATCACAGCTGAAGAAGTCTCCCTCTTCAAGCCGGTGGGTCATCTGCCACCTCCGTCCCGTTCATGTAGGGAAGACACAGAACTACTCACAGTGGGTACCAGAAATCCAATCTTGAAAGCACAGAAAATCTTTGGGTTGCGTCACTTCAGTTCTATCTTTTGAGTTCATTATCTTAGTTTATTTATTTATTTTTTATTTCCTTTTGAGTCCCGTTTCAACCACTATTTGCTTTCAGAATTACAACGGCTGGAATTCACGAATGCATCTGAGACCCAATGAAAAGCTGTAACCCCCGCTCTTTATGGAAAGCTCACATCAAGCCCACAGTATTGGCCACCAATTTTCCTGCCCCTATTTCAAACCCTGTAAGAAACACAGCATTAGATATGTGGTGACGGGGAGAGTCATGCAGTGCTCACATAAACACAATTAGAGAGATCACCACTACCTGGAGGGTCTGGACTTGCTGGCCTGAGGCGGATGCCACCTGAGCCTCAGTCTGCAGCTGGACAGCAGTGACACCACCCTGCTGCTGGGAATAGGAACAGGAATAGCTTGAAACATGGAAATGCACAGCTCAGACAAGAGACAACCACGCTTTTCTGGAAGAGGATGAATTTTAGAACTCATATATGCTGCTCTCGGAACATATGCAACGTGATTACACTAAGCGGATCTAAGAACACAACACTGGCAGACCTACATATGATACTGACAGCCTTCAACATCCCAAACAAAAATCAGTTACAAAGAACACATGAGATCATTTTGCAGAACTTAAAAAATCTCTGCTTCGTTGTCTTAGACTCCTACCTTTCTGCGTAACGTCTCCTTTCACTGCTCGACTTTTTATTGCAAAACGTTCCAGATTTTTGTCCAGACTTGTTAGTTACAATAAAGGCCACACATTTCTTCCTGCACAGAAGAGCAGCAAAGACTACAGGCCTCATCTGTGTCACCTCTGCATCACCATCTTCCCACCACTGACCTTGAAGGATGATCTTGAGAGGTTGCAAGAGCAGTTAAATCTAAAAGCCTCGTCTATCTTTAGCCTCTTTAGTAAGAGTCCCAAAATAATCAATGTTAACTGCGTTAGCTTTTGGGGAGATGTACGACATCTCTCTACTAAAAGCTGTACTACAGCTGGCCTATTAAAATATCTTAGAAAAACATTTCACGTACAGTACAACACTGGCTTCGAGAGTATGAACTAAAGCGAAAGAAGTTATTGTATGTTTAATGCCCTTTACCTACAAGGTATCAATAAAACCAAAGGTATCTTTGGTTACCTGCTGGAAGCAGGTATTTTCAATAATTCTTAATTTGTCATTTTCCAGCCTTAACTATAATCCTCTTCTCCAACTAAATTCAGTAGGAGAAGCTGGACCCAGCTATCAAACCCTCAAACAGGCTGGCGACAAAGCAAAGTACGTCTCGCTGGGAACATAACCCAGCGGTTCATCCGTATGCGAGACAAACTAAGAAACGCCTCTTGCCTTGAATGAGCACAGGATGCAACAAAAATTCAGCAATAGCACGGCTCATCTGAAAATGTATTATCCTATGTGAATGGATGAAGTTTAGTAACACTAAAAACCTACAAGCCTTAAAAACAAAACAGAACAGAACAAAACCCAACCAACCAGCCTGCACACTAACATGTAAACTAGGAAGTTCTTTCTGGAACAGGTGAATTCATCCAAAGATGCAAGGCAGTTTTCTTTCAGTTATTTTGTTTTCCCCCCAATTCTTGTGCTGTGTGTTCATTTTGACCTATCTGTTGTACTAAACTGAAGGATTTCAATTTGAGAAAGCTGGAGAAAGGCTCTATTGGCTCGAACAAAATTTACTTCAATTTGGGGGGAAATCTGCATTGTTCCTTGCAGGCAACTGACTCTTTGGATTAAGATTCTGTTTCCTCCATTTTCAGAGGATTTGTTATTTTCTTCACATCACTTCCAGTCTGCAAACTCCCTACTCCACTGAAATTCGATAATGTATACTATAAAATTAAATTAATAAAATTACAGGTAAGGTGTGGTTTTATTTTAAAAAAAAGCCTACTTACTCTGACTTCAGTGATAAAACAACTCAGTGTTAAACTGCTCAACTGACACAAGTCAGGTAAACACACATCCAGACAGTATCATGAAGCATCTCGCTGATTCTGCAGAACTCTGAGAAGAAGCAGGTTTGCAATTCAGCACCGGCAGTGCCAAATCACCCACTTCGACCTCCCGTACCTGCTGCTGAATCTGTCCAGCTTGCACGACGATCTGCTCTGTGGAACTGTTACTGTTGGCTGTGTACTGCTCCATAGCGCTTCAGCTCCAACGCTGAACAAGGCACACCTCAGTCCGTGTAGCTGGCAAGGCGAGAAAAAAAAAAAGCATGTGATAATTGTCCCGAGGCTGGAAAATGGGCATCACCCTCCGGTAGCTGGAAAGCAAACCACCTGTGACCAGCGAGGTGACGCCTTGGTCGCGGTCACACAGTCAGAGCTGCTGCTTCACCAAGGATTTGTCTCCTTCGTGGCACCGTACTTTCATTTATTAACAAAGCTGGAATTTTTATTTGAAAAACATGTTATTATCTCAAACTCAGTTCTGTAATTATCTTCAACTAATAGCTATAAAGCTGCCTGTTTTACTCGGCATGTTCCGGCCTATGGACAGTTGCCTACAGTACTTACTGGTGGAGGAGAAGGGCCTTCGCTTTTAAAAATCACAAAACGCAATGGTCAGGTGCAAAACTGAACGAGATTTTGAGGCTTCAACAAAGCGAAGTGACACAGGCTCTCCTTCCCCAACTCCACTGCACTGCCTCCTTTTATCTCTTCCTTCTCCCCCTCCTTTCTTGTATTCTGAAAACAGACAGCAGACCTCTCATTTCCTGGACTCTTGCCTAGCCACACGCAGAACGCAGAGCTGAAATAAAACACCGGGTTCCATAACCTCCTTCTCCCCGACATTTCTTCTCAGTGGATCAACAAAGGAAGGATTCTTACTGCTGCTTTTAACGATGTACTTGATTTAACCTGTGGCTGAGCCTGTACCTGCTGCTCGAGTGAAAAAGCAGAGTATGGCTTCCGTCTTCCAAGTCTAAAGCAACAACAAAAAGAAGCAACAGGCCACTTCAGTTTTCAAAGAACCATACGAAATGCAGTCCCAATTTCCTCCAGCTGTAATAGACACTGCGGTAACTGCTGTCGCGATGTAACCGCACCGCTCACGCTCCCTGCTCCTTAGCTTTCCAACATCCTTTGTACTTCAGCGCCTTGCATTATCTTAGCAACACTACCTTACTCCTGTAACCTTATAAAAACCACAATGATTTTATTCACCGCTGATTTCTTCGGTGTCAACACCGAACACTGCGTAACTATGAAGAAAGACAAAAAACAGCATGTAACAAAACAGATCAGAAGCAGGTTTACTACGGGGGCCATAATACTCAGCCGCAGTAGAGCAAGAATCAGATCTGTGGTTCACAATTCGGATGCAGCAATGCCAACCCTGGAGATCACACAGACACTGTGAGCCCCAGGACAGAAAAGCACTTCATTTGGAGGCAGTATTAACTCCGTCCTCGGCCCATTTAGTAACAGTTTTTCCAGAGATTGCCAAAATATACTTAATTTCTGCCCTAAATGCTTGTGGGGCTATCAGGAAACAGCTCCCACATCTCGTTCTTCTGGGAAGTTTTTCAGTAACAAGCACAGGATGCCACTGAACTGTATTTGCCAAAAGTTCTCTGGCTTTCTTTACACCAAACACCAAATTAAGCACAGGGATACGTCTATTTGGGAACGCTTCTTCTCAGACCCCCGCGTCAAGCCCCTATCTTGTTAGGGTAAAAAAACAGCAGCATCGTAGCCCTAGTCCTTTGCACAAGCTGTGGCTAGCCGGTGTTACATACAGAAGGTTTTACACGTGCTGGATCATCGTCCTCCGATTTCCTTTATTAAAGCAGAAGAGCAGCAGCGTTACTCTACCAAAGTTACATCGCAATGACCGGCGTTCTGCTTCAATGGGCGTGCTCCTCCCACTGAGCTCACTCGTCAGCTCCTCCTCACTGGGCCCTCGCCTGCACTGAAGATGACTTCAGAGCTCATTTTATTCACGTGTTCACGTGTGACTGAACCTACAGCAGCGGTTCCCTATGCTAGGAATTAGTCAGTCACGGAAGCACCGTTGAGAAACGTGTCCCACCCTGGAGGAAAGTCAAGGAATTGGCAGAGCTCTCCAGGGCTGATCACAGTCCTCAAAGGACGCCAGCAGAGGACAGCCGCCCCCACAGAGCCGCGGACAGGCTTTCACTGAACACCAGCGCAGAGACGCCCCTGCCTCATCTCACGCTGCTGAACAGAATCCAACGTGTGGCACCCGTGTGTTGTTTGCGATCTCCGTACCCAACTTTCAAGGCAGGGAGGCTCACTCAGGGGCGTTTTTACCGTGTGGCAGAAGAGCCTGAGCCCTGGGGCTTTCCTCAGCGGGGCCGCAGCTCCCTGGGGGCAGCTCCCATCAGATGCGGGCTCACGGCTGCCATTTCGTGCCTGGCACTGGGACCCCCGGGGGAAGGGAGGGAGCCCCCTGCCCGCCTTGGTAGTGGGATGGGGAGGGAGAGAAGGGGATGAGGAGGAGGATGAAGAGGCACACAGCTGGGCCAGCAGGAATCCTAGAATCATCAGGGTTGGAAGAGCCCTCCGAGATCACCTGGTCCAACCACCCCCTGCCACCAGCACCCCCTGAGCCCTGTCCCCAAGCACCGGGCCCGACCTCTCCTTGAACACCCCCAGGGACGGTGACTCCCCCACCTCCCCGGGCACCCGTCCCAACGCCTGACCGCTCTTTCTGAGCAGCAATGTCTCCTCATTTCCCACCTGAACCTCCCCCGGCCCAACTCGAGGCCGTTCCCTCAGGCCCTACCCCTGGATATCTGCGGAACCACAAAGCTCCCCCTCCCGAGGGCGGAGCCCTACCGTCCCCCAGCGGCCCCGTACGGGCACGACCGGGCCCTACGGGGGAAGAAGGGAAGGGACGGGAGGAGGGACGGGAGGAGGGACGGACGGAAACCGGGCCCTGCGCCGGGCCGGGCCGGGCCGGGCCTGCCCCGCTCCTTCCCCTCCACCACCTCAGCACCTCCCGGTGCCCTCCGCAGCCTCCTGCCCGGTACCCTCCCGTTCCCCCGGTACCCTCCCGGTACTCCTCCGTCCCCCCCCGGGGCCTCCCCGTCCCCCCCAGGGCCCCTCCTGCCCCGGGGCCGCCGCCCCCGGCCCCCTGCCCCCGCCCGGCCCCGCCCGGGGCGCTGGGGGCGCCATCTTGGCTGCTCGCGCTCACCCGGGCCTCGCTCCCCCGGTTGGGCCCCGCCGCTGATTGGCTCCGCCGCCGCCCGCCGCAGCCCAATCAGCGCCTCCGCGCAAAATGGCGCCCAACCCCGGACAAAGGCCGCCTCCCGCCGGCCCCACCTCCCGCACGTGGCCCCCTCGGAGGAAGGCCCCGCCCGCCCGCGGCCCCCGCGCATGCGCCGTGGGAAGGGAGGGCGGCTCTCAGGGCGGCGGTGGCCCGCGGCGCGCATGCGCCGCCCCGGCTCCCCCCCCCCTCCCGCCTCCATCTCAGCCCCGCCTCTCAGCGCCTCGCGCGTGCGCGGTGGGGCGGCCGGCGGAATGTTCTGGGCGGGTACCATAGAGAGGGAGGTCCTCCGCGCTGCCTAGAGAGGCTGCCGAGAGGGAGGGCGGCGGCCGCCATTTTGTGCGTGAGGCCGAGCGCGGCCTAGTGGCGAAGCGGGGCCGGGCCGGGCGATGTGGGCAGCGCTGGGCAGGCTCGGGGCGGTGCTAGCCCCGCACCTCCGGCTCCTTCCTCGCGCCCTGCCCGTTGGGGTTTCCCCCTGCTGGGTCTCCTTCCGGCCCGGAGCAGGATCCGAGGCCCGTGGGTGTTGGTTCTGTGTTAGCCCCGGGTTGGGGCCTGCTGGCGCCTCACGGGCCGAGCTGTGGGGTGCTGCGGGTGCTTCCCTCCCCTACCCTCCCCCGCTGCTGCTTTTCTCCTTTTTTTTTTTTTTACTCCTCCTTTCCCAAGGGGGTGTGTTGTCTGCCTACAGGGGCCCATAAAGGCAGTCAGCCCTGCGCTTTCTGTCACACGAATTTATTGCCTAGTTTGGGGTTCTAATAACTGTTTTTCTCTCTGTCATCTTTCTAGCCACGGGAGTCTTCACCATAGCCCACGTTACCATGGCCACCCAGGTCTTCAAGGAGCAAGGGGAGCGAGTGCGTAGAAAACGGGTTATGTGGGCTCTTGCTGTGATGCATGTCTCTGTAAAGAGATGTTCTTGTTCCCTAATAACATCACAGGTGGTTGTACCACGTAGCTTTGGGGAGGAGAGTGACTGATATTAAAGTTCTTGCTAATTTTCCTGCGCTTTTGTACTTCTATCAGTGATGTGCATCTTTTACATCAGCACAGAGCTTAGGTGTTTAGGTGTATGGAGCACTGACATACTGACAATGTGTTGAGGATGTGCGCTAAGCCACTTGTACTCTGTATTGCATAATTTTCCTTTATCAGTTGTGTAAAACGAACTGCTGAGCTGGCACTTGATTCTCATAGCTGATCCTGCAGAAAAGATAAGTTATCTGCTTGTCATGTTCACAATTCATACTAAATCAATTTACTTGTAAATGGCGTCTTAAGCTCAGTGCTTCACAGGTGTTATCATATGGGCTTGCCTAGCTGCAGGTGTTTCGTTATCGTAGTCTGCCCTCTAAGCTTTCCCACTTGTGTTTGTGTTCTTCAGATCAAGTGCGTTAAGGGAGACCTTTTCTCGTGCCCCCAGACGGACGCCTTGGCTCACTGCATCAGTGAGGACTGTCGCATGGGCGCAGGCATAGCTGTGCTTTTTAAGAAAAAGTTTGGGGGCGTCCAGGAGCTGTTGGATCAACGTGAGTGATACGTGCGGGGTGGGCATGTGGGAGTTTAAGGGCTAAGTGATTCCCAGCAGTAAGGGTATTCCAAGCTACGAGGGTTGCTGGGATGATTACGTAGTGGACTTTAACTGTTTTATAAATAACACTTTCCTTTTCCCTTTAGAAAAGAAGACTGGAGAGGTGGCAGTTCTCCAAAGAGATGACCGGTATATTTACTACCTGGTAAGAGGAGGACAGGATTCCAGTGCTTCCCTGTAACTAAGTTGTATTAGATACTGTAACGAGGGCTTTAAGAGTTGGGAGGCTTTTTTTGAGGATGTTTTTCTAAAAAAAGTGAGATGCATTACTCAAGTCTCCCTCCTTGAGGAGAAGCCAAGCTTCCTTGTGTGTGCATGTTTATACTTTGAAGTTCACAGAATCAGCTGTTAATTTATACTGCTTCAAGCTATGAAGTGTAGTTCTTTTTTCCTTTGTAGTAGCAAATCTGGGTGTACAGTCTCTGAGTGTGGTGGAGCATGTTGTGGAAAAAAAATAAAAAATGCAGTGATCACACCAAAGGCACAGCTGACCTTTTATATTTATACTTAGATTACGAAGAAGAAAGTTTCTCATAAACCCACTTATGAGGATATGCGGAAGAGTTTAGAAGCCATGAAAACTCACTGTCTAAACAACGGGGTTACGGACATTTCCATGCCCAAGTAAGAAAGCCAGTCCGTGTGCTATAAGTAATTCACTATTGCTGGGGTAGAAGGATTTTTGAGACATGATTCCCTACCATGAGATAAGAGTTCAAGTATCCACTTTAATATAACTCTTTTATTCAACTGTGTGAATGACGCGTGCGTTTCCCAGCGGGTTTAAATGATAGCAAAACATTCGGGCTTGGTTATTGCCATATTTTATCTGCATTATGTTGATTTGTGGTGAGTTGAGTTAGTGCCACATAAAATGGTAGCTGCCTGAAGGGCTCGTTGTTCATAGCATGCTCCAAAAGAGCTCATTACAGTTGTTTTGGTGTCTTGTTTTCCAGGATCGGGTGTGGACTTGACCGCTTGGATTGGGATAAAGTTTCAGCAATACTTGGGGAAGTCTTTGAAGACACAGATATAAAGATTACGGTTTACTCTCTGTGAGGAAAAGAGTTCAAAGATGGCCTCGTTTCCCTTGCTTTCAGGAATGGCAACTTCTTAACTTGATGGGGGGGGGAAACTGCATGCTGAGCACATTCTTCTGAGCATAGCTCACTCCTGTGTTGGCAGTGGCAATGGCTTAATAGGAAAACAAAAAGAACAAAAGTCCCAGAGCAGCTAATTTAGGATGCTGTGTTTAGGGAGCCTGTGTTGAACCCTCAGGGAGTTCCTGGTCTGTCTCAGGAGGCCACCAGATGTCACTGGTTCTCCACAGAGCACCTGGCTGCGCCCTGGAGCTTCTGTTGAAAGCAGCCAGTTCCCGTGCAGAGTGAAATTGGAGCTGCCTGCTGCTGCTTAGGTATTAGTTGATTTGTGCTGGTTCATAACGATGAGCTGTGGAGCCCTGCCATTTCTGTTTCTTTAAAGTTCTGCTGTGTTCACATATAGTATAATTACTCTATACGAGATTAAAAATTAATTTTTTATCTTTTGGAAGCAAGTATTTTTGTTATGAGATTGTACCAAGGAGAATCGTGCTGTCAACATGAAGCAAATGTTTCGTCAGTGCTCTGCTGTCAGATTAGAGCACAGTCCTTGCAAAGAACATACCTGTGTATATGTTTTGGCTGTACGCAACAGGAGGAAAACAGTTTTGAAAGGGGATCCTGGAGACTTGTAACGACACCTAGTAGGTGTATTTTGTGTGATACGATTGATACGGCATGAAGAACTTTTTATTTTTTTGTCTTCGCATATGAATGACTGGCAGGCTGTAAAAAAAAAATCGTATGGAAGGCAAGGTTTGTTTTTTGCCTTTATTTTTTTTCTGCTTTTGTAGTTGAGCTGTTATATGCAGTTTGGTGTTTGTTGTCACCAAATAAACACAAGTCAGTGTATTAGACCACTGCTGTACACTGGAGTTTGGAAAATTAGGTTCCAGTGCTGAAGAATTAACCCACTCGGCATTTCCCGTGTTTGGTTTTTTCCCCACTGTCCCATAATACCAAATCTTTTGACTTCTGTCATACTGAATGTTTGTGAAAATGCCAGATATGTTGAATAAACCTAATAGATGAGACAGTCAAGATTTTGTTGTTGTAAAATAGGGTTCCTAGTTACTTTTTATGACCTATTAAACGTGCGGAGCCTTTTCTGTTTTGTGTGTTATGGATGAATCTGTATTGTATGTTTTTGTTTGTGCAGATCTGCAAATTCTGTTTGTCTTTAAGAGCTTCATATTGTTCCTCTCTGTTGACTGTCTTTTTTTTTTGTGAATTTATTTTTTTGCTAAAGCTGAACCCACAACTCAGAGAAATAAACTGAGTAAAGCAAGTAGGAACTGGGAGTATTGAGCCGATCATGAGTGAACATCAGGACTGCTCATTGATTTAGTTCCTGTGCTTATTTATGTTTGTTTCTTAGAGCTAGTGGCAAAGACACGAAATCCACAGTGGCTGCACAAAGGTGTTCTCACTGCTGCTTGTTTTTGTTGCCTGGGAAGTTTGTGCCAGAATTGAGTGCAGTCGAGTGAAGAGACTTCAGCAGTCAGGGGGTGTGTGGGTGTAGCACCATTCCAGCCTGCAACAGTGCAGCAACATCAAAAAGTAATTGGAAGAACAACCCCTGTCTGACTCGGTTTTCTAGCTGATGAGCTTCCCCGTGACCTTTGTTTGGTCTGAGCCTTGTTTTACATGGAAGGCACGATCCCCCTCTTTCCCTCTCTGTGTCTCCATGCTTGCACATACTCATGAAACTTTTTGGCACCTAGCAGCGCTCCCTTCTCATCATGCTGCGCTTTGGAAGGAAACATTTCATACGTGGCTGTCCCAGCATGTCTCGCTTGTCAGATTAATTTTAGGACCTCTTTGAAATAGAGAAGGAATAACAATGCTTTACTTCTTTTCAGTGGCTTCCAATTTTATTTCACTTTCCTCTTCCTAGTTTTATATCACAGACATCATTGAACAAGGGGAAAAAGGTATTTGATGCATTTGAAATCAAGTACTGTTGGCTCCGTCATAATTGTACAATCGATGAGTTAACCCTAATTTAAATCACAGTTACTATTAATTGAGAAGGACAAAGAATAAAACTTTTTTATTCATCTTAACTCCCTTTCTTTGTAATATTTATGAAGTATATTCTTTCTAGATACGTTTATCTAATCAGCAGCTTTGTTCTACGATATCTTCTCCTAAAGTAGTCCTGGTATGCGAGGCCTACACCCTTGTCCTGTAGATCCACTGCGATCCATTTCGTTTGAGGCTTAAACCACACTGTTTGTTGCCTTGTCTTACAGCAGAGGCAGCACAGGTTTGTTTCGGGAGGGGGAGAGGGAGGGTGGGTGCAGAAGAACAAAAAATAAACCAGAAAATCCCAGACACCAAAGGTGTTGTACATGTATTGGTAGTCCATCAGAGCCTAATCTTGCAGGAGTTAGTACTGCACCTGCTGGAGTCGAAGCTTCGGAAAGCAGGAGTGTGCTAGATGTCAAGTCTGCCACGTCTCTCTTCGCAGATCTTCCCCGAATTGGTCCTGGGAAGAAGAGAGAGGTGTGTTAGAGGCTTCACCTGCTTCTGTGTTTCACTGCTTAAATAGGTGACTCCAAGGTGATACTAACTATCCCTTAAAAAAGGAATTGTAATAACTGACTTCCTGGTGTGTAACTTCTGTTTCGGTTTTTGTTCTAGAGGGCTAGACTTTGGGGGCGGAGGAAATTCTATTTTCTGTACATCTCTCTTGCGCTTTCACATGCATTTGGGTATCATGCCTGCAGGAAACGGGTATTTTTATTGCATCTAGTGACCCTACCTTTTAAATTTTATTTTATTTTTTCTTGGAGGTGTTTACTCTGAGGGGAAAAAAAGAGCTTTCAATCTCTGAAGCTTCTGCTGTGAAGAAGCCAATTGTGTCGTTAATACCTTTGTAGGGGGAAGGTACTGCCTAGGAGAATTCTCAGTATTCTGGTACCGACGAGCATAGCTGGGTACGTATGGGAGTAATAGTAATGGGAAATGACTCTGTTGTGCCTTTAACAACCTGAAGAAAAAGAGGAATCTAGTACTAAGGCAAGGAGCAAGGTGAGCAAATGGAAATCCTCACTCACGTGAGCTTCAGTGCAGAATCTCAGCCAGCTTTTCCTCATAATACTGGAAGTTCTCTTGAATGTCCTCCCATGGCACGAAAGCCTTTGCTTCCTCTCCTTCCTCCTGTTCCACAAAGTTCTGCCAGACATACTCAAAGTCTTGAGGCTTCATAATCCTCAGCTTGCAGCCAGCTGACTTCATTTTTTTCAGAGCAGCCTGCATTTCTGGCTCTTCCCACATGAAGAGGCGCCCTACCATGATCGTCAGGCGCAGGTTCTTGTTCTTCTTCAGGGTCTCGGTTATCCGATCAGCGCAGGTCACGCAGGGACTGGAGGAGACGTACCAGGTGATGTTGTAGCGGAGACTTGATTCGCACTTGGGCAAAATTGTGTTAAAGAAAGCAATTTCTGCGTGGGCAGCTGCGTGCTCATCTTCCAGGTAGCCCCGAGAAGTCACTGACTCTTTGCCTTGGGTCTCGACAACGTAACACAGGAAGGTTTTGTTCCTGCCTGAGCTGTATTCCACGTTCCTGAACTGGAATTTGAAAAACATGGCTGGGAGGCGCTCCCTGTAGAAAGTGGAGAGGAGAGAAGCATCTCAGAGGCACATAATAAAGGGTTATAGCGTTGGCTTAGTTCCTGTGTGGTCTTGGACCAGTTCAATCTACCATGGCTGTCTTTTGCCATGTGTGGAAAGGAGATGTTTCCTCAGAAAGGACAAAAACACATTAAAACCAGCTGGATGGCTCCATTAAAACCGGCTCCTTTTACTGCGCGGTAAGGCTTTCAGACCCATTCTGAACACCTGGTCTTTTTCACTGAATTTTGACAAACTTGGGCTGTGCTTTTCTGCTGTCTGCATAGAGGTACTTGAAGCACTAGTTGCTGCTTAAATGCATTTTTTGAGACTACAAAATTTACTGTACTCTGGGCCGTTTGTACTCTTCTGTCAGTATGCTTCTGCAACGTTAATCTGTGAGATCTGTTGTCCTGATTGTTCAGGTAGCTCTGGCATTACTAATTAATGTTTTACCCTCAGTGCTTCTGCAGTCTGGATTTCCTTTGAGTAGAGGCACGTGTGACTGACTAGCTACAGTTCGTAGGTGTTCTGGTTTTATTCTTCCAGAACCAGTTCAGTGCTAATATTCAGTAGGGTTATGTTGTGGCTTTAGCTACATGTGAATATCTAAGATCAAGCGTGACTTTGCTATGAAGGAGTGTTTTTCCCTCTGAAATTTGATAGCTGCCTCATGGATACTACTGATAAACTTCAGTCACTTCTTTTTAATTTGTTGTGCACCTTTTCCCTTTTGGGTTTCTAAACTAGCATAATTCCAAGTGAACTATCACAGCGAAACGTGTTTCCAGTTCTCTTGCATCCAAGCAGAGTAGTCTGCTGTTATGTAGGGAAGTTGAAAGTAGCTCCTTAAAATACTGTGTATAGCTTTTATGTACTACTGATTGAAGAGGTGAAAAAAGAAAGCTGCATCATCTCCAAGTACCTGTTTCTTTCTAATGGAGTACCAGTTTTCGTGAGTGTCCTCTGTAGCATCAAACTGTGGAGTACATCAGTACAAGAACCAATGCTCGAAGGATGTGAGACGAAAAGATGCTGACAGCGTGCCTTGCGACCTGCTAAATGCTACGAAGGATGGGAACAAAGACTGCAAAGTAACCAAAGCGAAATAATGAAAAATAGTAACACAACATTTCATTTACTGCATGCTAGTAATCTTCCAGGATGTTGTAATCCTCATCTGAGTTTTAGGTGGACCTATAACCTTGATATTACCAGTGTGGGGACCAGGCATTGAGGAGCTCTTCATATGATACCTGGCTACAAATGCTGCAATATGTACTGAAAGCAAATGGATTTTTGCATAGAAAAGGATTAGAAATAGTGTGCTACCTAAAACCATAACTTCGAGTAAATTATAGCTATCATCAAGCTGCTTTAGTTGTGCTGCTCTAAACACTTAAAGGCATTCTTCCATAAGTGTTTAATTCCACTTAACAGAGTTTCAAAACTTCACTGGTATGTGTATGTTCATACTTGTCGCAGCCAGAGATTCTTGCTGCCCAAGTCCTTTGGCATTTTTGGCTTTTGAGAAAGTTAAACCGTAAAAGAATAACCTCCCTGTTTAATATTTTATGATGCTACAGTAGTATCTAGGGTGCATTTGGGCCTGCTACGCACATTCGCAGTAAAAGGCCTGGAGTTACAGTTCACACTTCTGCTTTGGATTTCCCAACAGCACGATTTTACAGCTGAACAACTTCACTTGGAATATCGGTGCGCTATACCAGCCAGATAGCGCGAGAGGTGCTGTGGTTAGGTTGGCAGTTGTGCTCTGTACGGAGAGAGGAAAATCATTAGTCTTCAAAATGTAACAAGATGTACAAGTCGAAATGATTTAGTTCAGAGCATTGCAGCTACGCTGGGAATATCTACTGTTGCTGTCAGTCAAGGAACACCACAATTCTTTTTGCATTTCGTTGATTCATAACAATGCAAGTTCAGAGTACAAGTCCGACTTGAAAAAATATTACTAGAAGCAGGTTTTCAGCTGCTTTTTTAACCGTACTAAGTGCTTACACTGTTCAGTTCTGCTTAGATCAGTTCTATACAAGATGGGACTTAAACGATAGAAAAGCCTGGTTGGGACCCTTCCTGCTATTACTGTTTTAGCTGGCAGTGTATTAATGAGGGATGAGAAGCAGTAATGTAGATACAGGCTTTTATTTTTATTAATAAGCAAATAAATCATTCTGTTCTGGTGTGATTTGGTCTGTGGTTCTCTGGTTTGCATTGAGAGTTTCTACAGGCCTACGTAAGGGAAGTTTGCACTGGCATGCAGAGCTTCTAAACTACCCAGAAAGACTGCTTTAACTTCCATTTCGTAGCGTTTTCCATCTGTTCCCTTACTTCATATGACTTAGTTACCCGTTGGAGCTAGTCTCATTTTCTTTAGGATGAATTGCAAGGCTTCCATTGATTTCATTAAGAGCATTATCAGGCTCTAATTCAGCATAGCACCTCTTATTCCCTGAACTCCTTTTGTCTTGTTCTTGGAGGCTATTAAAAAAAGTACATCCTTGGGAGAGCAGAAATTTTCCTGCTTTACATCCTAGATAATTAATGATTCTTCAGTTAATGATTTAATGATTTTTTTAAAGATATTTTTGAAAGTCCAGCTGAGTGTGACCAACAAGCCACCCATTGCCTTGTTTCAAAGATAATTTTGTGAGGCCGCAGTAAGTTGTTTTGAAATAACATCATATATCTAAATGTATCGCATCAGAGTCACACGGACGTTCATTCCTGATTTAAGTCTCTTGACCGCAAAGCAGTGACATCAGTGATGAAATTAAGTCTGTATGTTTTGATGAACAGCTTAAACAACAGTGGACTGCTCCAGGATGTGTTGACTCACTGGTGGGTTTAGTTGGGCTTTCTAGACAAACTTTTTCCTTATCATCTAGGTGTCTAAGATTATCTGCAACGTTCACCTCAATCTGTTCTCCTAGTGGCATGGAATATGCATCAATTTAATTAGTACGTTTCTGATAAAGAACTCAAAGCCAAGGGCTTTTTCCAAGTCTAAGTAATTGGCTGAGAGCTCGGAAAACTTGCTGATGGTGGTTGCAGAATCAACCAATAAACTGTGTTTGCTAGTTAGCAAGAATCTCCTTAATCCCATCTAAACCAGACGAGGGAGGACATTTTGGCACAAGTGTGAATTGTAAACGCGAGCCCTGGCTGGGCTTAGCTGCGTCCTTGCTACGTGGCTCTTCCTAGCAGTGGGGACTTGAGCCTGGTGTCTCTGCGTAACAGGAATGCCCCACAGCAAGCGATGCAGCAGGGAAAGAATGGGAAAGAAGGAGCCGTGCGTGCTGTAAGATTGGAGGTGCGTTTGGATGCTGCGTGCTGCATCATCTCTCCTTGGAGTTACAGAGTGCTTGGCAGATGACCCTAATAACTGACTGCAGAATGAAGTATCGCGGTGTTTATTTGGGTAGCTTCAGACACTTTACAAGCAGTTGCGAATCAAAATACATCCCTGAAATAGCTGTGTCATCCGCTATGAAAAACAAAGCCTGCTTCTTTGGAAACCGAGATCTAGCTTTGAATTGCTTTCTTTCAGTTCCTGAGTAAATCACTAGTTCTTGGCAAGCCTGTTCTCCCATGATTGAATGGCAGGTGGCTTATGAATGTTAATATTATCCTTATTTTACCTTTTTTTTTTTTTGTTTGTTCTAACCTTAGAGAAAGGGAATGCCAACAAAATATACTGAGGAGATGCAAGTTCAGTTCTTGTATTTCTTATGCTGGAAGCTGTACTGCTATAGACGCTGAACATAAAAATTGTGTTGTCTTGCATGTAACTGTATAAACTTATTAAAATGCACAAATACCACCAATTTCAGTAACTAGGCTAATTGCTTTTCTGCTTTTTTTTTTTTTTTTTTGTGCAGTTAGAGAAGATGTTTTTTTTCCCTCTCCTTACTGGCATGATATTTGGTTTAGGACTTGCACATGAGGTTTATGTATATGGAAGGTTCCTTAAATTATTTACAGGCACCAAACTGTCAGAGTGCTCCTAAAAATCATCTGTTCTAATGATAAGATGCAGGTGGTCACAGCTCACTTGCGGTATATGGGAAGGTAAAAGCTGAAATATTATTTTTCCTGCTTCTGTGGAGGTCGTTAAATGGTGCTCTTTAGGGATTTTCTAACCATCTCAAGCTTAATTTATCCAAGTGCTTGTCCTGGGTAGTAGCAAGGCTGTTTTGTGATCTGTTAGATCACATTAATATGAAAATATTGAAACTTTGAGGCAAGAGCCTCAATCTATAATGTGCATTTAAGTACCTTGAAATAAGGTAGACTGGAGGAATGCAGCAGCTGCCCAGCGTGGTCACAATGCCCTGTGCCATTGCATGGCAGGTAGGAGAAGAGAATGAGAGAATAAAAATGTGGGATTGTCTAAAAACTGCAGTAAACTAGTAGGGCATATTCTTTACATTTACATGTTTTTTGCTGAGTATTTATACTTGGTCTTAAGTTACTGGAGCCTATAAGACAGTGTCCTTTTGCTTGCTCTTCAACAACTGTTCACAAATAAACACACTCATGCTGGGCTCATTGATTATAGAAAGTCTAATGATCAGCTCTAGGAGGAACCAAGGGTTTATCACTGCTAGGAGGAACCTCATTTACACCCTGGGTAAAGTGTAAATGAATGTGTCTCCTTAAATGTCATGAAACATACACAGCAGGGGCTTATATTTATCCAGGACTGTGTTGACAAAAAGCACGGGGGGGCTTAATATTCTTAAACGGAGTGATTAGGTTCCCAGCTTTTTTCGTGTAAGCCAGTCTCGGCTGTAAGCCTCAGCTTGAAAACTTGGCTGTGTGTCACAAGATGCCCCTAATCCAAGGGCTAAAACTGAAACACTTGAGTAGTAGACAGTGTAATTGAATTGAAGTGCTTGCACAGTTGCAGTTATGTGTTTTCTCATAATTCACATAACTGTCTTTCTTGGCTGAAAATTCCTGAATAATTAGAAAATCCAAACAGTGATCAAACCGGGTCGAGGCACAGCCTGTACTGACGGGGTCCTTAAAATGAAAGTAAAAATTGCTGGATTTTTCTGTACCTCTTTCAGGGCCCTTTGGGATTTCTGCTTTACTTCCTCATTCTCACCTTTAATAGCCAGCGTACCAGTAATAAACTAATCATCAGGGGATACTTGGTCGTGAGTCCTGCAGGAATTCACCAGATCCTTCTAAACACTTTGCAAATAGTGTTACAACGATCACAGACTAAATAATCACATACTGACAGCTCGAGGGTCCCTCACCAAACGTTCGAGTACTTTCATTTTGGAAACTTAAGTTCTTGCCTTGCTTGGTATCAGCGTATGGAATGGTACTAGCCGATTTTCACAGCTTAACATACGTAGATGCCACAGCACAGACTTTAACTCATTCCTAGAAAAGCCTTACCTGAGACTGCCGTGCGTCACCCGGGGATCTTGCCCTAGTCCCTGTGCCCTGGTAGGGTTCCAGCAGTGTGGCTCCCTGCTAAGCCTCAGGAGGTTGTTTTCCTATTGTTAACCCTTTCTTTTTGCAGACACATCACCCCTCACGTTCCTGCTGCTGCCTTTTAAGTGTGGAAAGTCCTGCCACAATCTGTAACAGCCTTGTCATTCCAACAAATCTTTTCATTGCAGCATAGCACTATGAAAGTTTTTTTTTCCAGCCGCGATTAACACACCGGTTCCTACCCAGGTTGTTGGGGTTAGCAAGGAAGTTTGAAGATAGCGCCCAATTCCTTGGCAGTCCTAATTGCAAGTTGAGTGCTCTATGGCTGAAAAAACATAATTTCCTGATGAGATTCATTTAGAACGTGTTCTATGCATCTAGGAGTTGTCACCACGTTTGTCATTAGTCCAGGCTCAGTTCATAGCAGAGGAATGTGCTTTTCTTAAAGTCCCTGTTCTAGCAGATGTATTATTTGCATGATTGTGCACGACAGAGACTAAAGGCTGTGAACAGCCCCGCCACAAGAAGTGATTTTCAGAACATATGCTTTTTAAGAAGAAAATTGTTTTTTCACCCCCATGCAGGGACATAACCCAATTGTGCGAGATGAAACCTCGTGCATGCTTTTCAGAAATGCCAGCCAAATTTTATTTGCAGAGCCTTTCTTACCGGTGGCCCTGTCACAGGCAGAAAGATTCTAAGTGGGATTTAAGAGTCTGGCCTGAGGTTTGCATACCAGCAGCTGGAAGAAATCGTGGTTTTGGGTTATATGCTGGGAGCGCTGCCTTGGTGACTTCCGAGGGAGTCTAGAAGGAAGAGCTACATAGGGCATCTTGATACTACTACAACGAGCATTTTGAAATGCTTAGAGATAGCAGATTACACAGTTTTTTCTACTTGCAGCTGTCAATTACATCTGACAGAGTTCAGCTTCCTAGCAGATCTCTGTTATATCTGCCTCTTTCAAAGGGCAGGCTCCCTGGAATAAAAGGAGCCACTTGCTGCTTTGCAGTCTTGAAAACTGCCTCTTGTTTTGGTGCCCTTCTGTGAGTTAGGCTTTTTGAAAGTCAGGTTCCAGCTGTGGGTGTGGAGCCCTTGAAAATGTGGACTTCTCACTCTCTTGAAAAATCTGTCCCTTAGGTCCGTAAAGTAAATCAGCCATAGCAGGGGTATTTTTCCTAATCCACAGACAGAGAAACTTTCAGACAAGAGCCACTGATCACAGCAAGAAATCAATATTCAGCGTTCATCAAGGACCCATACCTTCCATCCCTTTATTGTCAGGCAAGTCACCCCACTGCAGTGCACTACGAGGGAATCGGTGAGTACTGTGGAAACAGAGCTGCTTGTATGGAAACAAATGGATTTGGCTGCCCGCCTGCCTGGGGTGAATTCATCCCCTGTAAAATGCATTGAAACTTTTAACAAAATCCCACAATAACGAAAGCCGTACTTAAACCGTTTAAGACTACTCAGAAGTGCACTGGCTTAAGGTACCACCTTTAATTACCCAGCAGCAGAGCTGAGGCAGGGACCTTTGAAGATCCCCGTTTCAGCCTTTTGCACCCTCTTTATAGCTAAACCTCTTACCCTGTCACAATTTCAAAGGGTGGCAGGTCTTCCCGCTTCACCTTCTTCTTCTTTTTTCCCTCGCCCTCTTCTGCGTTGTCAGGTTCACCGTTCTGAGCGTTGCTGGGCTCCTCCTGCTTTTCTGCCATCTTCTTGGGTATAGGGACAGTAAGTTAAGGCCACGGGGAAAAAGAAAGCAATTTCTGAAAGCTCTCAGGGAGCAGAGACAGCAGAGGGGGGAGGGAAAAAAGAGAGCCGGGAGTTCCTGCACTACACACAGTTGTCAGGGGCTAAATATGGAACAAAGCAGCAATGATAGAGGCTGGATGGGTAGGGTGACCCAGGGCTCTCAGATGTCGTCTCCTTCCCTAGCTTTCGCTAGGCCTTTTTAACAATCCCTCGTGCTCCCTTTTTAATTTAAAATTAAGTGACGACTTCGTTGTGGGCGGGCTAAGCGATGGATGGAAAATCATGGAAGCATCAGCGTCTGTTTATCCGTTAGCGTGACAGATAGCTGGCAAGGTGCAGAGCTGGCAGGGTCTCCGTCTGCCTTCATTTGCCAGCTTATTATTTTGCTAACCTTGAAGGACCACTGTTTTGGCTCAGGCGAGAGGGGAAAGGGGTGGCCCACATTTGATTTGCTGAAAAATCCCCGTTGTTGTGGATTTGGCCTCGTGGGCCACCTGGAGTGTCACAGCAGGGGTGCCCAGAGGAGCAGGAGTTCTTTCCTTCCACCCTTCTCTTCCACGGAGGGACACAGAAAACAGGAGCTGAACGGGATGAAATCCTTGGGCTCGTGGAAGTTAGTGCTACAGATCGTATCGGCATAAATGCTAACCAGACTTCATCCCAAATATCCTGAAGTCAGGCTTATAATTCACAGTG
Organism: Anser brachyrhynchus; assembly: GCF_964034855.1. NCBI lineage: Eukaryota > Metazoa > Chordata > Aves > Anseriformes > Anatidae > Anser > Anser brachyrhynchus. The sequence goes on along the minus strand of NC_137720.1, from coordinate 6,132,849 downwards.
GGACAGTATTTCTTTTGCAGGAGCTGAACATCTGCACGCTGTTCTGTTATTTTTTCTCATCCCTGCCTGAGTGTTTGAAAAATGCCCACTGCACCGGGGGTGATAACATAGCTAAGAGTAAGGACTTGAAAAATTGATGGGCTTAGTGATTCCTGCGGTATTCTTTTGTTTCTTTCCTCTTTGCTGCTGCAGTGGTTGCAGGTGTTTGATGAGTGATTGCCCAGGAGCCAAGGAATCAGACGGACAGGAGGCTGCGGAGGTGTGATGAGAAGTGAATTGTGTCTGTGTGAGGACCTGGAGGTCGTGCACTAATATTTGGGACTGGTGTGAACAGTGTGCTAAGAGCAGAGTACTGGAGACATTCGGGTAAGGTACCGACTGTGGTTTGTCTGACCTAGTGTGGGGGTGGAATCTGCCTTTCGTACAGAGAAATGAGAAGGGCTATAAAGATTCTGTTATCAGAAGTTGGGGATGTTTGGTCTGCTCGGCACTATATCAAGCAGATTTTTTGAAGAGACTGCAGTAGCTCGGAAGGATACTGAGGGTTAATCAAAGATTCACATCAGCTCCGAAAAGGGTTTTATATGTTTGGTTTGGGAGGATTGTCTCTCTTAAATTCAGAATTATATGAAATTCTTCCAATTTCTCACAATTTAATTCATTTAAGGGTTGTATAAATCCCATGTGAGCCAAGCCTGATGAAAACCTCAGTATGATTTTTCTCAGAGACTAATCCTGCCATGACATGAGAGTGGAAGTAAACAGAAAGTGTGTAGTTGCGCAGAACTCAAGCTTTAGCCAGAGCTTATTGGAAATCAAACCCCCAGGATCCTGGGTTCTGGATTTAGCTCAGAACCCACCATCAAGATTTGGATAAATATGCAATCTTAAGCTGTATTTGTTTGAGTGTTCAGTCTGCACGTAGTGGGAAACCTGCCGTTAGTTTGAGGATGGATTGCTCTTCGCAGAAATCAAGCGTGAGTACCTGCTTTCAGCCAAACCTCAGTCTTCACAATACCATTGGAGGCAACTCTTAAGGGTTCTGCGCTCTCACTAAAGTGAAATGAATTTATGCCATTAGGCAGATAATTTGTCTTCTGGCTACTTTTTCAAGCCCCTTGCTAACAGCAGCCTGCCTTTCTGCACTTCTGTGAGAATCACAATACCCTTTGGAGTTCATCATTAGTAGCATCGTTGAAATGCACTCTGGGGACAGGGCACAGCACCCACCCTTTTACTCCCACTCTGTTTGCTAGTGATGAGAAAGTTGTTTATTTGATGACTGGCATAGCTGGCACGGAGTGTATTGTGACAACGGCGCACTGAAGGATTTGACAAGTTCCAAGACATCCTATCTGCGGAACATACATCTTTCATTTTCATGGTGCGAGGTTTTATTTATTTTTAAGCTTAAAATACTTTCCTGGAGAGCAGGTGTAGTGTTTTTCCTCTTGCCTGGTAACTATGCTCAAATTCCAACTCCCTTGTCCAATTACTCTCACCTTTGACATTTCAGGCAGTGTTTTTGGGGATGGGGATCCTCTCTTAATGAGTGACAGCTTGTCTCCTTTTCCTCCCTGTATTTTGAAAAAGCGCTCCAGCCCCTCTCCAGTCCCTCTGACCCACTTTTCTTTATTTTTGGAAGCTCTCGACTGTTAGGGTCCCATTTTTTCCTACAGCCTTTAGCTTTCACTGGCCTGGCCCCTCTGTGGAGTTCAGGACTGAGCTCCTATCTAATCTCCGGAATGCGGCACGGAGACTCTACCTCTGTCCAGCCCTTCCCCAGCTGCTTCGCAGCTCCATCTAGGGCAGTGCACTAAATAGTCATGATCCCCCCCCCTACAGCGTCTGCCTGTGCCAAAAATATAAAGCGACACCACCGAGTTGCTGTCAATCTGACATTTTGCATTAGAGCCTTAGGAATGAAAGCTTTGATCAGTTCTGTTCAGTTGTTTTTAAATGACCCTAGTTCCCCCGAAGTGTGCGTGTGTACAAGAGCGTGCGTGCATCGGCCTAATGACAGAAGCCAGTGATGGAAATGTTTTTCCCAGCAGCTATTTCAGAGAAGGAGCTGGGGCAGGGACGCAGCTACCCTCACGCCAGGATCTCCCCGTGGCACTTAGGGTAACTAAAATCGTCGTGCTTCCAACCAGCATTTTTACCCAGGCTTCCTTCCACACCGCCCCTCTCCTCATTGATATCATGGTTTATTTAGTTGCCTATGAATTCTGTGTTGCTCTGAGAGCCCTGCTCAGTGGAATCGCTGTTCGATCACGGAAGAGGTACACGAGATCTGCACGTGTCAGGTCTCACACGGCGAGAATCAGCCCACTGCCTCTCCTCATTCACTCCTCTGCAGCAAGGGCTAAATCCTGCTCGTCTCCAGCAGTGCCCTGCAGCCTAGCAGCTGGATGCAGCCGGTAGGTGAGAACTCTTCCCACTTAAACAAATCCCTTTCAGCAGCTGCACTTTGTGTCTGGGGAAACCTCCAACAGAGGGACCACAGCCCCGCGCTGCAGACACAAGATCGGCCATTCAGCTGCTTCCCTCTCAGGGCCACAAACCCAAGCCGTGGTTTCCTGCCCAAGCCCATTCTCCGTCCTGTGGCAGATGTGTCCTGCAGCATCTGGCAGTCTGTCCCCCCCGGTATTTTAAAAGTTCTGGCTTTACTCTTTTGGGACATCGAGGCCAGAACGCCCGATCAGAGCTAGATGGAGTCGTGGAAAGGAGTAGACCTCAAAGTCACCAAATCCGCAGTAAGACTTGAAGAGCTGTCTGCAGTGGGAAAGCTGCCAGCAGAGGGGACTGCTAGCAAGGGAAGGCTGAGGTGTCAGCCTCTTCTGGGAGATTGGATTCTGGCTTTGCTGCTGCCTTGCATGTTAAGATCTGATTGTGCATCTGTCCAAGTCCAGACGAGTTTTTCCACTGACTTTACAGTATCTTGAAATAATCTGATGACTTTTTCTTGTCTTAAAGGAGTATTCCCTTGACCTCTCAGGCAGGTTATCTGCTGGTCCTCTAATTACAGCAGAAGTTCCTTTCCTGAAGTTAAAACCCCTCTTCTCCTTTGCTGATCACCTGGCTGTGAAAGTCCTTGCCAGGAAAAGGAAGCTTTTATTGCATTCTTGGGCTGAAGGAACATTTTTGGCTAAATGGGAGAGTGAAATAAGACACTGGCTGCATGAGTCATGGCTCAGAAGTGCTCTCTATTCCAAAGGGACAGCTGGTGGCAGTAACAAAACATCTCCCTAGATACATTGTCTGGCAGCAATCCCCCTCTCGCTTTTTCCGGCTGTAACTACCGTTACGTGATAAATAAATAAACACTCTGACAGTGATGTGCAGAGGCAGCTTTGCTTCCCTCAGCCCCTGGAGGCCCTCACCTGTCCCTTTCACTGCACTGCAGGACGGTACTGCCAGGGTTTAGGGGAAGGGGTAGGGGAACACTGGTGTCAGCTGCTGCAGAATCCCGCAGGTTTCAGCCCAGCCCAGCCAGGGCCCACGTCCCTCTGTACAGGACACGAGTTCCCTGTGAAAGGAACTACACCCGGGCTGAAACGAGCCACGACGCAGGCAGAGATAAGCGATGCTCTCGCCTCCTTGCCTTCCTTATCTTCGCAGTGGAAGGCCTGGGCGTCCTTGGCCTGTGATCCCCACCACTCGCACACCCATTACGACACGACTGCGGGGCTGGGGAGGAGTCTGCCTCGCTGGCAGGCACCGCTGGCTGTCCGATTAATTCAAAGTCCAACTGGAAGGTAATGGCAGCTCCAAGCGGCACATCCTCCTTCCTGCTGGGAGTCTGCTGCCGTTTTCCTGGGAGCAGTTCAAGAGGAAGGTCAGCCCCAGCCATGCTGCAGGTGCTCAAAGCCCCAGGAGCTGGTGCTGAGCACCAGCCAGTGCCAACGAGTCAGCTCTTTAACGTTTACACCCACACAGCAGCACAGCCTCTCCAGCACTTGACTATATTTTAACGTAGCTGCAAACACCAGCAAGTCAATTAAAGTTCCTTACTACCGAAGCCGGAGTATTTTCTGGAACAGCTGGTAAATTATTGAATGAGACAAGGGTTAGGGAAAGAGCCTGGGCTGAAAGAAAGATTTTGTTTTATGCACAAATACCGTGTATCCAGCAAGCAGGGGATGTGCCTTTTGGGCTAAGATCAAGTGTACAGTCAGTTTAATATCAAATACAGCTTTCTGGAAAGACTGGCTGAAGCCTGAAGAGGGGGATCATCATTAGACATGGTGATCTGAGAGGTGGCTCTTGTATAAATGCCACGACCCTGTGAAAACTGCCATGAATGCACGGCCTTTGTCTGAGTCACCGCCTGAATCATGTAGACCACGACATGTCCTGCCATGGGTTATGAATGTTCCCTGACACTGGGGCGGGATATGGTATCCATTCCCAAAGCTAATTTAGGGGGGCTGGACAAACACCTTGCGTGCCTGCTAAGGTGATACGGATCCAGCCTGCCAGCCGCCTGCTTTACGGTGGCATAAGCAAAACTTCTCCTTGCTCTCTCTGGGCTTTCATGGGGAAAAATCAGCACAAGCCCCATTAGGTGGCACTGACACGAAACCAGGGCCCCTGAAACCCACAAGGGCAGGGACTGGGTCTGCTCTGCACTGCACAATATAAATAAGAAATTTTCTAGATGGCTGACTTTGGAACATCATTAACCATTTTTATGCAAAGGGTTTCAGTATAGCTGCTTAAATTGCAGATACGTCAAATGGTGCTTTAAATATTAATACAAGAGGGTGCTTTGCTGAATTTAACCTTGTCAATTGATGGCTAGCTCTTATGTGTATTACACATAGGAACACTTGCTATTTTTGCTGTCTGCAAAAAAATGCAAGCAGGAAACTATTAGTGTGCTTTCAGGTGGACTGGAAGGAAGAAGAACTGAAATAAAGACAAGAAGTCAGCTAGTCACACCAACTGGGAAAAAGGAGAAGATAAACATGAAAAGTTAATAAAGATCTATTGTTTTTAATTCAAGATTTTACTTTACCTGCAGGAAAAAAAAATAGGAAGAGGGGAAAAGAGGAGTAATTCTGAACGCTGTTCAAATATCCATCCATATATTTAATTTGGGAACGTTATCAGAACATTGCAAGTTTGAACCAGGTCGGAAGTCAATTACCAACTTACGTGTGATTTAAATAATACTCTTCCCCTTTTCAAATGCGGAGAAGACTGCAAAGACCTGCCTTATTCCTCCTGGCTTCACTAGATGGCTCTGCTCATCTCTGTTCCTCATGGCTTTCCCGTGCTAACTAGGAAAGGATAGGCATGATGGTGTTCAGCTGCCCTAAATCATTCTTAACTCCACTGAATTGAATCTCCAGGCCAGATACTAGTTTCTTTTTAGGAAGCAATAATTCATGTCTTCCTGTCCTTTGGCATGTGGCTTTCTGGAAGACACAGACATGGCAACACTGTAAATAAGATGAGTGGTAACACACGGTTATATAAAACCCTGAAATATGTAAGATTTTTTAAATATTTTTTTTAAGTTTAAGAAAGTGGCTTATGATTTTCCTGGTGCTGCTTGCAGTGCTCACTGCTTTATAGTCCTACTGCTTACAGTCACATCTATTCAATGGCCTGTTCTTATGCAGCTTTTACTCGGGAGATTACAGCAATATTCTTGCAGCAGCAGTCCTGAATAAAGGTGTCCTTTAGCTAGAAGGGAAAAATAATGGATGGGATCAAAATGACAGAACAAGATATATGGCCAAATTTAAAACAGCACCACAAATTTCATCTGCACTCAGCTGCTGGTATTTGTTTCTCTTGGGCTTAGCTTTCAGTCATGCTGAGCACCTAGCTATTCCATTTACAGCAATTGGACACGGGAACATTCAGCATCTCCGAAAATCAGCCTTGACATGACTCGGGAAGGACCCCAAACCCAGAGCTGCTGCTGTTTAAAGGGGCCAGAGAGAATTAGGTTCCTTACCTTGAATGTGTGGGTGAAATATAATGGAAGAGCCCATTACAGGGATGCAGCCCCACGTGAGAATGTCTCTGCTGTGCAGGACCCCAGCTGAAGGCACTTTTGGGACCTTTAGGCTCCAAACCCACCCCTGGTTTGCTCCTAAAACACACTCAGGAGTGAGTCCGGCCGCTGGAGCCCTGCAGAACCCTGCTGCTTATCCCGTTCCCTTTGGTTCATGAGCACAGCCCACGGACTCCAGACAGATTCCCTTGAATTTTTTGAGTCCTTTTTGCAAAACTAGTGCCAAAGCAGTAAAACAAGAGTAACTTGGATTTATTTATTTTTCCCCAAAAAAAGTGGCTTGGTTTTATTGAAAGCAAATACAATTTTTTACATCCCCAGCTAAGCCTCCCTACCCCCAACCCTTTGCAAGTTAACCCATGCACCTTAATCTAGTCAGCTGCCAGAAAGAGGATTCACTTACTACTTTTGTTCACATAAATTGCTTCTGTTGATTAAAAAAAATATTAGTAAATATTTTCTTAGACGGCAACATCTAAGGTTCAGATCTCCCAAATGCAAGGGCCAGAATAAAGGATAGACAAGGGCTAGTCCATTCACGTTTCATATCTGATTCTGTTTCATGGCTTGGTCCGATTTCTCTAGAAATGCTTGTATTTTAACCTTTCCTGATGAATAATATTCAGGAGTGGAAAGACTGGGATGGGGTACGTGTGCTGCCTCCTACAGCCTGGGCATGAGACTTTTTGCCAGTCTTATAATTACAACCTTCGGGGCAGTGTGAGCAAGTTCTTGAATTTTAAAAAAGCTCTTGTGTTTCTGTACTTAAGAAAACAAACATTTTAAGGTGTTCCCCCCCAGAGGCACTCGTATTAGTCTTTCTTTTCTGGTAAGGAATAGTGCACAAAGGTGGAGGAGATTTCCTCCAGGACAAGCATTTACATTCTAATCATTGCTGCTTTATCTTGGAGGGTGAAACTCAACAAGTGCAATACTCCACAAATAGAAGTCAAAGTACCAAGTCCCCTTTCACTAGCAGAGCAATACAGATTACTGCTTGCTCAGTGTCTGACTGATAAAAAGCTAATGGTATAGAGCACAAACCAGGTGATACATAAAAACGAAGCAACAGCAAGAATAGCAAAAAATCAAGTCCTTTAAAATAGGTGTGCATCAGTGAAAGGCATTTTTGTTTGGTCCAGAAGAGGAGATAGGATTTACCCGCATGTGTGAACAAGTTCTGCTCTCTGGGGGAATGGCAGCGGTGCAGAAGGATGTCCAGGACTGCTGCTCTGAATTTCCCTGGTATCATGAGATGCTAATTTGGCTAATGGAATTTGACCTGATAGAATCATGGTCATCATAGAGCTGTAGCCCCAAAACCTCAACAGCGGTGGGAAAAAAGTTCTCAAAGACACGTGGTAATTTTACAGGAGCACACAGGTGTTTGGTGCAAACCTTTGTTTTACACAGCCATGGTGAAGGTGGGAGGAGGAGGCATGTTCTGCCTGTCCCGGAATGAATGCCCCAAATTATTAGATCTTCGTTCACATCAGCATAGTTTGGTTTCACAAAATGCCTTCATTTCTGTCCTGCTCTTATTCGCTCTTTCCTGGTTTTTGCTCAGGGTTGTCCTTCCAGATGCGGATGGTGAGACAAGTCGCCATGGCCAGCCAGCCCAGGTAAGGCACCATCAGCAGCGTCGCTACCTTGTTGATGCGGTACCAGGAGCACATCATGCCTATCGCCAGGCTGTCTAAGCACAGGATGTCAATCAGTGCCTGGGGAGCAGAAAGAAGAAAATTAGTGTGCTGCTCACTCATGGGAACATACAACAAGATTATGAACACGCCTACTAAAGGCGCTGAGAAGGAATAGGAGTCAGGGAGATTTAACACTGAGAAGTCACCTACGCTGATCCTAAAGCCTGGACTCAAATGAGTGAGACCTGAACGCATCACACCAGGAGCAAAGACCAATGTTAATTTTTTGCTATCAAGATCCACAGACGAATACACTGTTTGTGATGATCACTGGCCCCTTCTGCTGATAATGCCTATGCAGACAGATCAGAAACGTGCTTATGTCAGTACCGATGGTTACTATCACTTAAACTTTCTAAATGTACCTTTAACACAGAGAATGGCAAAGTTCAGATGGAAACATACATCCCACTCTGTGATCTCCAGGCCTCGGCACCTGAGATAAATGCTTCTTGAATATAGCACGTGTCCAGCTCTGCCATGCCACGTCTAAGCTTCGTGCATATCCCCCTAACAGGCTCTGCTATGCACCTTGCGTTGTATCAATAAGCTGAATTATTAAAATAATTGCTCAGTAAGCTGCTCACAGCCAGTCTGCCCCCCCAGAGATGCTGACTTAGCTGCTTGCTGGGGCAGGGTGTGACTGTGGGGAGGACTTATCTCTCACCCCAAGTCCTTAACTAGGAGATGCAGCAGCTGGGCTATTGACTTTTGGATCTCCCGCCCTGCTCTGGTAGGGCTGGCTATCTGAATGACAAGACAGGGCAAGGAGTGGAAGGGACTGATACCATTGTCTACAACCAGGTGCAGCATGAATTATATCAGAGTAAAAGCTCTTCTTGTCTCCCTCTTTACAGCTGCGTAATGCTAGGTAGAAATCCTCTACACAAGCTACAAAACCGTGGCAGAGACACCAGCAAACAAGCCTCCAGCAGCAGAACGGATGGCCAGGTACATTACCATCTTCAGGTTGCGTGCACCAAAGAAGAAGGGCGGCCAAGCCCAGTTCAAGGCCAGCTGAGCCCCGTAGAGGCCGAGGGGGACGACAGCTTTGCTGCTGCAGCCGCCCAGGTCATTCCATATCAGGTAGGAGGCATAGCTGTGAAGAGAGAAACACTAGTGTTTTGCTGTCCTGAAGCGAGTGAGCCCACGATGTAGACGAGCTCTTCTCAGGGAAGATTGTCCCGCAGCAGGGATTTGTCACATTCGCATGACAGATGCTTCCATGCCCTCCCTGCTCTCAGACCCACCATCTGTGCCATACCAGTGTGGCTCGTATGATTTCCCCAGGGCAGTGGCTGTTCTGAGTAACCTGTCACAATGCTAGGTGTGGGCTGTGTCCCTGGCCAAAAGCACAGCCAGCAGCACGAGCCTGAGCAACTCAACTCAGGAGGTGGCTCAGGCTGTACTTCGTCAGCTGGGAGTAAGCATACCTGACGTGCCCTGCTGATTCAGAGAAAACGGGTCTCTCAAAAGCAAACGAGAGTTTGAAATGACTGACGACAGCAGGACGAGATGGGGAGTGGTAGGCAGAACTTACCCCATGCCAGTGTACAGGACTGTCCAAGCAAGAGGAAATACTTTGCGGGATGGACACCACGAAGGCTTTTTCAGCTTCTCATACCAAACAGGTATTTCCTTCCGATTGAAGAACCAGCCAAGGAAACCTCCAACGTGAGGCAGGACAGTAAAACCAACAGTATAAGCCCACATCCTTCCTTGGCAGCTTGAAGTAGTCTTTTGCCTATTGTAGGTTAAAAACAATAACTGATTATCACTTTGAAGGGATATTTTTTCCTACTTTGATCTTCCAAGCTTTTTCTCTAATTGCCTATGTTCCACTTTAGTGGCTAAGATAAGTATTTAATATTGTATTCAGCTCTGCTACTGACTTCTCTCTGCCCAATTTGGGAAGTAAGGATAATTATTTCTGTCATGGTTACATTCTCCCCTTGATCTACGAACCAAAGGCCCCTCACCCCACCGTTATTTATTTCCTGGGTTCTTACAATCTGTATGTGGCACGGTTCACCTAAGGTGGTTATATTCTTAGAAGACAAGACTGCGGTTACTTTTATCATTCCTCCTCTGAATGCCTAAGTCAGACAGCGTACAAACTTCAATGTACGTTCACGGAGGCTACGCATCTCAGTAGAGCTGTTATCTCTCCTCTGCATGCTCTTCTGAATATGAAAACCCAGACGGATCATGCCCAGAAAACCCAGTCCGTTCTGACTTCATCTCATTTGTCACCGTGGCTTTGTATTTTAAATGAGGTCTATAACAAGACAATGTCCTTACAGCAGATTTTAAGTGCTCAGTGAACCTTGTTTAATCCTCCCTACAGTTCCAGCAGGCAGAGGTGGATTCTTACCTCTGTAAACAGGTAAACTGAGGCACAGGAGAAGTTTCTTAATTTGCTCACAGTCTAACCACAGCCACATTGCATAAAAAGAAGGAACAGAAATTTATTTTAATAATTACATTACGCTTCCGCACAAAACAGCTCTGGTAACATCTAGCATTTCATTCCCCTGTCATTATCCTCAATAAGGCTGTGGACCTGACAGTCTTGTGTCCTTCCTCCCTCTGTCTCTGTATTTGCCTTCCCTTTTGATCCATGAAGGAATTAAAGCCAAATTAGCATTCATCAGGAATAACACACAAGATTCTCCAGGAGCATAGAAGTTTAGTGCATCAGCACATAAAGCACCTGAACAAATACACTCAGGAAAGATTCGGTTTTTGCAATGCAAGAAGAGAGAAGGAGGCACAGAAAATTCCCTCACCCTGAGAAACATCCCTCGCGCTCTGAACACCGGTCAGAGGAGCAGGGAGCACAAGGAGAGGACTGATCTGCACGTGCTTCTCTGTTTGGGGTTCTAATTCACAATTAACACTTTGCTATAGCCTATGCTAATTGTTATTATTATCATCCTGCTACAAAGCGTTCGCCTTCAGAAACACACACACAAGCCAGTTTATACATCAATAAGGAACAAATACGCCAGACGCTATCTCTAACTAACAATTCCCTTACCAGACAATTTATAGCACTATTAAAGTGTCTGTGGGACCAGAAAATCAACCAGACACCGAGAGAAATAATAGCTGTTAGTCCTGCTTTTAAAGTGTAAAACAGCAGCAGCTGAGTTTCGGTTCTTCCTTGGTACTTCAGAATAGCAAACTGGGAAAAGCAGATTTGTACCCCTTCCCAATTCTTTTGAAGTTGGGAGGCTGCAGAAGTACCTGAAGGCTGCATACAACATAGCGTTTTTATAGCTTGTTTTGCCTCACAGCTGGTGTAATTTATGGAGTTTGAGTTGTAAAAAAAACCCTTACCGTCTCTTACCGCCTTTCTCTCCCTCGCAAAGGAAAAGGGCTGGACATCCAAGGCCAGCTTCTGTCCGTAGGGCTGGTGCTTCTGTACAATGAAGGGAGCGTCAGCTGAGTTTTACCTAAACAGCAGAAAAAAGGGTGTGTATGCGTGCGCATTGGTGGCTGTGTCAGATTACACCACGGAGCCCAAATTCAGCAAGAGTTACGGGGATCCTCAGTGGTGGGTGAGCAGCTGTGTGGGGGGCAAGCCTGGCTTCTGGGTGCAAATACCGCAGCAACGCCACACGCGAGGCGCTGGGCTTGGTTTGAGGATGAGCATCGTGCCTGTAGGACAGAGGGTGACTTTATGGGACAGAGCAGCACCCTTTGGTCTGGCTGGGAGTGCATTGCCCACACAAACGTATAAAGCACGTCATGCAAGAGCGTGGTAATTGTACAAGAGCTTTGGGTAAGGGATCCAGTCCATAACAGTAAGAATTCTGTGCAGGGGCATGAGCTATACTGATTTACTCCACCTGAGGATCTGGCCCAGAGCGTGCCTACGTCCAGGGGTGTGAGCGCAGGGCAGAAGGAGCCCACCGTGCCTGCAAGGGCGTCTCTGCTGTCCCCGGGGAATGTTCGACGTATTGCTGGTGAACCAGATGCTTTCCGTGGTCGCCTGTCCACCTGCCTTTGGGCTAAAAATCGCTGGGAAGCACTTGAATCTAAAATAAAGACATTACACAAGCATGCTAAATGAAAAAGAAAAAAGCTAGAAATCAATTTCCATTAGTAAGCTGTCTGCGAGGGCCGGGGAATTAAACACTAATTTACTTCGGTTATGGGTCATTACCTGAATTTCATGGCCGGATGCAGGATGGCTGGTTCCTAGCAGAATGCTAGTACTGTTATGACACAGAACCAACGAGATCTTCTCTTTTATGGGGCTCAGAAGAAAATTATTTTTTGTGGGAGGAGAAAGGAAAAAAATAACCGCAAAGGTTTTCAGCCAGCACAAATCAATACAGTGCTATGGAGGTGGCATGTTTATATATTGTAATTGCCCCTCTGAAATAACAGATGCCACGCACATTAATCAAGCAGTAGCCACCTGCACATCCCTTCAGAGCCTGTTGCTATTTGTGTTTGGGAGCTCCTGACATGCACCGAGGCGGCTGCGCTCTGCGACGGAGCGCTTTGCACCGCGCGCGGCCACTTCGCTGCCTGGGCTCCGAAGCAGCCGGCCCGCAGGGTGCTGGTGGGTGCTGCCTTCGGGACGCCTCGGCGGCCTTGTCACAGAGCCAGCGATTCGACAGGTTTTAGCTGGTAGCATTTCCTTTCCCGGGCTTGAGCACAGAACTTGATTACTTAGCTGCTCTGCATGTAACGGTTGAATTCCCAAGTTATTTTAGAGGCTGCAAGAATTAAGAACTGGGGGTCAAATCACAAGGATTTTGGTAAACCTGTGAGGTTGGGGGTGATACTCCAGGAGAAGAGGAAATGCAAAAAGGGAAAAAAAATAGTCTGTAATTCATATATCAGTCTTACTTGGGCTTTGGAGCAAAGAAACGGGTAAGAAAAGACATGGAGGTACCTGGAAAAATGGGGTATGTAACAGATCTGCCCAAAGTGGATCACGGTGGGCTGGATCGTAGCAGACGAGGTGGCATTGCCTGGCCAGGTGTCTGTTTCCGAAACACAAAGATAGGGCATACCTCACACGCCTGGACTTCTGAATAGCATCTGTTACGGTGTTTATGAGCTGAAGATGCTGGCAGATGGTCGTAGGGCCGCTGGTGGATGCACAGAAGAGACAGCGAGAGGGAGTGGTGAAAGACAAGGATCAGGTCAGGGAGAGCCTTTGGTGAGCCCCAGACCGATTTCAGATACGGCACGGGCACACGTGCAGGCACACCGACACGTGTGTGCACATGCTACGGAACAGAAGAGTCTTGCAATAAACCAGAAGGACTTTCTCCAGCACAATACTGTTTTCCCTTTGTTACCACAGATTTATGTCTCAATATTTCTGCTTTTGATTCATTTTACAGTAAGACAAGATGAGGTAATATTACCTCTTAGTAAAATCAGTTCTATATTGTATCTTGATGTGCATCTGTATATTAAAGTAATATTATTAGTGGATTTTAGGTCACTGTTGTATCACTGCAATATGTTTTCATGAAAGAAGAGACCTGGGAGAGCTGAGTTACACAACTGTGTTTGTTTTCCTCTTCTTAGCAACCTTCGCACGTTGTCCCAAGAGGTTTTCGGTCTATGCAAGATTAATTGCTCAAATATAAAAGCCCTGTTAACCTGAATATATTATTGAAAAACAGCATATTTCAATCTGCCCTAGTTTTGAAAATAGAGATGCCAGGTCAGCTCCTGGCATAAATCTGCAGTGCTCCACGAAGCCAGCGGAGCTTCTCTGATTTACATCGGCAATAAAGTCGGCCTGTTTTGTCTACCACTGCTCAGACAGGGCGCTCGCAGAGCTGCCGCAGAGGACACAGCGGTGGCCGGGGGGGGAACACTTGTGACAGCCACCACGCAACTGAAAAACTCAAACCTGCCAGCCTTGGCACTGCAAAATAAAATACTTCATTTTTCAGGTTCACATGTCGTTTTGCTCCAAAAATAAAAATAAAAATAGTTTTCTAATGGAAAAAAAATTGTCCTTAAAAAATATTGTTCTGTTAAGTTAACAATCCGAGATAATATGGGATGATTTACGAGTTTTCAGCCAGTCAGTTGTTGTTCCTTTTCCACTTGGGCTGTGCAGCGCAAGACCTACAAGCCACTGGGAACTTGGGCGTGGATTGCCTGGCTAGCAGAGCCTTGCAGTTTGAATTTCCACTTTTTCTCCACTAGAGGGAATTTTAAAACTGATCTTTCTTAGGAATAAAGTACAGTTTTCTGTATCGCTTGTGGGACACCACTGCATACAGCCTGGGCTGTATCTGGATGCACAGTGGCACTGGCCCTTCTGTCAGACACAAAGTCCTTTCTCTGTCCTGACTGATTATAGCTAATCACAGGAGTAGCTCTGTCCAGAGACGAACAGCAGAAAAACCGCCTTTATTTCCTAGGGCTCAGCCTGTGTTTGCTCCCTGCCTGCAGGGAGGAGCGGGCACAGCCGTGGCTGCAGCTCCAGTGCTCGCCCAGCACGCCGTCGTGCACGGGACTCTGCATCCCGCGGGGCTCTGTTTGGGGCCAGCCATAACCAAAAGGCCAGACTGAGCTTCCAGGTAAGTTTTGAACTTTGGGGCCTCTCATAGTGTTTATTTGTCAGTAACGGTGCTGGTGAAGGCTGGTGTATGGAGCTGCTCACATGTGATAACCCTAAGGGGAATGGTGCAGCCTTATCTGCACGCAGAAGTTACCCCGCGGGAGCCAAATAAATTGTAACGGACACAGCTCAGCCCCTTCTTTCGCTTCAGGAGTAGCTTAGTGTGGGGACAGGCAGATGATTGCAAGCAATTAAGCTATACACTTCACAAATTACCACTCTCAAGAGCTGAGCCTCTTTAATTAACCACGTGCACAGACCTAGCCCAGCGTTAATGTGACATAAAATATTTCGCCTTCACTTACCATGACCGGTAATACCTGCTTTACCAGGGTGCTTGGCGGCACTAATTTTGACCTGCAGGAGTCAAATCAGCGAGAAGACACAGCTCGGGTCCCCCTGACCCCACTGTGCCACGATCACCCCCGGTGCTGCCCCGGTGCCTGGTAGGATGCTCCTGGTGCTCTGCAGGTGCTACCCATGGGCCGCATGGAGGGCTGGCTGCTTGGATCCCAGGACTCAGCCCTTGTCTCAGAAAAAAAATAGCAGGAATGGTACAGAGTCACTGGCAGGGAGGTGTATGGCAGGGGGTGAGGAGTTATCACAACTCAGCCGCGTTCTGCTGTCTTGTGAACTCATGATCTCAGCCCTTGGATTAATGTCAGATCAAGGGTATCGAGTTTAAAGTGAGCCAAAATAATGGTGTTCGCAGAGGGTTTTATAATAATGCCTTAATATAGCACTTTAACATGCGTTTCAAGGTCTTTCCTACAAGCAGAGTTGATTGAGAAAAGCTATTGCAGTTTCAAGTGATGCTCTCACTTAAATCAAGTTCACTTTCCTGTGCTGTTATGCCCTGAATTACACTGGTGCACACTTGAAGCTAGCCAAGGCTTCGTACTAAGGGCACAGTATTCACCATTTATGAAAAATAGGGGGAGAGGATTTTCCTGTTGGTACTTCCAGAGGAAAGCCATAAAGAGGGGCAGCTCTTACCTTCCTGGGCTCTTGGAAAAGCAGCCGATAACCTTCAGCCCCTGAGATGTGTTTTCTGCAACTGGAAAGGAAAGCTCTCGGATATTTCGGGGAAAGTAAAACACGCACCACCAGCAGGCATTGAGCGATGAACTCCAGGAGACCGTGTGCCTTTATTTATTCCTAGGGCAGGAGAAAATATCCCTTCCCTGCACTCAGCCTGGCCAACGAAGCCTCCTGGCTGTGGCTTGTGACATTCCTCTGGCTCCTGCTAACGCAGCGCTGCTGAGCTGGCTGCGAGAGGAGCTCGGGGTCCCTCGCCAGGGCCCTGCCAGGTCTGAGGACTCGGCAAACCCTCGGCTCGCCCAGGGCTCCATAAACACAAAACCTGCACGCAATACTTACTGGGTGCATTAGGGAAGGAGGGCATAAGTCAGCCCCCAAGTTTTTTATTGCTGGTGATTATGGATGGGGAGGAAGGGCAACAGCTGTCTTGGATTTTCCGTAGAAGCCATTTTCTACCCTGATTTATTAATTCAAGGCTTCCACGAGACCTGAGAAGTAGCATTATCTCTAAATCTGCATTTATTGACTTTTTTTTTTCAGTTAAGGCCAAGATTCAATTGACTGAGAAATTTACATCAAAGTATTTTAGTTTTTCTTTTAATAGAAATGCCATTTGCACCAGCAGGGAAAACTCCAGTGATTGCTTCTTTTCGGCCAAAATATTTTTGCTGAGAATTATGAAACTGTCAAAATACACCAAAACAATGCTTTGAGAAGTTTTTCTTAGGAGAAAAACTATTTTTTGTCTGCTGAGTTTCTTCGGCCTTTGCAGAAATAGAAAGTGAAAAGGTGAAAGAACGCAAGGACCAGAGGGAATTCACAGCAAAAGGAAAATATGGGGAAAGATTCTGCAGAAAACGAAGATTTTAATAAAGGAAGAGAAACCATAACATTTGAAAGATAAGACTTACTTATTTTTTTTCCACTTTTTTCATCCTTTTCTTGAGTTAAACAGCCCTAATTTTGGTACTATTGTCATATCGGACCTCCATTTGGTTTCTGTTCACGAGTCCGTGCAATCCTGCCTCTTTCTGTTTTTCCCCAGATGCAGGGCTGTGTGAGCGAAGAGAATATTGCCTCACGGAGCACCTTCGCCAGAAAATGATGGGAGAAATGCAGGCAGGCTTCCCGAGGCCCTTCCCTGGTGGGTTCCTGAGCAGTTGGGGGGGTTTCTTCCTGGGGTGCCTTTCCCCTGGGGTGATGTCCCTCACATCAGGACAGCAGCATCAGCCTCTGCAGCAGCGTGGGCTTCTCCACCCAGCAGCAATGGTGCCAGCCGTGAAGCCTAGGAGGGACGGAGCACGGTGTTTCAGCCGGGACTGATGTTCAGTTGTATTTCCCCTAGAAATATCTGCATCAGGGAGCAGCAAAGGTGGGGATGCCGCAGGAGTGATGCTGCTTGCAGATAACAAAATGAGACTCTAGGGACTGCTTAAAGGCAAAGGCTCAAAGCCTGTCTGAGCAAGCTGCAGAGTGCCAGAATTTTGCTGTTTTTTATGGGTCTGCCTTTTCTTCTTGTGCTGGATGCTGGAAATGGCTCCTTGCTTCTCAGGCAGCTGCCCTGCTGCCTTGGCAAAGCCCTGCTGCCTGGTGCCTTGGTGGTGGGATCGCTTTGTCTTTTCAGGAAGCACAGGCCATCACCTGTGTTGTCGTTTTTTAGCTGTAGAGAAATTCCTGCAAGAAGATTGCAAGGAAAAAGGGCTTAGGAACAACTTGTGGTACTTGTCTGTAGCTGCATTGCTCAAAGGCGGCGTCATCTGAGCCACCCAGACTTCATCCCCTTTCAGCTTTCTGACCTTTGGTCCAGGTTCTGCAAGTAAGCGAGCCCACCGAAATCACAGGCGTAAATCCCCCCGGATGAGCACAATCAGCACATGGTAAATGCCAGGGTACTTCCCTTGCCTATTCTAGTGGACAAATTGACTGGCAGAGACGTGGTTCAAGCAAATGTGAGGGCATTTTAGGAAAGAGGGAGCTCTGAATTAGAAAAGTGACCTGTGTAAATGCAGTGTTGTGGCTTGCTCTCCTTCAGTGACTGGTGTAAGTAAAAAGCTGAATTTATTTCTTGCTTTGTGCTGAATCAGGCCTTCTGATTTAGTAGAAGAGGTTCCTCCTGTTGCAACAGATATCCATCCAAGGGCATTGAATTACTGCAGTGTTCCCCACAGCCATATGATGATAAAGGTACGTCTCGGCGGTATATTGCATGCAGATGTGAAATTACTCTGCCAGAGCTCCAGCTTTGATCCCGTGGGACTGCCAGGAAAGCAGAGCAGAGCCTGGCTGCACACACGTCACAACTGTCACGGCTGCTGGAACCGATGCACCTCTGCCCGTGGCCATGCCTCCAGGGCTGGCCTCCCTTTGGTCAGCCTCACCACTGTTATTCAGGGAAAGTCGGGAAGATTTGGGAACAACAAGTGAACTGGAGAAGAATCCGGATCTCTGGCTGCCAATTCACGGCATGGGGAAAAGAATAAAAAATAAATAAAAAATAAATAAATAAGTAAACAGTTTGCTGCGAGTTCTTGTAGCACTGTCACAAAGCATGACTGCTGTTGGAGGTGCTCGTGCCAGTTCTTGTCAGTCGTGGAATTTTATGGCTCTGTGTGTCCTCACTTCAGCAGGGAGATCAAAGCCAGTTTCCTCCAATTCGTTTGTGCCAGTGCAGGCCGGTCCCGTGTGGAATCCCAGGTATCGGCGATAGAAACGATGCCTGGGATGAATGGAAGTGAGCGAGCCCTTGGGAGGAATTGTGTCCCTGCCATCACAGTGACAGCGTGCTGAATTGTAGCCAGAGGCTGAGAATCTTCAAATGCATCCCAAACGAAGGAAAACTGCCTGGGAGCTAAGGATTTGTACTTAAAAAATTAAGATGATAAAAAACAAGTGTGATTTCCCAGCTTCTGCCCACTCTCATTTCATGCCCTGGAAATGATCCAGAAGAACCTCTATTTTCACAAAACTCAGGGTTATTCAGAGTTTGACCCATTTTTAGAGGTACGGCACTTGTCTCAAATACCAGATCTAGATTTAGATTGCCACCATATTTTGGATTCTGGTTTAGGGTCAAATCGATATGAATGGCCAAAGGCAAATACTTCAATAATATTGTGGCCTTATTATTTTTTTTTCTGGTAATTTAATTAGGAGCTCGATCTGGTTTTGGGGCAGGAGACAAAGCGGACTGCAGGAGCAGCTCTCTTTAATTAGGGCCATGTATCTGTTGTTAAAGTTTAACTTTTCCTTGCACGGAGAGGCAGAGGCAGTGAGGCACGGAGCCTGGGCAGGGCGTTGCGTGCAGGCTGTGCAGGGGCAGCCAGGTATGTGCAGGGCTGCGTGACTGGGGATCCTCCGATCCTGCTCGAATCTCACCCCAGCGATCTCAAAGTACCAACTGGCACTTGTGTGATACGGCTATTTATAGACACCAGGAACTAGAGGGTAAATATTTATTTACAGTCTGATGCTTAATCTACTACCGAGTGATTGTCTGGAAAGCCTGAGCCCCTGTTTTTTTTTCCTGCTGCGATTTATAACCAGAGCTCTCATCTCCTCTCCTGCTCCTGGTGCTCACATATCCATTCCCCAGGATTAATTCTGCAGAAAATGAGTATGGCCTGGGTTCAGGCCCTGCAGCACCTTCTGGTCCCAGCTCATCCTGGCAGGCATCTTGCCTCATTTTCACTGGCTGGCGTTCAGAGGCAGAAATTGCAAATCCAGGACATATGAAGGGGAATGGCATGAAACTGTCACTGCTCTGTTGGATAGGCAGACTTGTTTGCAATGGTGTGGGATGGGGCAGAGCAGTGGATGGGAGCTGTTGAGTCACTTAGATTCATTGCTAAGTGGGCTGAAAGACAACAGCTGTGCTGTTCTGCCTGCTGACAAAGCAGAGCCGTTCCTGTTTTAAGCCACCTCTGCTACCCCAGAGTCCTGCAGTGACCATATATCCTGCCATCACCCACCTCCAGCCTTTTCTGAACCAGAACACCAGATCCTTGTTGAGGTTGGCGACAGGGAATCTGGAAGGATGCTCTGTGTTCAACAGCAAGGACTGATGGAGACGGGGACATCTCCCCTGCCCCTCTGCAGCCACCAGCACCTGCCGGGGCTCCGTGCATCCCGTCACAACCAGAGCCCCCAGGACCAGGGCTGTAGTGATACCATGTGCCCTGCTCTGGGGGTGGGAAGGAAAGGGCAGAAGTGGCGACCAGGTGGCAGTAAGCACAGGGGGGAGATGTATTAGCGCTCGTTAGTGAGGCTGGAGCTTTTTAACACCACACACAGTCCCACCTGTCCCACCCCAGGTGCTGGTGTTAAAGCAGCGTGTCTCCTAATGCCTGCTTCTTTTACCCCGTGCAGGTATTGCTGGAGCCCCCCAGTACCAGTAAGGACGACTGGGGGAAGCTGGCATCCAGGCTGGTCCGGGGAGGTGTGGAAATCGGGTAAGCCAACAAGATCCATCTCAGGGCAAAAGGGAGCAGTGTAGGGAAGAGAATGGTTGAGGGCAGCTGGGTATGAGCCTGTGTGCTGCCTTGGGGTGTGGAAAGAGAGCGGGCGAATGTGGCAGAGCCTGGGGATCTGGGCTGGGGTTTGGGAAGGGCTGCCCAGGATGGTGGCTGTTGCAGGAATGCTCATGCCCCAGTTTCCTTGGGGCATCTTTGTGCCAGCTTATGCTGTGTGCTTAGCGATGTGACTGCTCTGTGAAGGTGGTAGCACCTCCCAGTCTCAGAGGTGTTGGATGCTTCTGATAAGAACATCAGTTTCCTTTCACTTCCCAGAGTGTTTTACAGCAGCCGAGAACCCTGCTGTACTCCTCTATAATGGAATTTTCTCTTGCAATTTCCTACCCTCATTGTTTCTTGGGGTGTGGACACATCAGAGATAAGATCTTTAACTTCTGGGCAGGTCAAGAGGCTGATCAGACAGCAGATTACTGCTGCTGTCTCCTTCATCCCTACAGCACCTGCTCTGATGGTACTGTCTCGGATGGCAAAGCGATGTTCAGCAGCACATTCCTCTCCCCACCTAGCTCTTTATGTTAGAAAAGGTACAAGAAGGCCTGGTCTCCCTAAACTAACGGGGAAACTGAGCCTGCAGTGAATAGCTCTTGCAAATTTGTGCAAAGGAACCTAAAATGCACAATGAAGGGAGTACATCTTCCAGGGAAAAAAAAATCAACGCACCCAGAAAGCGCTGCATGTACTTTTTTTTTTTTATTTTCAAATATATATATATATGTATATATTACATCACTTTAAAACAGAATATTTGTGAAAGAAATGCTTTTGTGGTAAAAGCAAGCCACCATGTTCCACACAGCCCCTTTGTCTGTCCTTTAAAGCTGGTCTGGTCTGCACGCAGCTCCTTCCCTGCTGCCCCTGGGACAACCTGTGGCCTGCCTCCTCCCTCTCCTCCTCCCACTGGAAAGAAAAGGTGTGCACCAGCCCCTTCCCTCTCCTCCAGAGTCAGTGCAAGGCATGCTTTTCTGCTCCATCATGTACCCCGTCTTCTTCCCGAGCAGGGCTTCCTGGAGGGGTACAGAAAGGAGCTGGGGAGGGAGCTGTGTGGAGCATCGTGCGCTTCGCTGCCACCAGAAAGGCGAGGAAGAGTGAATAGAGACAGCGTGGCTTCAAGTATATGCATAAACCTATCACACAGAGCTTCACAGAAGGCTGCCACCAGTCCTGACCGCAAAGGCACTGGTCTCTCTGGGGCAGCGGTCCTCGGAGCCTGAACCCTGCTGCTCCCTGTGTTTGGCAGGGAGGGTTTGGGTTGTTGGCTCGCAGCGTGAGGAACGGCCGTAAGGGAGGGGATGTGCTGACAAGCAAGCTGATAGCTCAGGCAGCTTCCTCCATCCAGGAGAAAAGAGCTGGGGCGGAGGGGGAATATGCCATGCCCTCGGATAAACCCATTAAATGAGATACTCTTCCTCCAGCTTCTCAGCCCCTTTTTATAGGCCCATTATAACCTTACGAATTAAATCTCCCTGCCCACCCACAAACACACGCTTCAAATTGAAGGAAGAGTTTTCTGTCTGGGCAACTCTGTGTCACTTAGCACCTCCTCTGGGCTGCCTCTGGCACAAAAGAAATCCCCACCAGAAAAGCCCCCGTTTCCTCCCTGAAATCCTTCATGTGCAGGGACCCAGCAGAGAGGGACTGGGAACAGAGTCTCAGAGCACGTGGCCTTAACCTTGATCAGCAGCCCCGGCTCGCACCCGTTTCTAGCACCTCCAGCCCTGGGGGCTGGCATCGCTACCCGCATCCCTCGTTGCTGCTTCTGGGGTGCACCTAAGCCTTCACCAGGCACCACGATGCTGAAACCATCCCAAAGTAACAGATCCTGGGGCTGGGTGGAGAAGGGAAGCAGCGGGAGCCTTTGGTTCCTTTCCCTACCCAGTGTAGGGTCAGGCAGGCGCCTGTGCCAGCAGGTGCAGGTATCACAGAGAGCCAGACCTTCCCGAAATACAGCCCTAGCTTGGGTCACTGCTAGACAAATGCCACATCTGCTCCAGCTGCCATGTCACCACCAAACCCTGCAGTGATTCAGGTATCTTTGAGAGGGGCTGAAACTTTCTCCTTACCACCCGTTTGAGCCAGTGAACAATCCCCTCCTTGTGAGCGGCCAGAGCTGAGCCTCCTGCTCTCCTGCCTTTCTTTTCCAGCTGAGGGTTTCCCCTCCCTGCTTCCCTTGCTCACCGGGGAAGAAACCAAAGCTTTGGGGGCAGCCATGCCCCAATAGCACCATAGTGGCTAGGAAGGCGACAACAGGGAGAGCAAGCTATCCAGTGCATTACGTGGGCTTCTTTTCATACAGGGTATCACACGTGGCCGGGTTGCTGTTTAAACACAGCTTACACTGCTTTAAAATATTGATCAGGTCTTTATCCCCACAGAAGGAACCGATTCATTCAGCCTTTCAGGGAACGTTTGGGGTTATTCTGAGATTTTTTTATTTTTATTTTTTCCTTAGAGCCCTTACTTCCGTAGTAGGGATGCACTTTTTGGTAAAAAGGGCTCCTGGCACTGCCAGCCCGAGCTAAAGCTGCCTGCACGTCGCCCAGGTGCCCTGCGCTGCCTCGGCCAGGCCCTTCCCTGAACTCTGCCTTGTGGGGCTTTGAGGTAGATTCCTGCTGCGGCTCTTCAGAGGGCCCACCGGCCCTGCAAAGAGCATCATCTGCTGGGGAGGACAAAGCCTTCTCGCCTTATTCTGCCTTGGGTCCAGCAGCCCCAGCCCATCCTGCCCCCAGCAGCGGTTAGGCCGCGGCCCAGCCATGCCTGCCCCTGCTGCGTGCCAGGGCCCGGTGTGTGGCGCAGCTCTGGGGGCACAAACCCCCGGTCACCCGGCCAAAGAGGGGGGCCTGGAAGCAGGATTTTCCCCCCGTGGGAGTTCAGCACCCAGGTGGCTGTGGCTGCAGTGCTGTGGCCATCCAGTGACGGGATGCAGTACTACAGAGCAGCCACCCATTCACGTTCCCACTTCGGGCCTGCCTCTGCTCAGCCATGGTGCCAGGAAAGCTGGGAGAGGTGAGGGCAGAGTGAGACAACGTGCTGATACCCTGAGACAATCCTCCCTGCAAATCCCCTGAGAAAATGCCTAAAACGGAAACTTCCCTTTGTACAGCACCTATGTGAAAAGTTCCCTTCTCAGTCCTGGTATCACAGACTTTACCAAGGCTTGACCATCTACCATAAAGCTGAAAAATTGCCTTTATTTAAATGGCCTTACATCTGAATTTGGTTTGCAAGGTGAAACCCCTTCTCTGGAAGATGAGAATAAATTACAAGCAGCATGACTTTCTGTACTAGCAGAAGTACTCCAATCTGTTAGAGTTCTTGGAGTGTGTCAGTAAAGTAGTGAATAAAAGTTGATGTACTGTTTTCTTTCCAAGGCCCTCTGGAAAAAGTCCTGCTGGAGACATAACCAAATCAGACAACTAGAGGACCGTGGCAGATCAATAATGTGACCGATCAAGAGAAAAGGAAAATAACAATTAGCAGTTCATTTTCACTGTGGCAAAAAAGCTCCATCTGGTGGTGTTTTCACCCAGAAAAAGAAGGTAAGCTGGGGGGAGAGGAAACTGCAGATGATAACACTAGGTTGTTCAGAGTGGTTCGTGCCAGAGAAGAGTCAGGAAATCTCAAGATCTGCTCAAGACAGTTGAACAGGTGGCAGGATGGTAAATGAAGCTGTGTGTGGATAAATGCAAAGAAGTGCACTTGTGAGGGGACAGATAAACTATGGGGGGGTAGGGGGGGTGTCAAGCTGCTCACAGAGCATCAGCACAGCTGCACAACCTGGGCACAGACAATCCACTGCAGGCTTGTGCTGCTCAGCACGTAAGTGTTACAAAGGAAGCAACCCAAACAGATATATAGCAGAGGAATATTATAGCAAATATTTTAATGCCTTTTTAGGGAGTACAGTCCAGGACACTCCACCAGGGATCGGGATACTGCAGAAAATGATGGGCACAGAAAGATGGATATGGAGAGAGGCCAAAGAGTTTGCTATTCTTTCGTTTTAAAAAAAAAAAAAGGAACGTGAGGGACATAAGTGATACAAAATTATGGCTGGTCCTGCCAAGCTGCAAGGAGGAAGGCTGCCAGGTGTCCTCTGTCTGTGCTTTGATAGGACACGTAGTCCCAAGGGAGAGACATTGAGGAAAAAATCCACCTGAAGACAAAGGTAAGAATTAATGACACGGCGAGGTGATAGAGGAAGGTTTTTAAAAACACGACAGCCAGGTGTCTGCCAGGAACACCTTTGGTACGGTGGGGCAGAAGGGCTGCTCTCTCTGTCCCCAGTTTGCCCACCGTGGTGACCCCAGGCAGGGTGCGGGTGAGCTGGGCTCTGCCCTGCCGTGGTGACCCCCCTGCCAAGGGGATGAGTCCGAGCAAGGGCAGTCGTGGTCCCCCAGCCCGTTTTGCAGTAGCAAAGCCAGGCAAGGTCCAGCCATCGTGGGGTGGTCCCAGTGGGCAGCGGGCTCAGGCTGCTTACGCCTGTGGCGCTGCTCCAGCCCAGGGGTCCCTCTGTGACAGGAGAGGAGCTCAGGCACGGGTCCACGGCTCATTTCCTACCTCCGAGGTCCCCCTGGCTCCCTCCCCCAGCTGGCTGAGCTGCTCTAGGAGCTCGGTGATGCTGGAATGGCTCAGACAGGGCCAGTCACAGTTTCAAGCCTTACAGAGTCACCTGGATTAAAAAGAGCAGACAGAGCTAAACCGTGCAACCCGCACTGGGATGCTCTCCCTACTTTGTAAAAGTCAGAAAGATCGGAGATTGAGCGGTGCCTGCTTGCATCCCTGCCTCCCCCAAAACTCATGTTCAAGCATTAGTCAAGAACAAGGTCAAATCCTTTGCTGAAAAAGCCATGGGTTGCTGGGGCAGCGTGCTGTGCCCTGCTGTCCCCGCAGCCCTGATGTGGCAGCCCTGGCTCAAAGAGGACACATCAAAGAGCCCGTGCAGGGAAGAGATGCAACCAGTGCCTCCCACTGAGAGCAAGGGGACCAACTGGTCGTACTGGGGCTGCTCACGTGCCAGTGTGCTGGATGAAAGCAGCCAGCAGACTGGAGGGAGGGCAGGCTGCCTGCACACCCCCGAGTCACCACCCCACAGCTTTTTAGTGTTTGGAAACCTGCTGCTTCCCAAGGCCTGCTGGCACGTGGCCTCTGAACTCCTGCGAGGGCTGGGGTGCAGGCAGCAAGGTATGACTGCGGCCCCGGGACCAGCATCGGCCATGGGATGCTGCAGGTTTGGGGTCTGGGCTGGGGCAGGGAAAGTCTGCTCATGCCAGCACTGCTGGCTGCTGCCATCGATTGTCAGGTAACAGGTTGTGCCCCTGTCACCGTGTTCCTATAAAAACGGGTAGGGGCTGCTTGCTAAAAGGAAAGGAAAAGCTCAAGTATTCGGGCTCAGGAGCAGGGGGAAGGTGAAAGCAAGCACCACACGGCTTTCTAATGCTGGCTCACCCCTCCAGGGGCTTATAACCAATGCTCGGAGCAACCGAGGCTGGAATCCCTCTTCGAATGCAGGTCTGGGCTAGAGCCAGCAGCAACGGGGGAGCTCTGCGCCTACCCCATGGAGTGTCTTAGGAACAGCACAGAATGGACGAGACATGAGGCACACGCACACGTACGCCCACGCCGGCGTTATCGCGACAATGCTTTTGTTCCTCCAGAGGAGCCTGTTCTCCTGCCTCCCTGTTGCAGGCTACCGGGGTCACGGTGATGCTCTGTCCTCAGCACAGTGAGGCTTAAAGCAGCCAAAGTCAAACCTTCCCCCCTGCTGCCTCTCTCTGTAGCTCCTGGTGGCATCGCCGTGGGTGGCAGAGACCCCGCATCCTGCAGCGGGAGGGTCACGGGTCCAAGCTGTGCTCTCTCCCCCCCGGAGGTTTCTCAAATCCCCCCCCTCTCCTGGGAGACGTCAATGCAGGATAGAGGTTTGAGAGTGAGCTTGGCCGGACCCCTCAGCCTCTGCCCCCACGTCGGTCAGGGCCTGAAGAAGCGTCGTACCACTAAATGCCCCACCATCACCAGGGCCACCACCGCCAGCATGTACTTCATGTAAACATTGTCCAGATCGAGTGCAGCCACCTGACGGGAAACAGAGAGTTAGCAGGGGGCTTTAGACCTGCCTGCACCCTGCCTGGGCCGGCCTCCTGCTCTGCCCCACGCTGCCGGCCCCACCAACCTCAGCTGCACCTCGACAGAGCCCACCAGCCTCCCCTCGCCCCCCCAGATCCCCCAGGGCACAAGCCGTGGCCCCGCTGGCTCACCCATCCTCCTTGCTGGGCGATCCACTGGGCGATGCGGTTGCGCAGCATGAACTCCGTCACGAAGCGGGCGATGCGGCGGAGGAAGCCCGTTATGCCGTGCTGGTAGACGTGGATGGCCATGCAGTAGCCGAAGCCCAGCAGCGCGATCACCCGGCCCCAGTTAATGCCGCTTTCGAACAGGCTGAAACGAAGCCGATGGGTTTGGTTAAATCACCCCCAAAAACTGCTGAGGCTGGCTCGCCTCCCTAGTCCTCGAGGTGCATCCCTGCCGCGCAGGCAAAGCAGTGATTTTGTGGCCAAGCAACACGCGGACCTCGATAACCTGACGTGCTTTCGGAGCAGAGCAACCACAGCCTCGGCCACAGACACTGTTTGCCTCAGCCAGGTGGATTAGGGATGTCGTAGGAAAAAAAAGAAGCTTCCGAATCCTGCACACACAGCTAAAGGCTCTGAACTGCTGGGGTGGAATCCTTGGGATGGCTGTGGCTGTCCTGCCACCCTTCTGCCCATTCCATCGTTCCCTCAGGTCTGCACCCAAATACAAGGGCACGCCAGCTGCCTGTGGAGAAACTCCTGAGCTACCTGGGTTTTCACAAGCCAGGGTGTTAACCCCGGCACGCTGGAGCAGGTGCCACTTTCAGCTACCAGGCCGTAGGCTGCAGCAAGCTCCGAAGCTGCTGCATGTGCAGCTGGGAGCAGGAACTGTAGCCCAAGTACCCCGCAGCATCCCCTGCCTTTAGGATCACACCTGGAGGTAAGGAAGTTTAAGCAGATCTAGGGCAGAAGGAACAGGATTTTCCCTTTTCGTGCACAAATCCCTCCTAGACCTACAGCTGATCTTGCCTTCTGCTGATGCTCCCAAGGGCCGGGGGGCTCCAAAATACATCCAAGTTGTGTCCTAGTGTTCCTGATCCCAGTTTTAGCTGCTGCGGGCACAAATCTGCCGTGTGCAGGTTTGGCACTGATTTACCTAGACTGCTTTTTGAAGGCTTTTTTTCTCGGTTTCCAGCAAGGTAAGCCAGCAGGAAAAGAAAAATAAAACCAAAAATAAAAATATAAAAAGGGGAAAAAGAAAAGTAAGCGCTGCATTTTAACCTGGTGCTGCCCCAGCTGTCCCTGCACAGCTGAAGGGAGCTCTCCTCTCCGCAGAGCCGGTCACAGAGGGCGAGGGAAGGAATCACGAAGACACAGGTAGCGCAGAGAGGGGGACAGAGGTTAATTTACCTGTTTGCGGTGCGTTAACCGCCTCAGGGTGGCAAAGCGGTGAAAACAGCGCAGCTTGGCTTCCCAAGGAGAGGGGAGCAGGAAGAGGACAGAAGAGAGGCAGTTAGACAACACACACCGAGCGGAGGGTGCGCGGGGACAGGTCTGCACCACGGGAGCTGCCAGATCCCGGGGCCAGGACCCAGAAAACCCCTGCCAGGAGTCTTCTGCAGGACCCTGGGCAAACCCTTAAATGTGCAAGGGGCCTTGGTTTTCTTATGGACAAAATTCAGGGAGAGGGGTGAGGACTTAGCCCCTCAAGGCACGGTTGGAGCATCCGCGACCACCTCGGTGGAGCCGGCGTAATGCTGCGGAGTAAGGCGGCTCAGGACACAGACACGAGCCTGCACCTGGTGCAGTCAGGGCAAAAAGTTATCCAGGTGTTTGCATCTCAGTTCTCACCCCGTTGCTGTGTTTGAAGTGGGAAAGCTGGGCACGCATCACCTGCATCGGACAGCTGCAGGCTTTTGGGGGCATCCCAACGTCCTGAGCCAGCCCCATCCTGCTCCAAGCGGGCACCACCACAGGCAGCGAGCGCCTGCCCTTCCCCAGGGCTGTGTTTGCTTTGTGCCCCCAAAAAGCCCGGCCCTCCAGGACTTCCAGCCACCAGCCAGGCGGTGCTGGGACCAGCAGCAGCTACGCCTTGGTCCGGGGCTGGTTGTACACCTGAATGGGAGCTGGGATGTTTGCTTGGCCCCACTTCCCAGCCACTTTCCCCAGACTTTCTGCCCCCAGACAGCTTGAGCAAGGACTGCTGCTGCACGGCCAGGGGGCAACGTGTGAAGACTGTGCCAGCAGGAGCAAGAGAAGAGGCAGAAAACGCAGGAACCGTAACGGTGAGCTTGGACAAAGCTCAAGGCAGGGACGTGGATGGAGCTTGAACCGACAGAGCCTGTGTGCTGCAGGGGGGGCGGCTGCTCTGGGCTGGGGGCAAGGCCTCACTGGGCTGCACTGCACCCAGCGGGACCTTTCCATCCCTCGCCTCCTCCAGGAAAAGGCATCCTGCCCACACCGAGGGAGCTGGTGCCTTACCTGGAGGCGATCGTGGTGAAGTACTCGTAGGCATTCTCCTTGGTGGGCTGCAAGGATTTCAGCATGTAGCGAAACTCGGCGTCGTACCGCTTGTTAATGTCATCGCCGATGATGGCCAGGCGCCTCCCCACCAGGCTCCCGGTGCTGTCCAGGGGAAAAATGGCATTACAGGCAGGCCAGGCTTCCCAGTAAGACCAGTAGCAGGTCTGTAACAGAGCCTGGCCTGGGGCAGGGTAGAGGGATGTGCGTGCACTTGGTGCCTGAGTTTTACCTGCCCAGCTCTTGCTGGATCTCCGCAATCTCCGGGTCCAAGGGCACTTCTTCCCCACTCTCTTCTCTCTCCTGTTGGTAGCGGTAGAAGGCATAGCTCCGAAACACCTCCTCGGTCTCCTGGGCCACCTGGTCTTCTGAGAGAGACAAGGGAAAGAAAAGTCAAGGGGCCAGCTCACCTGCTCGCTTTCCCCAGGTTGGAAAGGGATCACACCTTCTTTTCCAGCCTGAATTTGTGCTGGCCTGCTCAAACGTCTCCTTCCTCCACATGCATCCTTGGCGGTGCCCTCCCATCGCAGTCTGCATCCTTCCCCTCACCCTGCAGCCCCAAGTCTCATCCCCAGCCCCTCTCCCTTGGGGGAACACCCAAACGGTGCTCGCATTTCGGGCGGTCGCTGCCCTCAGCAGCCAGCCGAGCCCTCTGCCAGGGGCCTGCACAGCATTTCAGGAGCCCCAAGGACGTGACAAACGCAGCCGAGTTTGCCTCTTCCCTTGCAGCTGCAGGGGACTGGTTGGGGTTCACAGCCACAAGTGAACAGCAGAAAGTAACGCAAAAGCAATCCAACATGGATCAGTTCTCAGAAAGCTCATTTCGAAGCCAGGCTTGTTTCTTGGAGGGGCACGAGCCCGCATTTAGATCATTTTTTTTGGCCAGACACAGGACTGTCACCACACACATTGCTGATGTTCAAGCTCTCCCCACATGGCAGCACCTCTCTGTAAGGGAACCGCTCGGCACAGACAAATTCAGGAATCCTGGACCCAAACCCCAAGAGGCAGCAAAGCTCAATCAGTGCAGAAAAGCCTCCCTCAGCAAACAACCCAGGGTTATTTCTATTTAAATGCCACCCATGGTCGTGCCCTCGTGTGGCATCAGCAATGACACGGTGACCAAAGGTTAAACTGGTCATTTTGGAATAACTGATAGGAATTTAGCTGATTCATTCGCCTGTTGCCAGTCTCACCTACACCCATCAGCGACGAGGCCAGGGGAGTGTTTGCGCCTTGTGCATGGGCTGCCAGCAGGAACAGAAAGATGAGGTTTTGGACTAAATCAGAAACCATAAACCAAAAAGGTGGCTCCTTATCTTGCACTGGCAAGCAGACAAACAGCCCAGCGATGGGTCTGAACACGGCTGTGTGCGGACCCCCAGGCCCTGCGCTTTGGTAACGAACCCACGTGGAGGCAACGAGCCCTGGGCACGGCGAGGCTCCGGGCTGCGAGCCGGGGCTGCTGCTGGGTTTGGGTGCCGCAGCTTCCTTCCCTCGCTCTCGTAAACAAGCAGGGTTTGGCACACCAGGTATTCGGGGTTCAGCGGGGGCAGGCACCCAGGCAGTCACGTCACCGGCTCCGACAGCGCGCGCGAAAACCGAGCTCAGGCAGGAAATGAGTCAGGAGCGAGCGGCGGCGGCAAACCTGCGCCCGTCTGGATGCTGCTCAGGCTCAAGAACCACACGTGGGGCACGGGAGCAGATCCTCTGAGCAGAGGGCAGCACCTCCCTGTGCCGCTTGGGGATGGGAAAGGGTCTGGCTGCGGCTGGGACCTGGAGCAGGGAGCCCCCGGTAGGCATCCCAGTCCAAAGGTACCATGGTGACCGATACCTTATCTCACGCACTGCATAGCTCCTGGGGAAAGTACCCGGTCTGTCACGGGGTGTCTCTGATTAGAGCTTGGTTTCAGCTAGCCCGGGGAATGTATTCCGGCTGGAGAAACACTCAGGCTTACAGCACTGGTTTAGCAGCCCAGGATTTAGGGGAATCGGCTCTAAAGTCCAGTTAATGCCCTTCTTCCCAATTTCTTTTCTAAGATGCAAAATCTGTGGGGGACAGAAATACCACGGGCACACCCACAGAATCCGTAGGGGAACAAAATACCATGGACGCATCCGCAAAATCTATAGGGGACTGAAATGCCACGGGCACATCTGCAAAACCTATAGGGGACCGAAATACCACAAGCCCATCCACAAAATGTAAGGGACAGAAATACCACGTGCACACCACAGATTCACAGACGTTAAATGAGGTGCAAAGCACTGGGCACAGCTAAAGGAGCAGCAGGACAGCAAGACCCCACAGACCTGTGCCTTTAGGTGACGGCTTTCAAGGTGCACCGGGAGCACACGACCGTCAGGCAGACCCGCAGCAGCAAGCAGGGCACCTCGTTGCAGCAAACCCAGCCAAAACCCGGCCCCGGCATCCCGGCACATCCACCCACCAGCCTGGGCGCACGGTTTTCTGGCCACTCGCATTCCCAGCACAGCGATGCTACGGGATGGTGACATCCCCACGGCCCCTGCGCAGCCCCAGGGAGATGGACCCAGCCCTGGGTAGGGTGGCGCAGGGACAGCAGAGGAGCTGTCGTGCGGAGACTTGGGTTACAGGGAGCTCGGGCTACGTAAATAAAGGTGAAGGGAAGTGACAAGCCCCGGTGTGTTTTCAGGGGACTGTTTTTTGTTTTGCGGGAGCAGGTTTATTTGGCGGTAAACAAATCCCACCTTACCAGGAGCCAAGCAGGGAGCAGTAACCAGAAAACGAAACTGACTGAGTCACAGTTTCAGTGAGAGGCAGAGTAAACAAACTGCAAGAACAAAAGAGGAAATAAGCGTACCCAAAAATCCCTGCTTTTAACTATCCCAGGCACTACTTTTAGTAACGCGAGGACAGGTGGACGTGTCCCTTTTCCTCCCAGATGCTGACCTGCGGCACCTACTGGGACCACCTCTGGGTGTCCCCCACTGGAAGGACGAGGCTCTGGATCGGGATTTGCCACGTGGATGCTCAGGACCAGCAGTGCAGAGCAGGCCGGAGCTTCTCCCGCATCTCTGGGCTCCTGGGGCAGTATCGGGGGGCTCGGCATCAGGCAGACCCCGTGCTGCAGGGGAGGACTCTGCTCCGCTTCCCTTTTGCGGAGCGGTGACCCCATGTTGCTCGGTCCCCAGCACCCAGGCCAGACCTGCTCCAAGAGCAGCCCCTCGCCTGGATTCTGCTTTCCTTCTCACTGCTCCTATCTCCCGGGGAGCAGCTGGAAAAAACTATCAGCCTCACCAAAATCACCCCTCAGATGTCATTACAACTTAACAGCCCCGCTACAGGCTGCAATAGTGACAGATGCAGCCTGGCAGCGTCCCTTTTGAGCTCAGCAGACGGGCAATAACCACAGTAGCTGTCTGCACAGAGACTGATATCCAACTGGGAAACATCGACTGGATCCCAAGGGAGAAAACAGCTCAGGGGACCAAGAACAGTCCCTGGAGGTTTTTGCCTCGAGGGGTTGCAGTTGCAATTCAGGTGTGGGACGAGCAGGGTCTGCATTAAGGGAGTTAAGCTAGCTTCCACCAGGCCAGGCAGCACCTCGTGTAACCTATCGCCTGTCATCAGCACTGACATCTACGATCAAAGGCTGATCAGCTTAAAAATGCATCGTGCTGGCATAATCCTGCACCTGAGATCAGAGCTTCCAGACAGGTAAATGAAAAACTGCCTTCCCCAGAGGCGTCTGCTCAGCACAAAGCAACTCCCCTTGCTCTGTTCTTTACAGCAAATATCTTCCCACCCAAAAGAGGAGCGAGATCCTCAAACAGCCACCACACAGAGCTACTGGGCAAACGCCCTTGGTTTTAGGATTGAAATTTCTCTATTTATAAGTGAGATTTTCTGGTCCAGATCCTGGACTGGAGTCAAGGAACCTGCTTTAGTTCAGGGGGTGCCACCCCAGCAGGGGCTGGGGGCCGCTGCAAGGTTTTGCTCGGGTACTTTGCTGCCCAAGCTGAGACCTGTCCCATATTTGCTGATCTCTGGGACTGCAAAGGGAGGCAGGGCCCCGTGCTCGGTGGGATGCCTGAGATGGGTGGGCATCAGCTCTGGCCCACCAACGTTTTTAGAAACGATTTTTTTGAGCATCCTTTTCAGGCAGGAATAAAGGAGCCATAAGGCACTTCCAGAGCAGGGCTATTCCCCTGTGCAGCCATAAGAAGGATGACTTTTTTTTTTTTTTTAAATGGAAATCTCATATTGATGGGAGATGCAGTTCAACAGGGAAATCCAATACTCAATGTCTGTTTGTGCTGGAGATGGGACCTGCAGGGGCACCAGAGCAAAGACAAGCACGTTCAAATGGTTTCAGTCGCTCTCCAGAAACTATGAGAGCCCAGGCTTAAACAGACAGGTCACTGTTTTTTCTACTCATTTTGCAGGTGGTCTTGGAGATGAAGACATGGAGCCACTCACAGACGCATGACTAACACCTCTGAGCAACTATTTATCAATCCATCACTTCTTTCGCATGCAATGTCAAGTCCACAGGTAAGATAAACAACTAGGGACCAAGCCGTACACCTCTCCGAGTTTGTTATGTGAGTATTAAGCACACAAGCAAATGAGAAAGCCCAGGTAATCAGAGTAAGAGAACAGTTGCCAGTTTAGCACTGCAAACTCTGAGTCAGATGGCTGGGTTTTCCAGGCACAACCCTGACACAGCAGACATCCTCGCAGAGCCTTGCTTCAAATCTCTGTCCATTTCCCCAGCAGTAGGAGCAGATACAGCACCTACACCTTTCTCAGCAAAGCGCTCTGGGATTCCAGCTAATGTGGCCCATACAGGAGCTAAGTGTGACCGCACAGACAGTATTTGCATCACATGGACTTGTCCTTCTTCACTGTAGGGGAACTACACTGCGTTTTGCACGACTACCTGCAGGTGTGAGGACAGCCGTGTCCATGGGATGTCCCCTGACATGGGACGTCCCCCTGACCTGACCCTCAGTGCAGTTATCCCAACCGTTCCCAGAGCTGTGTGCGCACCCTGGCAATATGTCTGAACAGGGAAGTGCCACCAGCCCCATTTTACAGATGGGAAAAGAAGTCGGGCAAGGTTAACGAGTTAATTCTCTGAATTAGGAACTCCACTTCCTGAGCTCAGCTCGGTACTGTTGGTGCTGGGCCTCCCAGCCCTCCTGCAATGTTTGCTCCCCTTTGCGTGACTGTTCATGAATTACGTTGTTCCTCCTCTTCATCACGCACTGCCACAAGGCTCCTGCCTTCATCTACAAAACCCTAAAAATACGAGAAGTGTGGGTTGCCACCCAGCCTCACAGAAACACCAGCATCTTGTCCCTGCCCTAAGCAAGGCCTGGTAGAACAAGGGATCAAGACAACACTCAAACCCCTGACCAGCAGGGAAATCCCTTCGCTCCCTATGCATCCAAAGACAAACAAAAAAGGCAAGCACGCCCTAAATGAAAACCAGGCTTAATACCCGGTGACAAAAGCTTTCTTCCACCCAGTAGTCCCATAGCACGTGTTGGAAGCTGCGCATTTTTGCTGCCACCTGAGTCCACGTGGCTTCTCCCCAAGAGGTACACAGGGATCCTCCAAATTCCAGGTGGACCCCCGGTTTTTGGGAAGCAGACGGGTGCCAGTACTGCCAGTAAGTGTTTGCAAACGTACAGGAAGTGTGACTGTAAAACTGTGTGGTTAGAGTTCAGGGCCCGATCCTCTCGCAGGTTTTCACATCAGCATCTCATAGGCCTCAACAGGAAATCAGCATACGTAAACAACTGCTCTAATTTATTTATTTTTATGCCTTGTAGACTTCGGTAAGGGAAGGACAGTTTTTTGGTTTTTTTTTTCTCCCTCCTCCAATGTGTTCATGCGGGATCCAGAACAAATGGTACTCCGAGATGGAGAAGAGCCTGGGCTGTACCAGAATACACACACCATAACCAGGCCCATAAACCAGCTCTGAGCTGGATCTGGACTCAAATACATAAACAGTTAGCTATAACTTCTAATCTCCAGTATTGACAGAGCAGCAGTGACTCAGCCTTATTTACAAGTCCACCTGCAAAACAGGTTAAGAAGTCACCCGTGTTGAACACCTCGCTGTGCAGCGGCATTTTATCAGCTGGGGACGAAACGGGAGCTGAGGCTTTTCCCAGCTTCGTTTCGGCCCAGTTCCCAGTTTCACTCATCAGTGGGCCATGCAATCACACCATCTTCTGGGTTTGGGGTCTACAGGGAATGGGAGGCACCGCTCCTTGTCCTTCCTGACTCCCAAACTTTTTGTCGCTGCCCCGACACAGCAGGGACCCGACTTGGTCCGGCAGCTGATGCTGCACGACTGAAACCGCTCGGCACGGCACGTTCTCCTGCCTGCTTTAAACCTCAAGTACCTTTCGCTCGCTTGTGTTGGCGGAAGGGAAAGTAAATGACACCCAGCACCTGTGGCACATCGAGCAGCCAGCTGGGGCAATTCACCCCACGCCCAAGCCTCCATGCCTGCACCCAGCTGGCAGCAGATCCCAGCTCTCAGCAGCTCCCTGCACGCTGTTTGCTGCAAGCTTTGCAAGCCCCCTCGCTGCCCACTGTGCCAGCCCAACGCCAAGCATCTCCCAAAAGCTCTGAGTGTGTGAACTCAGGAGTTCAGCTCTGCATAGATGGACGGAGCTGACTTATTATCCCAGCCCTGCAAAGCCCTTGGAAGAATGAAAAACCATCTTTTCAAAGAAACAGCAGGAAAAAAACAAACAAACAAACTAGAAAACCACGGCTGAATGAATATGCTTCCTGCCCCAGCCCCGAATAGCGCATCCCCCTTTTTACCTGAATTGAGCTCTTGTGACAGCCTGCGCCCATTGCTGCCCCGGCGTCCGTGGGCCCCCGGTGGGTCTCCGTCGTTCCCTGAGGCCATCGCAGAGATGCTGGGGAGGATCAGCTTTACCTGGAGAGGGGATAGACAGGACGTGAGCCAGGGTATGGCCCATCAGCAGTGACACTGGAGACCTCTTGCGCCTTCCCACACCTCTCAGGTCAGCATCACGGAGCCCGTTTGGCCGAGCCAAGGGCTCAGAGAAGCACTGCCTGCTTTTATCTCCACGAGCAGCCTGGCTCCTCCCTTCCCTGCACTTGCTCCCTCATGGTCACACCGAGTCCCTTGGCTGGATTTCTCCTTTCTTCCCATCAAGATGTTTGCAGACAGTAATATGCCATAACAGGAAAGTCACCCAGTGCCCTACCCTGCTTCCCCACCCTTGCTGGAAACCTACTGGCTGTCCCATGACCCACAAAGTGCTTCTCCAGCCCAAACAACAGCATCATCTGCAGCAGCTTCGAGCTGGGAAGAAACCAAAACCCCAGCACCAAGCGTTGCAGGGCTGCCGGGTGCTGAGCCACTGCATCCCCACTGCAGCCAGCCCAAGCCATGGCCGTGACTGCTCAAGAGCAAACCAAGCTGTGACCACAGCCAGCTGCCCCAGCAACAACACCGATTCCCCTTTGCAAACACCTCTGGCTCGTTTTCCACAGTTTCTGCCAGTCTTTCTTTTCCTATATCCAGGTGCCCTAACTTCCCGTTCCTTATGTCTTCCCAGCTCCTCTCTGAATAAGAAAATTAAGTTATCAAGTTGCTATTAAGTTAACAAATGCCCAGTTCCAACTGCCCCCGACCTTCAAAAGCAACCTAAAACCATACCTGTGTTTAGGGCTCTGCAAATTTCTCAGCAGCAGCTTTTACCCCCTGCTCATCACACTGACATCACCCCCGGTTTGTGCAGAGAAGGAAGTGAGGCCGCCCGCTTAGGTCGGGGTTAGATCACGGCGGCGGCTTGCCTTTTGTTCAGCATGCCAGTACATGTTCCCAGGCCAGGCCTTCTACAGGGCTGAGCTGGTAGGTTTTTCTGATTTGCACCAGCTTTAAATTCGTGAGGTCACATTGACACCCAAAAGTTTAAATCATATTCTGGCCAAAAATAAATACTGAAAAAAAAAAGTGCTGGTTGCAGATAAATAACCACCTACATCAAGCTTAGGAGTGCAACACCTGGGCCAAGCTTACAGCCTCACACCGATTATTCAGAAGAGAAAAACGGAGATCATAAAACAGATTGTGAAGTGCGGTATCCAGCCAGGGTGGGATGAGGGGCTGGAAATGCAAAGTTTATCAGCCTGGCTTCGAAAGCCCTCACGTATTTGCATATCTGCAGCCAGGGACTCTGAGCCCTGGTGACACACAGATGGAGGTGCTGTTTTTTCCTACACGCCTCCGAGGACAGGATTTCCCTTTTCCTCCCCGACCTCGTACATCGCCATCCAAGGAAAAGCTGAAAACATGCTGAGGACCTGGGGCGGCAGGGAGCCAGACTGCGGAGCAGAGGAGGGACGGATGCGGCGCGGGCAGCTCGGCGAGCGCCTGGAGCAGCAGACGCACGCTCAGCGAGGCTGAAGTCGCAGCCCACCTCCCATCTGAAGGCTTCAAAGGGAAGCAAGAGCAGACTGGGGGCAGTTCTCTGTCCGTTCGTGGGTAACCAAAGCAGGAGGAATTCCTTCCGTGCCCCGCAGTGCTGCAGCCCGAGGCTGCGCTGAGCACGGTGCTGGTCGTGGACGCGTCCAGCCGGAGTTTAATCGCCTCCGGAGCTTTTACAGCACGGGCTGTTGATGCAGCCGGCCGTGTTTCACGTGGACCCACTGCCTCTGCCCAAACCTCAACCACCAAGAACCGTGAATTTCTGATGTGGCTCCGACTGCTCCATCTGAAGGATGTCTGGGGGAACACCCAACTCCGGAGCCTGCGCCGCAGCTGACTCATGTGTTGCTTCGCACTTGTTGTCTGCCAAAGCCTTTGGAAGCGAGTGTTGCAAGCTGCGACTGGGGCCGTAGAGGAACTTTCATTTTCAGTTTCCCCTCTCAATATAGTTTCTTGCAGCGCTTTCTTCTCTCGCACCGCGGGGCACCGCAGGCCTCCTGCGCACATCTGGGACCGGCGGCCGTGTCCCCGTCCCCTGTGTGTGCCGAGGGGCTGCAACCCACTCCCAGATGGGACCCAAAAGTCCCACTCCTGCAAACTAAATGAATTTCCGAGCTAGCTGGCTGCCCGCCTCTGCTGGCGCCAGTGCCTCAGCCCGGCCTCTCCGTTACCCAGAGCCCTCGTTCCTCCTGCTTCCTGGTCGCTGCCCCTTTGCTTTGCCCCGTTCCCCTTGGTTATGAGAATGTTGTGCCAGGAGAGAGCAGGGAGGGTGCGAAGGAGGATTACAACACCCAGACGCTTAAGGACAGCCCAAGGCAGCAGAAAATGAAGGTCCTCCAGGGCTCGGGAAAGGGCACAGGGAGGCGGCAGGGCACTAGGAGCGGTGTCTAACTCAGCCAGAGGACAATTCACCTCCACTCTGACTTTTCGCTCTTGTAGGAGGCCCCAAAGGGTTAAAAGGAGCAGATAGCACCTGGGCTGTGGATTTAGCAACACCTCTGACATGGCACAGGAGCCTTATCTTTATTAACGAACACGTGCCAAAGGATCAGCCTTCCTGCAGGCTTCCCTCCTAACAAGACCTTTGCCTCAACTGTTCCTTGTTTCACCCTCTCTCACTCTGCTCTAAGGCCTCTCACACACTTCCTGAGCACCCCCAGGACGTGCTCATCGCTCAGCTTCTCCCAGCTTTTCTCCCAAAGGACAGTGCCCGGGCAGCAGGGAGATGCCGGGGCCGGCCCAGCATGGGAGGCCGATTTGTGGGGTGCAGGAGGGCAGGGGACTCGCAGGAACAGGGGGGGTGCAGCCCCAGCCCTCCGATGCGTTATGAAAATCCCATTCCAGGAAATGCACGGAGCGTCCCCTGGGAGAAGCATTTCACATGCCTGGCCCCCGGCCCATGCAGCGATCCCACCAACAAGCAAGAGGCAGCAGGACCAGAGGACCCCAACCCCTGCTCGCTCAGCGCAGAGCCCCCCCCCCCGGAGCGAGCAAACGGGGGAAGTTTGCCCATTTTTGTGCTTTCCCGTGCCCACCCTGCCCTCGAGCCCCACGGCCGCAGCTGTCGGGGACGGGGACCTTGCAGCCACCCCCCCCTGTGTCCTGGTGGTGCTGAGCAGGAAACCATGCAGCTGAGCCCACGGGGCCACACGTGTGATGCCCGGGGCTGAGGTCACGGCTCGGAACGGAGCTGGCCTGATGTCACCACGGTCCCCAACACGGCACGGCTCGGCTCTTGTCACCGATGGCCCCGAAAGACCCCTCTGCCCCACGCCTCCCAGCGCCCTACGCTCAGCATGGGGGTGCCGGGGGGGCTGTCACTGTCGTGGCCTCACAAGGGAAGAAACGAGAGGAGAAAAAAAAAAAGAGAAGAGGGAGAAAAAAGAAAAAAAAAATGGAGAAAACATCACCAAAAGAGGCGACGTTTGCTCTTTGGGGGCAGCGCTCAACATGGAGCGAGACCTTTCAGCCCCGGCCCGGAGATCACTGCCCGCTGCATTACGCTGTGTAGTTCAAATCTCCCGCACCAGGAGGGTGCAGGATGAGGCCCTGGGGCTCCGTCCCCCCCCCTCCCACCTCCCCAGGGTCCCCCCGGTGCATTTCAACCCCCCCCCAACCCCCGGCAGCGCTCAGCAGCCCCGGCCCGGGGCTGGGGGGGGCGGGGGAAGGAGCATCCCGGTGGAGGCTGGGGGGGGGGGGTCCCCGCTACTCACCGGCTCCCGGCGGGGTCCAGGGGGGCCGGGGGGGTCGCGGGGAGCCCTAACGCATCCCTCCGGGGAGCTGCCCCATCCCCGCCGCTCCCTTCCTGCCTCCTCCCCGGAGCGCAGCGGCGCGGCGCGGGGGAAGGAAGCGAGCAGGGCCGGGGAGGAGGAGGGAAAAGAAGAAGAGAGACCGAAAAAAAAAAAAAAAAAATTAGAAACCCAACCCCAGACCATAGATGCAGAAGCGGAGCCGGGCAGGGCTCAGCTCAGCTCCCTCTAGAGGCGCCCTCCCCGGCCGGAGCGTGGGAAAGGAGCCGCGGCAGCGCTTTGAGCAGCGCCGTGCGCCCAGGGGATGCTCCTGGGGGGTTTGGGGGGGATTTGGGGGACCCCCTCGGCTGGGGGCACCCCCCGGCTGCGGGACACCCGGGGAGGTTCTCTGGGTGCCGAGCCCAGCGGTGTAGGGGTGGTGTGATGCTCCTCGGCACCCTGCTTGCTGTGATTCCCTGGGTGTCTTCTGCTTCCCCTGGGGTCTCCAGTGTTTTTTTTTTGTTTTTTTTTTCTTGGCCTTTGGGAAGGCTGCAGGTTCGCCCTCCGTCGGGTTCCCCCGGCAGGTAGGGCCAGGAGCTGTGTTAAAGCCCTCAGACCATTTCAGGTTTCCAGGAGGACGCTTCTCCTTTGGGCTGCCAGGCCAAAAGTCTTGGTGGTGGTGGAGGTGCCTCGCACCTGGGAAAGCTGAAATCCACCGAGGTTAGGAAAAAAACCCAACAGCGTGGCTGGAGGAAAGGGCGTAATTCACCCTGGGGAGCAAGATAGTTCTGCAGGGGGTGGCTGCTTGGCTTGGCCCCAGAGCTGCCCCAGCCTCTCCCCCAAGGAGGCTGCTAAGGGCTTTGCTGCTGGGGCTGCAAGCTGCCAGATAAGCAGGGATTTGGGGCCAGTTTGAATGCTTGATTGGTAATTATCCAATTACCTGTCTGCCGCATGGTAGGAGCACTGCTTGTGCCCTGGGATGATGTGTCCTGTGGGATGTTCCCTGCCCAGGGGAGCAGAACAAAAGGATTTGATGAACGCCTGCTGGAGCTTTGCTGGGGAAGCAGCGCCCAGATGCAGGGGGCACAGCCCTGGCTCCAGAGCTGCCCTCACCCCCTGGGCACCAGCGAAGAGCCGGCTGCGATGGGGGAAGCGATGGATGCCTGCGGTGACCTAGGGGAACAAGGGCCAGGAGAGCTGCGCCTGCTCAGAAACGGCTTTTGGGGGGATAGGACCATAACCATGGAGCAGAGGAAGGTGAGGCAGCAGCTAACGGGGCCTGTCCCCATCAGGCTGGCAGCCAGGGGTCTGCCTTCCTCCCAGAGAAACGCCCGGACCTGGGGGTCTCGAGGCCCCACCATCAACCTTTGTTCTGTGGTGGCTTTTCTTGTGCACAGCTGGTGTCGTCCATGCCCAGTTTCAGACTATACACCGGCACAGGCACTGCAGGGGACGAATCCTGTACAGATGAGCCCTGCACTTCTCTCTCCACAACACTGCCTCAACCTGGGCTGTTCCTCAGTTCACCACCATTTCAGATTTACCATCCCTCATTTGTATTACCTCACTAGAAGGCGGTGCTGGTGAGAGCTTTTGCAAAAGGGGATCTCATCTAAATTCCTTCTTCCTTGTGGCAAACCACTTTTCTTCCACCTCAGGTCTGTTGCATGATGCCTCTGTGGCATGGCTGTTGAAACCAGCTGGGAAAGTGATACTTGGCGAGCACCAGATTGCTATGATCTTCCGAACTGAATAAATCTAGTTGTGCTGAGCAGGGAAAACTGAGAAAGAAGCTGTGCTGAAGGCTGGGACAAATCCTCTGTGTCCGCAGCAAAGGGGCTGTGGGGGCTGAGCTCTCGGTGGGGAGCAGGCACGTGGGCTGCAGGTGCTGCGATGTCTGCAAACGGCTGCTGGAGAGTGTTAGAGAGGGGAGAGATATTGGGAATAATGGGGAAATCGGTGTGAAAGCACTAGCTCTGCTATGGGAACGGCCAATATAGGCATTGGGAAATGGTGGTGGCAAGCATTTAGGGAATCGTTTGACACGCGGTCTAAATCCCTGCTTCGTATTGCTGTGCTTTTAAGATGTAGAAGCAATGGGGAAGAAATTCCAAGCTGGCTTTGTGGCTGCAGATACAGATGTGAAAATTTCCTGGCTTCCTGCAGCCCCTTTTGCCGGGGTAAGCACAAAGGTGCAGAACAGCCTCATGAGGAGCCTCCGGTTTCTGGACTTGTGGCGTTTTTTAGGGAGTGATTTCACCGACTGGTTGATGCAGCCTAAAGCTGGGCTGCTGCTGGCAAGGGCGCTGCAGTGAGCTGTGTGTTCCCAGCCCTCCTCTCGCCCCACGGAGAGCAAGGGGCTGATGAGAAGGGGCGATTTTTGCGGCGAGGAGGGCTGCAAACTGTGCTTTGTGGGAACCCTGCCCTGCCTGGCTGCCTGAGCCAGGCGATGGCAGAGGAAAGGAAACAGGAGGATGCAGCTGGGGTGGGGGAAGAATCTCAGTTTCAACTGATCACGATGACACGGCAGTTTTAGATGAGTTTTGGGGGGGGGGGAAAACCCTTCTGGCAGCCTGCACTTGTGGGCTAGCTGATGGGTAGCAGATCCACGGGTGAGCAGATGCTGGCAGAGCCAGCCAAGAGAAACTCCGAGCGTGGAAGCAAAACCAAACTCCACCCAGCGAGCTGCCCTGAGGGCCTTGCTACACCCATGGAGAAAGCTTTGTGCCGGTGGCACTGCAGCTACAGCACGGCTCTGCCGAGCGCAGGAACTCTGCAGAGACATCGTGCCCCTGCCTGTGATCCCAGTCCTAGGAAAACCCTGAAGCTGTGCCTGAGTGCCTAGGGGAGAAATAGTTTGTTGGGTTTGCTGCTGGTTCTGCTGCTGCCGTCGTTGTCGTGAACGTATCGCAGCGCGGTGGCAAACTCCTTTTAAAAGTTGTTTGCAAAGTCATTTGATCTGCTGCTGCCTGAAGAAGTAGGGTTTTAGCCTCTTGCTGGCCTGCTGATCCTGTGCTGCCGGATGGTGCCCGAGCCTTTCATGTGAGCCCCCCTCCCACCTCCCTTAACGGTGCAAAACCCCCGGGCTGGGCCAAGCCGCGGCGGAGGTGGGCGTGCAGCGGGAGTGAGTTGCTGTGGGTAGAAGAGAGGCTTCATTTTTTGGGGGTCCCTCTGCTCCCCCAGCCCCAGGCTGTGCACGCGTTGCCCCCCTTGGTGCCATCCTTCCCCCCCAGCTCATTTCAGAGCCCAGCTCCGTGTTCCGGGGCCGTTGGGGCCGTTGGATTCGAATCCCAATCCCAGCCGTTGTGCCACCGGCCGGCCCCGCTGCTGGCGCTGGCAGCCATGGACGCCCCGCAGGCTGTGCCCAGCCGTCCCTCCCTGCTCCAGCTCCTCAGGGGGCTCTTCGGCTACCACCGAAGCGCTCTGGGGACACAGGGGCCCAGAGCGGAGCGCCAAGAGCCGGGCACCACCGGGGACCCTGGCAGCTCGCAGGGAGAGCGGGTCTCACCTGCCCACAGGGAGCCCGGGGGCCAGCAGGGCCCGTACTGGGAGCCCCTGGGGGATGCGGAGAGGGAGGGCACGGAGCTGCTGCGGGAGCTGCGGGAGCTCAGCCTGGGGGGCTCCCTGGGGAGCAGCAGGAGCTGCCCGAGCGCCGGCACCAGCGACACGGAGCTGGAGGTGGCCAGTGACGGGCAGGAGGCTCCTGCCGGCAGCGGGGCCCAGCAGGATGCAGCCGGCGGGGTGGCCCCGGCAGAAGCTTTCGGGGACAAAGCTCTGGAGATGTAAGCGTGGGTGGGGGGTGGCATGGGGCCACAGTCGCCTCAGTGCCGTGTCTTTGTGGATGCAGGTGTCCGAAGGGATACGGTGAAGCCCCCTTGGCTGCATCAGCCTCGTCAGATCCCAAGCAGGCGATGCTTTGCAGAAAGCTGCTCGGTTGGATATTATAAACAGCCAGTAGCCTTTTTTTTTTTTTTTTTTTCTACTTAGAACACTGAAATGAGCCAAGCACTCCCAGTAAGGCCACAGTTGGCTTCCCGAACCTGTGTGGTGTTTCAGGGTGTCCTGAAACCCCCAGGCAGGCTCCATTCCCTGAGGCTCCCCAGGTTGCTCCCCACAAATGGTGGCACCCATCAGGAACCTCTGTGCTCCTGGGCCTCTCCTGGCTGCTGGCGGGGTGCAGTTGGGTCCAACTGTGCTGCTAGGGGGTCCGAAATGGCCACGCTGCTCATGCCTTCGTTCAGTCATGCCTGATTCTTCTTTGCACCCAGGGATGGGCTCCTCCAAGGTCCGGGTGCTGCTGCTGAAGACATTACGGGCTCTGCAAGCCCCGAGCTGACATTTTCTGCGGGCTTTGATGCTGAATGGGACAAAGGGCAGCTCCTGAAAGGTGAGAGGATGGCTTAGAGGGCAAGGAGCCCCTTTCCTTCCCCCCAAACCTGAGGGTATGAGGGCTGCCCAGGGCAGCTGGCTGGTCCCAGGCACCGGTAGCCCTTCTCTGGGTCTGTATGCTGCTTTTTGGGGTACAAGCCTAGGGGCTAGTGCTGCAGGCTGTCTGCTGGCTAAATGCTGGCATCGAAACCATGTGTCGGAGGCTGCCAACCAGCGGGACTGCCCGGGGAGCCAGACCACTGGGGGAGTACCCAAGGGCTTGAGCAGAGAGTGCTGAAAATCACCCAGGGGTGGGATGGGGATGGGGACGGGGATGGGATGGGGATGGGGATGGGGATGGGATGGGATGGGATGGGATGGGATGGGATGGGATGGGATGGGATGGGATGGGATGGGGCCCCTCAGCCTCTTTTCCACTGAATCCAGTGCCAGGCATACCCGGCAGCAGGTCTGTTTGCTTTCCTGGTACTGGAGGATCTGGACCTGGCACAGTGTCCCCTTTGAAATGTTTGAT
The DNA here is from genome assembly GCF_964034855.1 of Anser brachyrhynchus. Taxonomy (NCBI): domain Eukaryota; kingdom Metazoa; phylum Chordata; class Aves; order Anseriformes; family Anatidae; genus Anser; species Anser brachyrhynchus. Next base: position 6,088,745 of record NC_137720.1, on the reverse strand, counting down.
TGCCATGCCAAGGGCAGCATGGAAGGGGGGTGGCGGCTCTGGGGAGTCACTGCTTTCTCCAGCCTTGTCTTAAACAGCAGGTCAGGGTGCAGGATCCTCCAAAGCAGAGCTCTCCCTGTGGAACCGGCTCATCAGCATGAACAGACAGCAGTGGGCTTCGCGTAAGGTTGGTGAGAGGATGTGGAGCGCGGGGAGAAGGCGGTGAGAAGGATTTTTGGGCAAGTCTAAGTGCCCGCAGACCTAAGAAGAGGTGTAGGGAGGGATCAGCGTGGATGGTGCTGGCACTGTCCAGGCACCAACGCATCGGGGCTGTGGGCTCTCAGGGGTGTCTCTGAAGCTCTTCTGCACCCCCACGTCCTTTCCAGCTGAGCAAGGAAATGGTCTCAGGGTGCTGCAGGGCTGTGATGGGTGTTGGGATATTTGCCAAAAAGAGATGGATGGGTGGGAAAAGGGGCTAGCAGCAAGAGCCAGGCCTTTGGGTTTCCCTTCCTGGTCATCTTACAGCCCCCACTGTGACCATGGTTGTTTAATTGGAGAAAATGTCACCCAGCAGCCCTGGAGCGAGCTGCACATGCAGAATTATCTTGCTGTCTGACGATCCTGTTGCAATAACTTACCTAACACATTGATCCCAAATAGAACAAGAGACGACCCTACAGACTCGGTCTTCATCTGAGATAGGGGTCTGGCTGGGGATGCTGGTGTTTTCCCCTAGTATCTGCAGGACAAAGTGAGGCCACGGGTAGGGGAGGGTGGGTGTCTCCAACCCAGACAACAAAACCAAGGCAGGTTTGCGGCAGAGGCACAAACCTGGAGCAGAGCCGAGCCTCCAGCTGCGGGGCCAGGGCTCGGAGAGGTGCCGACGCGGGACCTGGAGGAGCAGCAGGAAGGAGCTGGGGTGTTGGAGGGCTCGTGCTTTAATAAAGCTTTAATAAACCCGCTCTGTTGGAGCGTAGCTGTGGGTGCGAACGGTGCAGCACGGAGACACCAGACAAATCAGGCCCCCTCTCTGCTGGCTGGTGCAGCGCACTAAATCAGCTCAGAAACGGTCGATGCTTTGTTCCAGGCAGCAGAGGGGGACTCCGGGGCAGTGTTTTAACAGCAGTCTTGGGGAACTGCCTGAACCCGTTAGAAAGTTTATTTTATTGTTATTTATTTTTAATAGATTTCCTTTTCCAGCCAGCATAACCATGCTGCAGATCCTGCCACTGCCTGGAGAAATACGGGGGCCGAGAGCTAAGTTAAGGGTTAGGGTGTGGGAGCCCGGAGCCAAACTCCTGCAGGATTTTGTCTCTTGTTCCCTGTGTGACCCGGGGCCAGCCTCTTCCCCTGCTTGCTTCAGTTTCCCATCTGTACCAGGAGAGAGCCCCTCACCTGCGTGAAGCACTCCTGAGGTGGATGGTTGGTAAATTGGCTCGGCGGTGGTGGGGAAACCTAGCATTTTTCATCACGAACAGCCGCTGGAAATGGCGTTACATCGGAATCAAGCTTGTGCAGAGGCATTTTATCAACTCTGATGGCCTTTATGCTCATTTTTTCCCTGCAGCCTCACGCCTCGGGCAGTTCGCTGGGACTGGAGAGCGAAGAGGAGCCGCTTTTGGAGGCGGCTGACGGCAGCCCCGCGACGCTGGAGCTGCGCGCAGAGCCCCGCGGCGCGCTCCCTGCCTACAGGTGGGCTCCCAGCCCCGTCCTGCTGGGGGGCACCCCGATATCCTGTCCCCCTGCTGTCAGCCCGCAGAGCAGGGCATCGGCATCCCCTCGCGGCACCAGGTGGCACTGTCAGCCTTCAAACCGTGCCGAGCCGGGCTAAGGCAGCCGGGCTAAGCTGCCACCGACACGCGTGGGGCCGCGCCGGGTGCCCGCTGCTGGCTGCGGGGAGCAGGGGACAGCAGGGACGGGGCGCATCGAGGGGCTCTGATGGATGCACCTGGGCCACGCAGGCTTCGTGGCACGCCTTGCGTGGCCGTGGCCACGGAGGCAGGCTCGTCTCCCCCAGATTCTTGGCCGAAATGGGACTCACACCCTGCTGCGGTCAGCCCGCTGCGCAGCACGGAGCACCCACGCCTCCATCCGGCTCGGCACAGCCCGGTTTAACTGGCCAGGATGTGACTAAGGGCAAGTCACCGTGCTCCAGGAGAGCCTTTCCCAGCGGGGTGAGGAGGCAGGAGGATGCCGAGGCCGGAGGTGCGATGCTCTGGCTCCCCACGGCACGCAGCTGCCACCCGCACCCTGAGGGTGTCTCCGTGCCAAGTCCGTCACAGCTGTGCTGTCTCTGGGCTCTGGACAAGGAAAATCCGAGGCTCGAGGCAAGGCACTTCCCAGGCACACCAGATTTATCAAATTGGTTAAAGAAAGCCCAACATCCAGGCCTTGTTCCCGCAGCAGCTACTGCTGCGTGATGGAAGTTAATCGAGCAGCCTGCCTGCCGTGTCCCCAGAACGCGGCATGAGCCAGCTTGTCTGTTCCAGGCACTGGAAGAGCTGGGATCTGTTTAGGACAAAATAACTTACAGATACACCTCCTGATAGTCTGTTGTATAACCACTGGAAGGGGACGCATTCGGCACGGGTCTACCTCTGACGATTCTGTGTGTGCTCTGAGTGTCATCGTCTGGGCTGCCCACAAGCGGGGAGCAAAGAAATCCCTGGTACCTGCTCTTCCACCCCTGTCCTCAGCATGGCCCTATTCTGGCCAGACCATTCCCTCCAACTTTGCCCGCTGGATCTGAAGCATTTTGATCAGTGGAGCTCCCATCCCTGCCCTCGCGGTGGTCTCCTGGGTCTTTTTTTGGCACCCAGGAAAGCAAATCCATCGCCTCCTGGCTGCGAGGGCTCCTGCAAGCAGCAAGAAAACTCTCTGATCCTTGGCACATCGGCCCCGGAGAGTGGTCAAGCATGCTGGCAGACCTCGCAGCAGGCAGAAAGCTTGGGACAACCTGATTATAGGGTCCTGCAGGTCTGTGCTGGCGTGACCCAGCAGTTGGTGCCTGCGGCCGATTCCTGCTGCGAGGACACATTCAGAGCGTTGGTTTAATTTGCTGTTGCACGCAGGGTGACCGCTTCTTTGACATATTTTTTCTTCATCCAAGGTTTTCTGAAGACAGACTGGGAGAAACTGTTGGCTGCTTTGGGAGAAGCCGGGTGGAGCTGGGAGCAAGCGACGCAGGAGCCCTTGGATAAGGATGAGGTTGGTCAAGGGAAAAATACCCTTGCTGCGCCGTCGCGGGGCATCTCTCCACGAGCCAAGGGCCCCCCTGGTGCCCTGCGGTCACTGCTGGTTGTCACCAGAGCACTCTCAGCAGCTCGTGGCTGGAGCAGGGCGAGGGGCCGGGGCTGTGCTTCGGCCTCCTGCCCCAAACCCTTGGGGGACCGCTTGGGCCAATGCACTTAGAAGTGCGTAGTGTCAGCCCCACAACCCCGTGCTGGTAAAGCTGGGGTTTTCTGTGGAAACAGCAGCACCTTTCAGCGAGGTCAGTCATCAGCTGAGCGTAGTTTTAAGGCTCTGCCTTTGAGCAGTGTGGCTCTGCACTCCCTGCCTCAGTTTCCCCTTTCCTACAAGGCCACACCAGCTCCTGCCCGGTCCTGCAGGGCTCAGTGCCGCGTTCCCAAATGCCTCTGAAGACCAGCGCGCTCCTCCCGAAGGCTGGGACAGCCTCAGAGAGAGGAAAGAGCGGCTTCCTCCGCTCTGCCCGCAGGAAGAGCGTGTCTGCGAGGCGGGGAAGCGGGGTGCCGCGAGCCGGGGTGCGTGGGGTCCCTGCTCAGCCTCCCCTCCCCGTCCTCGTGCCAAGCCCCGTTGTGTCACCTTGCTTTCAGCAGCTGCGACAGGGGGATGGGAAACTCCTAAATATTGCTGGAAAAATGTGTGGAGGCATTTTTTTTTGTCTCGCACCGTACGGGCCAGGAGTTTTAGCGGGTTGTTTGCTCGGTTGTTTTTTTTTCTCCTCCTTGCTCGGCTTTTTCTGCAGCCACCTCGCTCTGCAGTCCGTGGGCAGGCGCGGGTTTCTAGCTTTTAGGAAGGCTCCCAGAGCTTAATGGGGATGCTGGGGTGTCTCTGTCCTCCCTTGGGAGGGCATGGGGCCGATCCTTGAGCCCACAGCAGCTCCTTTCGGCTTCCAAGGGGGTGTCTGCCAGCAGATGCCCATTCACAAGCATGGTCCACGGGCAGATGAGGCCGGGACATGCCTGAAGCCGGCAGGGTGCTGCTGGCACCCAGCTCGATGGGGCTGGAGGTCGGGGGGGTGCAAGCAGCCGGGTGCCAGCGGGGTGTCGGAGCATCCTGGCTGCCCGCTGTTGGTTGCAGCGTGCTGTCATGGGTCCAGCTATTGCCCTGGGAGACGCTGGAGGTGCAGAGCAGCCCAAGATCACCACCCTGAGGTGCCACCCATCTCTCTTTCCCCAGATCCAGCACCGGGCAGGGATGGGGAGCAGCCCCCAGCAGAGCCGCCCACACCAGCAGCCCTCCTGGAGGAGACCTGGCGCTTCCCCTCTGTCCCCCGAGGAGCCCCTTGCTCCAGCTTCCTCCTCTTCTTCCCCCCTGTTTGTCTCTCGTGTACATGCCCCGTTTCCTTCCTGCTTTCTCCCATGCCCGTTGCGTGGGGAAGGACCCGTGGGTCTCACTGCACAGACTGGCATGGCCAGGTTTGGTTTGAATATTTTTAGATTCAGCATTTAGTGTGAATAAATTGTTCTCGCTTCTCTCCCTGATTATTTACTTTCCCTTATTAAACAATTCTGTGTCGAATCACTTTTCCTGCTTTCTTCTTTTCCTCCCGCCCTCCAGCTTTTTTGTGTCTTCCACGTTATTCTGTGGCTTTTAATGCTTTTATTTATTAATTTTTTAATTTGGGAGTAAGAAGAGGCAGGTCTGGCTCTGTACCTCACCCGCTGCAAAAAGAAGGGCGAGATCCTTGGGCCTGTGGTTGTCCCCCCCTCTGGGGCTGAGAGGTAACACCGACCTCGTACAAGGGTGCTGGCGAGGGGCCGGGGCTCCCTGTCCCCGTGCGGTGGAGAAATGCAACCCTGCTCCTTCATTTACCCTTCGGGTGCCCGGGATAAGCATCCCATCCTGTCCACCTCCAGCCCCACTTGCTCCGTGCCCACCCATGCACCGTGCCGGTGCATGCCGTGTCCTCGCTTCGTCCCATCCCCTGTGGCCATCCCGAGGCATTTGGCAGCTTGAACCTGACCTCGGCAGCGATTCCCAGCAGCTCAGTGATGACCGGGCTGCGCAAGTGGGGCTGGAGGAGCTGCTGGCAGCCCGGCTCCTGCTAATCTGGGAATTGTATGCCAGGAAGCACACACCCAGCCGACCTGCCCCAGACAAAGCCCGCCGTGTACGCGCCCGCTCTCCCCAGGCGTTCCTCTGCGCTGCTCCGGACTATTTCTGAGCAGTCCCCAGCGGGAGGCCACGCTGGCTCCCTCCCTGGACTTCCCCCGAGGGCTGGGCACCTGCCTTGGGTGCAGCCCCGGAGCTCGGCCCTCCTGCGAGCAGCCAGGGCTCCTGGCACGGCTCGAGATGCTCTCGCAGCCATCTCGCGCTCCTGCTGGTCCCTGGAGCACATCACAAAATGGGGCTGTGGCACCTAAACTCTCCCGGCTAGCCTGGAACATCCCATGAGAGATGAATTCCCTCCCTGATTGTCTCTGGGGTTTTTACTTTGGATCCTAACAGTGGCAAATTAACCAGAGCCATCATTAATTTCTTACTAAATTTGCGTGGCAGAGCTCTTGTGGCAATAGGTCATTCCTACATCGCCTTTCTGGGTACCAAAACTCTGTCCTTGACACATCCTAGAAGCCTTGAGCTCCAAATAAACTTGACTTCTGTATAAAGCAGCCCGAGATTTCCCAGAGAAAAGCGCTATATAAAATGCTGGTATTATTAGCAGTCTCCCTCTGCCAGGTCATATGTCAGACACCCGCGCCTGGCTCGGAGGTGTTAGGAGGAAGGGTTTGCCTTGGCTGACTCACTTCAGAGCAGCTCGTTTCAGGGTTACGTGCACCTCCCTGGGAAGCAGCTGGTGTCATCTGCCAAACTGGGTCTGGCAGAGATGTCAGAGTCATTTCCACAGCCTCCGAGCATCCCTGGTTGGTGCAGCCCTTGTCCCTGCGCACGGGTGGGACGTGGAGCCGTCCTCGCTGAGCCGTCCTCGGCGCTGCTCGGCGCAGGGCGGCGGAGGCGAGCGGGCTGGGTTGTTCTGCTCTCCCCTTCGAGGGCAGAACTGGGCCCATCGCCTCGACAAGAAGCTGCACGTTCACGTGATGCTCCCACATCCTGCTCAAGGTATTTTAAGAACGCTGTTTACAAACACCGACGGGGTGCTAGGGCAAGCGAGGCTGCTCGCAACCTGTGCAAGGTAGAGAAGCTGCTGCAAACCTCGTCGCTTTCCCAGGCACCGACAGCAGAGGTTGATGCAATGCCAGGGGGCTGGAACTGCTGCAGCTTGTCCGGCTGCAGAGATGGATGCGCCGGTGGGACTGCCCTGGCACCAGGAGCCTCAACCCAATTTGCTTCGGTGCAGCCGTGCTCCGAGATGCGAGGTCTCACGCTGCTTATTCTGGGTCTGCGATAGCACCGCAAAGTCCCTGCTGTGGTCTCCTTTGCGTGAGATGCTGCACCAAGACGGAGCGAAATAGATGGCCTTCGCCTGGAATAACTTTCAACCTGAGATTTCCAGGTCTCACAAAGCTGTCGTAAAGTTGCACTACAAATGTGAGGCACTCAGATATTCCAATGATACGAGCCAGCGTAATAGGATATTTTCAATGAAATATTCATCTGGATCCTCGGCCTCTGAAAGGGGTAGAGCTCTGCTGGCTTCTGTGGACTCACACTAATTTATTTTTTATTACGACCCATTTGTATTGTGGTGGTGGTGAGGAGGTTCTAGGAGATCGCCTCCAGCCTGAGATCCCATTATTTCAGGTGCTCCAAAATCACAGAACAACTAGACAATCTGTGCCCCAAATTTGAAACCACCAAGGACGTAGCCTGGTATTTTTCAAAAACAAAGCTGCTCTAGCCCACACAGCATTTCCTCTGTGCAGGGCGTCTGCATACACTTAGGCTCTTCCCTCGCAATTCAGCCCAGCCTCAAAAGTCCTCTCTCTGCTGATGGTATCACGGGGCTGTGAAAGAGATTGTCATTTCGTCAACAAAGAAGGCTCAGAGTCCCGGACAAGACGGGAGAAATATTTGTGAAACAAAGAGTCCATTTTCAAGGAAATCATCTGTCTTGTGCAGCGAATGAGAGAAATGATTCAAGCTCTGGAGGCGAGCGGCTGAAGCAGCCTGTGGGCAGGAATTTCTCAGGCCACGGGCTGACCGGTTCCCCTGCCTCCACCAGAACCCAGAAAGGGACCCAGGGCTGCGTTTACACGCAGATGTAATTCCTGCTTTACACTCAGAGGTTTGAGTCCCTTTGCAGACACAAAGCATAGATGCACCTATTTCTGCCCGCACCCCTCCCAGGGGAGCTCACTAGGCTTGTGCAACGGGGCGCACACGCTGGGGTAACCCAGACACACAAAGCTGAGCCCCAGAGATGCTCCTGGCTGGGATAAGGAGCAACGACCGACCCCATCAGATAAATCCCCAGGTTTTCCAGCACGCACGTCCTGCACGGGGCTGGGCGCTGGAAGTGGCTGCGTGCTGCTCAGCCGGGCTGGGCACGCTCCCTCCCAGCAGCATCAGAACATTTTGCTCACCAGAGCCATGATTTTGATCAAAGGAAACGTTAGTCATTGGAGAGCTGAGCCTTTGGTGTTAAAATTAAATGCTAGATGGTAAACTGGCATCCACGATAAAGAAAACTCCGCTTTACCAGCAGGGACGTGCGTTGCGTCCCAGTTTAAAAATGCAACAAGGCAATTGTGTCCTGCCTCTGTGCGGGTTTTTCATTAGCTGCACAAAACCGGCGTTGCTCCTGGGACAGCCCGGGCAGATTTTTAATTCATCCGCCTCCCAGTTGTGCACCATGCCATGAGCCGAGCCCCAGCCGAGGGGCTGATGCCTTCAGAAATCGGGGCCCAGCTGCTGCTCCGGATCAGGCAGGAAGGAGCAGCATCTGCTGCAGCATGTAAGAGAGCTTTGGGGTCTGTTGGTGGTGTATAAAACCCAACGTAACGTTACCTATAATTTTTAAAGCCAGCACCAGTCCTGCAAATAAAATACGTCCAAGGTTCCTTTCTCCGTTCTTTAACAGCTATAAACTGTTGCCAACTATTCCTCTCCCCTCTCGGCTTGGTTTGTGGCATCGGCACAGCCTCCGGATCGATTTACGCGTAGAGGCAGCAAACAGTCGCTCCCACCCTCTCCAGTCCCGTATCCCACGGCTCGGCGGCCGCGGGGTGACTCAGCAGCGCGGAGCACAGGCATGACTAACTCTTCCCTCCACAGCAAACAGGGATTTCGGGTCTTTGTTCAATGCATTCCTCTGTGCCGGTGGAAGCTGCCTGGGAACCACCCCGGCCCAGGAGCGTGACTCAGCCCGAGGAGGCACACGCCGACGGCTGGGGTGTGAGGACGCCGGGGTCCTGCGGCACCGTGTCTGCGCCGCGGCCGCCTTTCGCTGCAAGCTGGGCTGCAAGCAGGCAGAGCAGCAAAATCCCTCCCTGGTGCTTCTCAAGCACACCCCAGCAACTCTTATTCTCACGAATGGGTGTTCTTTTTTGGTGGCCTGTCCCTTGAAATAACATCTCAGGCTGCCAGCCTGGTTTGCCGGTAATCCTCCTGGTGCCATTTGGGCGGCTTCCTCCAGGCGGCTTTTGGACCTGCTGGGAGGGTTCGCCCGCCATGAAGCTGCGCAGGGTGATTGCTGCTGGGGTTTGTGTCTGGCTTCTCTTCACCCCACCCAGCCCGACGAGGTGGTTTTGGGAGCGAGGACCTCATCCCTCACCCGAGACACCTGTGGAGACGTGCCCAACGAGACACCGTTACCGCACACCTGATCTTCCTCTTCTCTCTGCGCTGAGCAGGTTTTAAGCAGGAAAAAGCCAAAACCTTTGGTCCAGCAACACCCAGGAGTGGGGCAGCGAACCCAGCCCTGAGGGCTTTAACTGCAGGCGTGCCTTTAAAGGGAGGGAGCTGGAGGGGGGAGGTATTTCATAGGAGGCTGGAGGGGTTGCAGCTCTGGGGCAGATGTGGTTTGTGGTGCCTTACCCTAAGCAAGGACACGGTGGGTCCTGAACTGTGAGTACCCACCCTGTGGGGTCTGACACTGCTCTTTCCTAAGCAGCTGGTGTGTTTGGGTTTTGCTGTGTTGGGACACGTGCACGGGGTTGTGATTTTGGAAGGCTTTCCCTTGCCCAGTGTAGGGCTTTTAGGGCTCATCTGAGAGAGGAGCCTCAGCTGCACCCATGGGAGCAGCCGGGCCCCTGAGCCTGCGTGCTCTGGGAGCAGCCCTGTTCCTTGCTGCTGTTGCTCTCTGCTCTCACATTTGCATCCAGACCTTTCCCCGGTGCACCCGGGGACAGGTTTCTGCTGGAGCAAAAGCAAAAACGTGTTTTGCAGCCTGGGCTGGTAACTGCTGTGCTGGCTGCCTCTGGGGGTGCCTCCGTTCCCAGCCCCAGCAGCCGGTCACACCCCGTGCTGCTGCCGAGGGATTTCTGCTGCCCCGGGATGGGGTTTGATCTGGCAGATCGCGATACTTGGAGCACAGCAGAGCCCTGCTGCACTCACCTCCCCACCAGTTCCTATAGCTGGGATCCCAATGCTGACCCTGCCCTAGAGAACACCCGTGTCCCCACGTCCCCCCAGTCCTGACACAGGGTGGAAGGGCGGACGGGATCCTCCTCCCGCAGCCACCTGCACCGCGGCATCGCCGAGCTTGCCCCGAGCATCCCCTTTTGATCTGGGAGCTGCGCCACGGCCGCGCTCGCAGCGCGTTTCCTCTCATTAAGGGAGCCCATAAAACCCACCGTGAGCGCGGCCTGCTGCGGGCAGGGCTGCCTGCACGCTCCGGTGCTCAGCTCCCGTGCTCAGCACGCCCTTGCCGGAGGGAAACGGCGTCTGCTTGTCCCCCCCCCGTCCCTCGGGGATGTGACCGGTGTGACGGAGGAGAGGCGGTGGCCGGGCCTAGCCGGGGAGGCAGCTGGCCCTGGCCCCGAGCCACACGGTAACCCAGCCTCTCATTCAGCAGCAGAGCGTGTGGTTACCTCAGCGAAGGCTGTAATTAGGCTGCTTGGCACTAACTTGCCTCAAAAAAGCCGGGGAGGAGGGGAGAACCTCACATCAGCCATTTTAGGCGCAACTTTACAGGGGGGAAATGGAGGCCGGGGGCAGGACAAGCCTGCTGTGGGAAGCTGGTTCCTCTGCGCTCCGTCCTTTCTCTCCACGATACCCAGTGCCCTTAGGACCAGACTCTCCCAGTACACCCCAGTTCAGCCCAGCGGAGCATCCCAGTCCCCAGCTCGGAGCTGGAGCCTGTCCCACCGCTGGCCGTGCGCGGAGGTGGGCACCGTGCCCGCCCCGAGCCGCGGCGGGAGCGCACTTCCCGGCCGCGCTGCGATAAGCCGCGCTGCTCATTCATCGCGGTGTGCTGACCGCAAGCCAGGCCAGAGGGCCTGCGTGGCCCACTTGGAGGCAGAGGAAATGCTGCTTGGCGTGGTAATCCATCTCCTGAAGAGCTATTGAAAGCGGAGGCTGTGCCGCGAGAGGCTGCGGGCTGGAGCAGGGTTTGCAGCAGAGCCCTCTGGGTTTCTTCAGGGGCTGGGATGAGCGAGTGTGGAGGGGCAGAAACGCAGCCAAGCTCGTGCGGTCAGAGCTGATCTGCTTCCAGAAGGTCTCGGAGCTGCTCTTGAAAACCTGCCCATCGATGGGGACTGCACGAGGCTGTCGAGGAGAGCTTGGGGAAGTAACAGGGTTTTGCCTAGGGCGTGAATCAGAGCGTGCCCTCGGAGATGAGCCAGCGGAGCTGCGAGTGATGCTGTCACACGGGGGTGACTGTAGTGGGTGACGGAGCGGCCGATGTGGGGCAAAACCCCCTTGTGCAACTGCTCAGGAGCTTGCGTGGAAGCCACAAAGAGGCAACGAGCGCGGGGCCGTGGCTGGACAGCCCAGCGAGGGCGGCTGTGCAAGGCCCCAGCTCTTGGGCAATGCGTGGGGACGGATGGGGAGCGGGGCTCACCCCTCGCCCGCCCTGTCCCTGCCGCCATCTGCCCTCGTGGCCCACAGCGAGGGTACAGCTGGCAGCCCCAGCCCCTGCTCCACCCCACAATTAACCTGTGTTTGCTTATTAGGGAAGTTACAGGCCTGTGCAAACACTTCCATTTGCTCTTGATAAAGCCAAAGGAGAAAAAATCGTGCCCGTGAGGTGCGGCCGGTCCCGGCGGGCTGCACGCTGGGTCCGAGGGCCCTGTGGGGTCGGCTCGGCCAAGGACCAAAGGTGCCCCCAGTCCCTGCTGTCACCTGGGCGCTGCCCTGGCCCCGCTGCTCCCCAGACAGCCGTGGCGTTTGTCCCGAAGTCGGCCCGGCGTCGCTAACGGCAACTGCTAATTGTTCTCTTGCTCTGTACTATATTTAATTCCCCACTATTATTTTTTCCCCTTTTAATCATAAAAAGCCTAAATTTCCCTCGGGGAAGGTTATTGGCTCGGCTGTGGAAATATACCTGCAACTTGCACGGAGCTACGCCACAGGGGGATTGGCTGTATTTTTAAACCCAAGTACAAAGTGTCTTCAAGCCGGCTTTGCTTAACCCTTTTTGGGGAGGCCGGGTGGGATCGGGGGGCTTTTTCCCCTCTGCTGGGCTCTGGCTGCTTTGCCTGCCCTTCCTTGGGGCAGGGTGGGCCTGGGGGACAGGAGGATGGGCAAGGGGTAAAGGTAGGACTGGAGGAATCGCTCTTTTTCCCTATTTTCCCATGTCTTCATCATTTCTGTCTTGCTGGTGTCAGCCCAGGGTTGGTGCAAGGGACGCTTTTTGTGCACCGACAGGTTCCAGCCACCCTTGTGGGGTCAGAGGGACTCGGGTTAGCACACCTAACCTGGAGCCACGACACCTTTGAGGATGTGGGCCAAAGTCATTCAGTCTGCAGCTATTTCAGGGGAGCTGCTCCCGTGGGGCTGCGTGCTGCCACTGTCGGGGCCGGCCAGGCGGGAGCGGAGGCACAGATGGGACAGGCAGGAGGGAGCTGGCCCTCGTCCCTGCCGTTAATGAAGTTGTCTGCGGGGGTTTCAGCCCTGCCCCAGCAGACCTTGGGTCCCCTTTCAGCTGGCTGCTGGTGGGGAGGTTTGGGGTTTGGGTTTGCAGCTCAAACCAAGGAGATTTGGGGTCACCAGGTCACCCGGATGCGTGTAGCATCTTCTGCACCAAAAGGGCAGATTTTGTTTTGGTGGTGGTTAAACTGGGCTCTGAAATCCTCACCTGGGAGGAAAAGCATCTCCTGTTTGCTGGCAGCTGTAGCCTGCTGTCGGTCCTGGCCTGATTCTGCGGGGTGGCTGGGGCAGGAGGAGGGTGCCGTGGTGTGAAGGGCACCGTGCAGACCCTGGGGTGGCCTCTGCGTTGCATCCGTGGGCAGCAGCGGGGTCAGCATGCCCAGCACCCACAGGACAAGGGGGGGGCAAACTCGCCTCCTGGCCAAGAATCCCCCTGTTATGTGCATGTGCTGACAGCCTTCCCGCTCCACACACAAGGGCCTGAGTGTCTCCCTCTTTCCTCCCCTAACAAAGGAGCCTACAGTTATTTTTTGCTTTCCTCTTGCAAGCGGCTTCACCCTTGAGTTCCCAGCCTGGATTTGGGATGCCTGAGGAGATCCAGCAGGGCTCTGGGATGCTGCTTGGGTACCACGACCTGCCCGGCATCCCCGCCGCACAGCCAGCGGTGTTCCTGCTCCCACAGCCTCTGGCCAAACTCAAGCTCCAGTTGGGCTCCTGCCCAACCTGGGGGGGGCTCTGAGGCCGTCCAGCTTTTTGGAGGCTCGGGAAGCCAACACGGTGCAGCTGCAGCCTCGGGGAACTCTCGCCACAAAGCCCGGCAGCCGAAGGCCGTCGTGGGAAGGGCGTGCGGGAGGTGTGGGTGGAGGGGATCCGTTGCCAAAGGAGCATCCTGCGGACGAGGCCGGGGGGCCCGGGGGAGGGAGGCGGCCCCGCAGTTTGAGCTACTGCCCGCAAAGGAGCAATTTCAGCATGTGAAAGGAATGTGGCCCCGGCCCCGCCAGGGATGAAGGCTGTGCCTGGGAGAGGGGATGGCTGCTGCTGGCCTGACTCACCGGCCGCCTCTCCGCAGCCGCTTCCTCTCCGGGAGGCAGAAACTCCCAGTTTTTATTTATCGCGTGGCCTAAAGTAGGGGGTAAGGAAGGAAACGCTCTTATTTTTAACTCCTCTATCTCCCCGGGGTGTGGGGGAAGCGAGGCAGCCGCTCGACTGCGTGCGCCTGGGAGCATCCCCATGGCCGGGGCCGCTATGCTCACCTGGGAGCTGCAGCCTGTCTGCAGCTCCCCCCAGCATTTTGGGGTCTGCACCCATGCCAAAATATCCCTGCGGGTTGCGAGCAGCCCAGAGACCACCCCGGGGGCACACATGGGGTTGGCAGCGTGATGGCTCCGTGCGGTTGTGCCCGCATTGAGGTGGGTGCAGAACAGGTAGGGGTGCGTCCCCAAAACGCCTTCGTCTCCCCGTCCCTGATGGAGCTGAGCAGGGACACAAGGCCTGGAGTGGGGACACACGGCCCAGAGCGCGGGCTGGATTCGGTGGCTACCACCCCCAGCGTGGGGACGGGGCTGCCTCCTGCCCGGGGGTGCAAGGAAGCCCGTGAGGGGCTTCACCTCGCTGCTCCCTGTCCTTCTGGATGGCAGAAACCAGGCCAGACGCGTGTTTGCTTAGTGCAGTGGTTTTTTTTGTTGCACTTCCAAAGGATTTTTACCGCCCGGTGCTCTGCAAAGATGAGCAGTCCCAGGGGTGCAGGGTGATGGGAGTGTTGGGAGCCCAGCTTGGGCCAGTGGTGCCCGGCCGTGCCCGATGATGCCGGTGGGCGCACCGCGGTGCTGGCTGAGATGCCACTCGTGCCTTTGATCAGAGAGACTGATTTGTGCACAAAGTTTTGGTCTCTGGTTCCTCGGGGGCTTTCTTTGAGCTCCTGTTGTGAAACCTTCATTTGCTTTTAGCAGCAGCGAGTTTTTGGTGTTTTTTTTTTTTTTCTTATGATCTTCTCTTTTCCCCCTCTGTTGCCCTGAGATAAAGGCTTCTAAATTTGTCCTGTGCTGAAAACGCAGCTAATCCTGATGGACCTGAATTCGCATCTCCCCCGAAGGAATTGCACTAATTTTTTTTCCCCCTTTGTACTGCCAGGGGACCTGTCCGTTTCCTCGTGGAAAAAAAAATCACTATTTAGGGCAAGGTTTAGATTCCTGAAACCTGTGTGTTTGTTTGCGAGGAAAGAGGACAGGAGGGAAATAAATGGGAAAAGCATCATTCTTTTTTTTTTTTTTTTTCCCTTCCAGTATTGTTTTTACAGCAGACAAGTTTTAATTAAATTGCGGAACTAGGGCAGTTGTGCTGTCCAGAAGATGCTCTGAGGACGTGGTCCTTTTTCCGCTGGTCCTTTTCCTTTTACACCAGGAGCTCAGAGCTGCTTGTCCAGCCCTGGGTTCACCGCAAAAAGGCTCCTGATGGGATTTAGGCACCGGGGGGGGACTTTGGGGTGCCTGTGGGCCCTTCCCGCTGCTGGCGGTGATGGGTGGGCTGGGTGCTGGATGGGGCTGGCAGCTCCGGGAGGTTTGGGTGATGGCGCATGGGTGCGAGGGGGACAGAGAGAGGTGGCAGGAGGTGAAGCAGGATCTGCTCCAGCAGGGGACCTGCCTGCTGGCACCCGGGCTTCAGGAAGCCCGTCCGGCCACAAACACTTGCCTGGGGCAGAAAAATCCAGCGAGAGCCGCCCAGCCCTCAGCCCGGGGCTTTCCCCCTGCTCCCAGGTGGTGCGGGATGGCCGGGCTGGGGGAGCGCTGCCTGAAGCGGGGCTCAGGAGCGGGGACGGAGGGCTGGGGGCCCTGGGTCTGCTCCTGGGGAGGACGGAGCAGATGGAGGGGCGGTGGGAGCAGCGCCCTCGCTGCTGGGGCGGCCGCAGAGGGGCTGGGTGGGACGGGAAGGTCGTGGCAGCCTCAGTTTCCCCCCTGGCAGGTGCTGGGGGCGATGTCACATCCCGCCTGCACTGGGAATTTGGTGTGGCGAGGGACGCAAAGTGCAGCTGCCAGCTCCCAGCACCTCCCTTTCTCCCGCGTTTGTGCACGGACAGCACCCCGAGAGCCCCCACGGCCGGCAAGGAAGCGCCCGGTGCTTTTCCAAGCGGAGGAGTCTGGGGCCAGGGGGGAGAGATGGAGACCCCGGAGGGGCTGGTGGCGGGGCTGGGGGGCTCTGCCGTGGGGCTGGGGGCTCTGCTCTGGGGCTGGGGGGCCAAGCACCCTGGGGAGCTGCGTCGTGGGGTGAACCCAGGGCAGCTGGCGTGCGGTGGAAGTCCTCGCTTCTGCTGCGAGCGTGGCGTGCCCAGCCTCGGCGATGGGGGGACCGGGGGCTGCTCGATGGCTTTGGGGTGCTGCCCCCCCCCCCCCCGGCCCACGCTCCCCCAAGCCGGGAGGCGGGGAGCAGAGGGTGGGGCCTCTTTTTGGGCATCCCCCGCCTCACACACACGCACACACACACCCAGGCAGCTCCGGTTCTCCTCCCAGGCCAAAATTATTTGCATGTTTTTTAGAGCAGGACTTCCTGATTGCTCTCTATTGGCTGCAGGTAGAAAGCTGTGCGGAGACGGAGACACGGACAGCCGGACAGATCTCATGCAAACCTCTAGCTGAGCCTCTTCCCCACTCTCCTCCTTCTCCTCCTCCTCCTCCTCTCAGCACGCCTGCGGCTGCCCGGCTCCCTTGGCTCGCGTCCTGCCCAGCACATGTAAAAGTTGTGCGAGAGCCCGTGCCCGCGTCCCGCTCCCCTCCGCTGCTCGCAGGGAGCCGGCGAGGAGAAGGGGGCGAGAGCCGGGCTGGAAGAAGCCCCCCCTGGGCTGGAAGAAGCCCCCCCCGGGCTGGTTCCCTTGAGCCCCGCTTGCCCCATGGTGGATTTCTGCGAGGGAAGGTGACTTGGGGAAGAAGCGGCGCTGCGCCGGGTCGAAGGCAACCATGAATGAGATGTCAAGTTTCCTGCACATCGGGGACATCGTCTCCCTGTACGCCGAGGGCTCGGTCAACGGCTTCATCAGCACTTTGGGGTGAGTGAGCCCCGTCCCGGAGCCTGCCCGGCACCGTGGGTTTGTTTCTCCGGGCAGAAGGGGAAGGGGAGGTGGTGCCGGGGCTGACCCCGGTGGGAACAGGGGCTGGGAACCTCTTCCTGCAGGTGCGGGGCCATGGGGAGCGCAGGCTGAGCCTAGGGAGCCCCCTCCGCCCTGGATGGTCACTGCTGGGGCAGGATGTGGCCCTGGGGGGGGGCCGGGGGACCTGCAGCCCACCCTCTGGTAGCCGTGGCCAGAAGTTTTTTCCCCGTCTTTGGGGACTGGAGGGGACGAGGGGGGCTCAAGCAGCATGAGGGTCCCTGGGGCTGTGCGTGGGGCTCGGGCAGCTGTGGTTCCTCTGTGGGGCATGGCAGGAGGAGAGCTGCCAGCCCTGCCCCGTGTGGCTGCTGGTGGCTGTCCCCTGGGCCGGGCACCGATGGCTCCCCAGCTCTCGCTGCCTGCTTTGTGGTCCCACGGGGCCGAGCTCGCAGCGGGCATCGCTGCGGGGTCACCACCCGTGGGTGCCCATGGGCACCAAGCCCTGCCGGGGGCTGGGGGCAGTGTGAGCACGGCCAGGTCCAGGCTGAGCCGTCTCCTTGCAGCCCCTTCCCACAGCAGAGCAGGAGGGGATCTCGCAGCCCCACCTGGGGACACGCAGGGACCTCGGGGACCTGTCCCTTGTCCCTGCAGTTTCCGTGCCTAAGCGGAAGCATTTGCCCAGGGAGATGCTCCGTCCCTGTCGTGGCCAGGGCTCGGGCAGGGCTGCTGGGTGCTCTTGGGCACAGAAGGGTTCCTACCTCGCCGTGGGGTGCCTCGATACAATGGGGATCACTGGAAACGCCGCTGCCCCTGGGCTGCCCAAAGCAGGGACCCAAATCTTGCCTGCAGCTCCGAGCGGTGCCGGCGCTGCTTCCAGGACGTGGGTCTGTGCCAGCACCTGCCCCATCGCGCATGTAGGAGAGGCTGAGATCAGCCAGGAATGCTGCCTTGGATGGGATTCCTGGGGCAGGAGCTGCCTGGCTCTATAATCTGCGATGAATGCACTTGCTCCCACATGCCTGTGTATAACCGGAGCCGTACATACCGGCGCCCACACGTGTACGCGCACCCACTGCTGGGCACACGCAGCCTCCCGCTTAATGCCCGCCGAAGCCTAGTGCCCAAAACCCCGCTGCTGGGCGGGGGTGGGCGAGGGCACGGGCACAAAATCTCCGTGTGCCCACCTGCGTGGTGCCGACCTCAGGTCCTGCACGTGCAGGATGCGGCCGCTCTGCGCCCAGCCCTCCCTGCCGGGCCGGGTGGGAGGACGCCCCCCAGGTCCCTTTCGGAGGGGTCTCCTGGCGGCTCGCTCGCTTTCCCAGCACGGGGGATGTCCCAGGGTCTGCAAGCTTGGCGGCGCGGTGCTGAGCGTGCTTCCATCCCGGTGGGAGCCGGTGCTGGTTATTAGCCCACGCAGCACGTCCCAGGGGCTCGCCAGGAGCCAAATTAAGAGGTGTTGAGACACTCTGGAGCTCCAGTCTCTTTGTAGCTCTCGTCCCCAGATCCCTCTATTTTATTTTTTTATTTTTTTTGCAGAATGCTTCTCTAGTTTTATAAACATTTGAAAAGCAGGGCTTGCTTGGAGAGACCGTTCTCCCAGGCCCCAGCGTAGCTTTTGCTGGGCAGCCTCGCTTTCCCAGGGCTCTGCTTCCTCTGGGTTGTTTCCCACCCTCTGAAACTGTTTTCCCTTGTGCCCCGCGACCTGAGAGACCCAACCGCACCTTAAATCACTCCTGCGATAAGGGAGTGGGTGACTCACTGAGAGTGCTTCTCCCCAGCCCTACTGCTGCCTGTTTGGGACCTTATTTGGCTCATTTGCAAGGCAAACAGCTCTGCCAGCCCCGAGCTGGGTGCTGCGTGCCCAGCTGAGCACCCTGCGGAAGCGTTCCCTCCATCCTTCCTCGATGAAGGCAGGAGGGCACGGGTTTGGGCTGGTGTGGTCCGCAGTGGGATCCCCAGTTTATATGGGATGACAGAGAGAGTTTCCAGGTGCTGGCCCCAAAAGTTAAAGGATGCACCCCAAAGTCCTGGTGCTGTGGTTCCCCGTCCTGGCAGGGCAGTGAGCTCTTCCCAGGGGAACTTCTGGGGCCTTTGGGGCATCCTGGCTGATGTGGGTTTGAACGCCACCTAAATACAAAGCCGGGGGTGCCTGCAGGTGATGCCGCAGGATGCGCAGGGCTCTGTGCTCGGACGCACCGCAGGCGGGAGACGCGGCGGTGCTGGCAGCCCCCGTGGCCACGGCTGCAGGACGCTCGGACAGGCTGCAGCGCGGCGCGTGGCTCCGCAGCCGCTGCATTAAACCCAGTGAGCCCGGTGCGTTTGCACTGGTGGTTCTGGACCAGGAGCGGCGAGCGGGGGAGTCCTTCACCTCCAGCCCAGGGTGAAGCCCTGCAGGGGAACGGACCCAGATGATGCACGGGGTGCTGGCTGTTCTCGTCGTCCTCGCTTTGAAGAACTCAGCCCCATCACTTGGGGGATCTTGTGGGGCTCTTAGCAGCCCCCGTGAGTCCTGGATGTGGGGGTCCAGCAGCCCTGCGGTGCATCGGGGAGCAGGATGCCCTGAAAAGCAGCAGGGAAGCAGGATCAGGCCCAGCATAAACACTAAGCCTTAACTTTTTTTTTTTAAAAAAAGTGATTGCTTTTCCCCATTCATCCAAGGTACTTGCGATGGGGGTTGGTGGCAGGGGGAGCCCTGCAGCCCCCCCGGCTGAGCCTGTTCTGCTCGTGGCCCCATCATGCCGGTGAAAGCCCCAGGGCACAAACCCTTCCTCCTGCAGACGCTGCCTGCAGTGGGCGTTTGCTCTGCAGGAGGAAAAACCACCCGCTGAAGGGTGGGGAGTACTCGCGTGCGCTCCAGTGCTCAGCTAAGTGGGGGAACGTTGGCCAAAACTCCCCAGGTCACTAAAATGCTAAAGATAAACCAAAAGGAGGAGGTTATGTAAGAAGCGCAGGGCAGGAGCTGAGCACCGAAGCAACACCGATGGGTCAGGGCAGCCGCGTTGCTGGGGGCATCCCTTGGCTGGGCTGTTCAGTGCCCAGCGCATTCCCTTTGTGGCGATGGGAGAGCGGGATGGGCGTATCGGAGCTGCCAGGAGGGGTCTGGGACGTGGGAAGCTGCCCAGGGGGTGCAGAGAGGTGCAGGACCCAGGGGTGGGCTCCTCTTCCCCCTTGGCTCCGTTCAAGGCTGTTCCCAGCGGGGAGGTAGGGAAGGGCTCCGCGGGGCTCTGCTGCTGAAAATTAAAGGTGCCTGAGGGAATGGTGATTTTCCCCGAGCACAAAAATCACTAGTAAAAAAAATCACCAGTAACTGCTGGCGGCCTTGTGCTCGTGGAGCTGGAACTGCTGGAGCTGGGTCTGCGATGGGGAAACGGCTGCTGCCGTGGGATGCTCTGCGGGCATCATCCGTGCAAACCGAACCAGTGCCAAGCGGGGAGAGGAGCTGGGAGACCTCCGTTTGGTTCCTGCTGGATGCGGTGATGCCGCGAGCCCTGGGAGAAACCGCTGCCAGGAGTGTCCCCATCTCACCTTGTGTCCCCAGTGAGCCAGCACCCAATGGCTGGAGCTAGAGCGGAGCAGAAGGACGCGGGTCAGGGGGATGAGCTGCCCCATCCCCACCATCCTGGGGGGCTCGGGGACCAGCCCTGTGGCTGGTGGTGGGGCCGGGCCAGTGACAAGCCCGCCTGGATGCCAGTTGGCTGTTTAACATGAAATACCACCTTTGATGGCTGTAATTGTGATTGCAGGTGGATTTACAGGGTGGAGCAGTTCAGGGAAACACAGCTGGTTAAAGGGTAACTCCAGCCCTGCCGGGTCAGGACGAACTCGCTCCTGCGGGGAGGAGAAGCACGCGAGGCGCAGAGCGGTGTCCTCCCCACGGCGCGGGGACAAGGCTGTGTTTTTGTGGCCGCGCCACGTTCACTCGCTTTATTTTTACTCCCTTTGCTCTGCCAGGCCGACCGACACCCAGGCTGTGTGCCGGAGGGGCTGGCCTTATGGCGAGCTCTGCTCTTCCTCCTCCTCCTCCTCCTCGCCGCCAGGACAGCCCCAGCTGGCCGCCGTCCCCGCTTGGGTTCAGGGGTGCCTGGCCTGGAGGCGCTGGAGGAGCTGCGTCCCCCTGACCTCCGGCGAAGGCTCAGCCTCGCGCGAGGCCAAGCGCGCTGGCCGCGGGCCAGGGAATCACTTTGTGCTCGGTTTTTAGGCACGCAGCACAAACCCCGCTGGACCCGCCGTGACGATTCGCAGGGCTTAAAGCTAACCAGATGCAGCAGGCTCGGCGAGGCGCAGGATCAGGCCCCCGGTGCTCCCAAGGGGCGACTCGGAAAGGCGAAGCGTGGGGGTTTTCGGCGGTGCCTCCGGCCTCCTGCTTCTCCCAGCGTCTTCCTCCAGGTGCTCGGACGCTGATGAGGTTTTCTCATTAACACCTTGGAGACGAAAGCTGCGGTGGCCGTGCCCCACGCCGAGCGGCCCCGCTGCTCTGAGAGCGGAGGGAGCCCCGCTTCGCGCCATCCCGCCGCGCCGATGCGGGTTTTTAGAGCAAACCCGGCCCGGCCCCAGCAGTAACCCAGGTGACTCATGTCCACCGCGTCAGGATCCTTTCTGTTTTCAGTGATTTTTAACCCAACAGGGCTCGTCCCGAGTATCAGGTTAATAAAAACGGCGCTTTGCATTCCTGCAGAGCGTGTAATTCCGGGATTAAAGACACTGAGACTGCTCTGAGCTCATTAACTAATTAAGGCTTCCAGCCCGGCAGGTCGCTATCTGCAGCCCAGCGTCGCAGAGCGATAGCGCCGGGCACAGAAGTTCCAGGCAGTGGCTTGAGATGGAGCTGGCGTGGGTAGGAGATGCCTGCGCCATTTGCTCCGGCGCTGGAAATGGGCTGCGTGGACCCTTAGCCACAATGGAGACCTTAAATTTTACTTTTTTTTAATAAATGGAGCAAGCCCTCTGCTGCTGTAGGTGCTGGTGGGCGCTTGCTGAGGGCTGCTGCTTTGCTCCGTCGCTCTTATTTGACTGGTGCTGGGGGTGCAAAGCAGCGTTTCAGAGCAATAGAAACCAAACAAGCCTACGGCTGGCATCGGGCTGGGCTGAGGCTTTGCATATCTCCTGTGCGGTGAGATACGTGCGGTAAAGCCCCTGTCCGCAGCTGCCTCTTCTCCTCCTGGCACTGCTTTGTCCCATCCTTCCTTACCTCTCTCCCTGCCCTCCCAAGAGCCCGTGCCCCGTAGGAGCTCGGGGACCGTCCCGGCTCCTTCCCCAGGCAGCCGGGGCTGGGCAGGCGTGGGTTGGGAGCCCAGCACCCCCCTGCTGCCGACCACGAGCGTGGGCACAGCCGAGGCAGCGCTGCCTAGCGAAAAGCTCAACGTTTGATTACCAAAACCTCAGGGCTGGGTTTATTTGTTTGCCTTTTCCAGTCTTCTGAGGCTTTGCTGGTTGTTCTTAAGCTGTTGCTGCCACCAAAACGTTAGACAATTTCTTTTTTTTTTTTTTTCTTGTTACTTGAAATCTAAGGTTAATCTGTCCGAGCCCCAGGAGCTGGTGCTTCAGCAAACTTTTCTCCTGCCAGCACTGTGACCCCTGGGTGCCACAGCGTGAGGTTTGGCTGCACCTTCGGGGCCCGCTGGTTCCCTGAGCTGTACGAGGGATGGGTCCTCCCAGCGGGCAGAGGGGAGCTCCTCCAAACCCACCCTGAACCGGCTGGGAGAGGCAGCACACGACAGCCAGGAGAAACAAGCTCTGGCTCAAGAAGCGAGGGCGAAAGGCAAAGGCCCTGCGGTGCCGCTGGCTGCGCGGCGGGACGCCGGCTCCTGCTCCAGCGCCTCCACTGCCAAGGACGCAGCAGCCTTGGGGTCCCCGGGGTCCCAATCCATCAGCGCCGAGGCCAAATTCCTCTCTGCCGAGCTACGGAGAGGAATTTTCCCCTCCTCTGGAGAGCTGCTGGGGTAGGGGCGGGGGGCCAGATCGGCACGTGGGATTTCTCTTTCCGTTGAAAACCCAGCAGCACTTTGCCTGTTGGGTTCGTTGGCTGCATCGAGAGCCCCCAAGGAGTGGGGAGAGCAGCGCGGGCTCCGCCGTGCCCTTCGCCGCCGTGCCACGTGCCCGCCGCGCTCCTCCTGTCCCCGTCGCGGTGCTCCCCCCAGGATGCTCCCTCCTGGATTGCGCAGCCGCTGCATTCCTGCATCCAGCCCCTTGCTTCCCAGCTGCCCGGCTTCAGGTGGGGACACGCTCCTCGCTTTCTCGCCCCGGGGCAGGAGCGTGGCTTCTCTCCCTGCGTCGCCTCCTGGGGGCTGGCAGAAAGCAGGCGAGCGGGCCCAGCCTGTCTCACTGCAGCACCCAGCAGCCCTCGGGCGATGCTCACCCCTCCAGGATTTTGGGGCCGAGCACAGGGGTGCCTCGTCCCCAGTTGTGCTTCGCTGGCCTCATTAACTCTGGAGCGATGTCCCGTCCTGAAATCGCAGGGAAGGGCTTCAGCACCCAAGGCCAAGCCCGCAGGAGTTTGCTTAACACTGGGAAACGAGGAGGGGGCAGGCAGGAGATGCAAAGCCCTTTGTGTCTGATGGGCAGAGCCAGCACCTGATAATAATTAATTAAATTATAATTAACAACTGGTTCCAGGGGGCCCTGCCACCTCCATCTGCAACAGCTACACCTCCTGCGTCCTGGTGGGGTAGCTCCTGGCTGGAGGAGAAGAACCACTAAGTGAAAGCCGAACCCCTCACGTTTTTACCAGTTTAACGGAGACCTGGGGGCTGTAAGCAGTAAGCTCAGCCTCCGGCTCGGGCAGAAAGCCTGGCTCCACGCGGTGCCCATCGCCCCGGGGCGGGTTTGGCTCAGCTGAGTGCTGAGCAAGGCAGGATCCGCTCCTGCAGGGTGCGGGCGTCAGAGCCTCCCGCACGGGTCGCTGAGCAAAGGCCCCGACACCCGGCATCACCGTGCTTCGTCGCTGCCGTTTGTACCCGCGGTCTGCCCTAAAGGGCTGTAGGAAAAACACAAGCGGCAAAAGCTGGAGGGTGGCGGCGAGCAGGGGGCGATGCCTTTGGGGCAAGCACCCATGAGAGGCTGCAGGAGCTGAGCGTCATCGAGCCAAATATTTCTCTCTATATATAAATGCGAAGGGGTAGGGGACAGGAGGCGCAGGTTTTGATGCTGTCCTTTCGGAGGCGGTGCCAACGCGCGTCTGCCCTCGTGCTGCTGTGGGCTGTGGGGAAGGCGCTTCGCTTGCTCGGGCCCCGCTGCCGCCTTGTTGTCTCTGAAGCTCTGTCCCTGCTTGGTCCTGCAGGCTGGTGGACGACCGGTGCGTGGTGGAGCCGGCGGCTGGAGACCTGGACAACCCTCCCAAGAAGTTTCGAGGTGAGATTGGGGCTGGGTTGGGGCAGCTCGGCCACTGCAGTGACACCGTGGGGACACCACAGCCCTGGGCATCTGTGCCAGGGATGGGGACCGGGGTCCCAGCTCGCCCGGGACCGGGGCGAGCCCTTTCCAGAGGAGCCCGGAGGGATTTTAGCTGCTGTAATTTGTCACTACGACTTGGCCAAACCCACCCTCCTCAGTTCACCTCTGGGTGCGTTTATACATTTACTGGAACCGCCTCCATGCTGGGATGGTCCTTGGGACCCCATAACACAGCCCTACGGAGCGGGGAGCTGCCCTCTGCAAAGGTGGGTCCGTACCCAAACGCATCCCTAGGGATGCTGGCAGCTGGGTATCTGCCGGCTGGGAGCAGGGGAGAAAAAAAGCCGGGAGGGGACAGAGAGAGGGGCAGCTGCAACAGGCGAACTACTTCAAGGCAAGCCTGTTAGCGCTCAGCCCTAATTACATCTGCTCTGCTTGGCTGCACCTCAGAGAGAGCCGGGGGATTAAGCCGCCCTTTTACGAGGCGGGTTTTAGGGAGAGACGGTAAATCCCTACCCAGCCTCGGCGGTCACGTTTTGGGCTGCGCCATCTCCTCGAGCGCTCGGGGCCGTGCTCGTTGTTCCCCGCGCTGGCAGCCCCGAGCGGGAGCGAGCTGCGACGGCCGGGCTGGGCGGAAAAGGGGACGAGTCACCGGAGGGCCGGGATGGATCCCGGTGTGTGGGAACGGCCGGGAGAGGCCAGGCCAGGCTGCTGGGGAGAGCCTCCTGCTCCCGGGCTGTGTAAGGCCCCGGGGAGAGACCTTTGGGCTCCGCGGGAGCAAAGCGCTGCACCCGGGGCGTCTCCTTTCTGCGCAACGCTGGGAAATGGTGATTTTGTGCCTGGCACACTGCAAAATGCAGGGGGGAGGGAGGGGTCCCAGAGGGCGTCCTGGTGGGTCTGGGTGCCTGGAGCACCCCGCGGGTCCTGCGGATGCTGTGGCAGGTAGGGTCCGAAGCACGGCTGCGCTCTGGGAAAACTTCCCCAAACCCGTGATCGCGTTGTTGGATTTGGGGGTTGGTCTACGGCAGCCGTTCCTTTTATACCAGCTACCATAATTTCAAGCCCCTTTGAAAAAAAAATCTATTTAAAAAATGGTTTCCCACTCTGCTTCATGCCCCAGGCCTGTTCATAGGATGGCTTTAACCACCTGCAGCGGGGTGCTGTGCAGATGACTTCCCCGCTGCCAAGCAGCGACCTGGCTCTCTGTGGGAGCCACTGCCGCTCGTTTGGGTTTGGGGCTGACTTTGGGGACATCCGACAGCCCCTCGGAGCCCCACAGCCCTGGCACGCCCGGCAGCCACCCTGCTCCCAGCGGACTTTCACCTGGGGCTGGCTGGGAACAGCTGGGAGCTGGGCGCAGACCGGCA
Organism: Anser brachyrhynchus; assembly: GCF_964034855.1. NCBI lineage: Eukaryota > Metazoa > Chordata > Aves > Anseriformes > Anatidae > Anser > Anser brachyrhynchus. Next base: position 6,063,761 of record NC_137720.1, on the reverse strand, counting down.
CCAGTTCCGGGGGCTTACTGGTCCCAGCAGCCGCAGCGTCTCCCTTCCTGGACATGGGCGGGTGTTGAATCTCTTTTCCAGACTAAGGTCTGCTCCAGACGCAGCCCTGCTCCCTGCAAACCGTATCAGGATATCCAGCCGCTTGTTTTAATGGCCGGAAAAGTAGCAGTCTGCCTTGTCGATAGCTATCACCGCGAGGGAGGTAAAAACAACGGGCTGGTGCTGTTTCCCTGCCGCAGCAGCAAGAGGCTTAAGAGGATTTTAATGGGTTGTTGCCGTCCCCGTATCCTGTGGCTGGACCCTGCCCTTCCCGGCCCAGCTCCCTGGTGCTCGTCGCCTCGCCGCCCGCGGGTTCGGGGGCACAGAGCAGGGAGCGGGGCCCTTCCCCACGCAGTCAGACCCAGCTGGGTTTTGGAAATGCCCAAAGCCAGCCAGGAGCCTGGCTCTGCAGCGAGGGGCTTCAGCAGGGCTGCCTGCAGCGTGCCCTCCGAGCCTCTGAAAGACACCTGGCGCTCCTCGGATATTTGCTTTTTGTTGTGCTTTCTTCCCCCCGAGCCTCTTCTCGGCCCTGCCTTCGGGCACATTGGGAAGAAGCAAATAAAACACCAAGTCCTGCGCTCAGCGGGGCAGGTGCCCGAGTCGGGGCTCGGGGCAGAGGCTGCGATGGTTGCAGGGCGAGTGGGCGGCCGGAGCCTGGCTGCTGGTGCCCCAAATACCCCAGATCCTCCCCAGTGAACACGCGGGAGGTTTCACCTCCATGGCTGTGCCCGTCAGGAGCTGCTCAGCCCCATCCCTGATCACATCTGGGCGCTGCTCCGGCTTGGTGCTCACCGGGCAGTGCTGACGTGGGAGCTTTCCGCAGCTTCCCTGCTTTCCGCCCACCATCCGTCTTGCAAAAGCTCCTCGGCACATACACCTGGGTGCCAAAACCTCCGGCTTCCATCACGAGCCTTGCTGAAGCCTTTCCGCGTGCAACCGACTCCGTGCCTCAGTTTCCCTCCTTGCAAAACCGGGCTTGGCGTGCAGAGATGGGGATGCAAGCAGCCCCTGCGGACAGGGCGTGCTTGGAGCCAGGGGGTTGATTTGCACCTCTCTCTTAATAGCTATGCTGGATTTTTTTTCCCCTCCCTCATTCCTCAGTTTCTCCTTTCTACCAGGTCCTTTTGCAATCTAATTAGCAATTTAATGAAAACGATTCAAGGTGCTGCAGGTGGCCCGAATCGTTTCTGTGGCCCTGCTCGGAGGCAGTGGGAGAATGCAGCCAGGCATTACAGCAGCTACACTCGAGTCCCTGATTAAAAGCCCAGCGTCACAAAGCCTCCTTGGCACGGGACATGCCATTAGCAAATAGACCTGTAAAATGAAATGTGAAACTTGGCCCCTAACCAGCAGCCCAAGCCGGTGAGAACTGTGCTCTGTGCTTGTTTGTTCGTCACTCCCAGGTAAATAAATACGTGCTTGCCAGCGAGCTGGGACCGGGGCCAGAGATGGAAGTGATTTTTCTTTTTGTGTCTGAAGGTTCTGGGCTGCTATTTCAGGCGTAATTCGGGTGACCCAGGCTGCAGGTCCCTTCCTGCCGTCGCCCCCCTGTCCCCACGCAGCTTCGTGCCGTGAGCTGAATCAGATGCACGATGGAGCTGCCTGCTGGCTTCCAGAGGGCTGCTCTCGTGCCTGGATTCACAAATCCCAGACCCTGGTGTCTGCGCCCCCCCATTTGGCCACAGCAGCGTGGGGAAAAGCAGCAAACTGGGGAGCAGAGCGCATCCACGCTGCCAGCGTCTGGGGGAGCCAGTATCCAAACCCTTCGCATCCCCAGAGCGTTTCTTTTAGGACTGGAAGTGCAGCTGTTTGCAATCCAGATTTTAGGAGCTCTGGCTCGTAGCTTCCAGCACTGGTAATTAAGTCTCGTTGTGAGCAGGCATGGGAGAGTTTGCAGAGTCCTGGTGGCACGGCCACCGTGGGGACAGCATCCCGCGGCCTCGCTGCCCGGGTTCGGAGGCTGCAGGGCAGCGAGGGCGGTGTGGGGACGCCTGCTCCTGTCCCCATCCAGCTGCCTCCGCTCCCCTCCTCCGGCAGGATCCGCTCCTGGTTCAGCCCAGCTGTGCTTCATCAATACGTTTTCTCCCCCTGAAGCTTTCCTTCCCAAATTGCGCGGCCGTTTCCGATGGGAATGCTTCTACCGCGAGTCCAAGCAGTGGAGTCACTCCTGGCCTCGTTATTTATTACCCAAAACTAGTCCACCAGCTACTAGCGAGTGGCTCAACCTTCTACCTGTCTGCTTTGGGCCCCCAGCAGCGGGCGGGGTGGCTGCGGGCCGGGAGGATGCTGCTGGGATGGGAGCAGGGGCCCGCAGGGTGCTGGGTGACGCTGGTCCCAAAGGAGGACCCGGTGCGGCCGCTGCGGCTTCACGTGTGCCTTCCTCTGCTCCCAGATTGCCTCTTCAAAGTATGTCCCATGAACCGCTACTCTGCCCAGAAGCAGTACTGGAAGGCCAAGCAAACCAAGCAGGACAAGGAGAAGATCGCCGACGTGGTGCTGCTGCAGAAGCTGCAGGTGAGCTCCCGGCGCGAGGCACTGGCCGGCGGGGACGGTCCCCGTGGGCTGGCAGGGGGGCAGCCACCAAACCCCTCGCTGTGCAAACCCGGAGACATTCTGCGTCCTGGAAAACGTGCCTGGGAAGCCAGGACCCGCCCTGGGTTTTGCGGTTTTTGGGTGTCCCCCTGCTCAGCTCTGCTGCCTCCTGTCCCGCTGTCCCCCGCCCCGGCACCCAGGGGTGCCCGGCGTGGAGCCGCCGCGAGCAGGACCTGCTCCAACGGGCTGGGGAAGTGAAAGGCTCCTGTTGACTTCCACGAGGTTTGGAAAAGGCCCATGTTAAACATTGCATAATCGCCTCAGACAGCTGGCGAGGCCCTGAGGATGATTCATAGCACCGAAGCTCAGGCAGGATTCATTAAATCATCTCGCCAGGCTGCGAGCCGGGCCCCGCAGCTCCCCCAGCTTCGCTTTTGGTGAGCGAAGTCCGAGGCAGTGTCCGGCCAGGGCGTCCTGGCTTGGGTTGGAGATGCCGAGATGGGGTCAGCGCCTCCTTGACCGCGCTCAGAAACATGCATCTTCCTGCTCTGCTTAGGCAGTAATTTATAAAGTGACAGCCGTACTGGCCACGACTGGACGGAGAGGCTCATTTCCGAGCCTGATTGATTGAACCTCGCTTCAGATTTGTCTTCAAGAGATCCTGTAATTTCCTTGCTCCGTTCCGCTGCTCCTGGTGTTGCTCTTTTGGCACACGCCGCCGGCACCGGGAGCGGGCTGAAGGCAGCAGCAACCCCCAGAGAGCTTCCCGAAGCAGCAGCAGCCCAGGTCCCAACAGGAGAAACCCTTCCCCATGCCCGCTGGTGCCTTTCTGAGCTTCTGCTCCTGCCCCTTTTCTTTTAAGGGGGTTTAAGGCTCGGTGTTTTCTCGGCTGACTAATTGCAGGTGCAGCCAGATGCACCACAGAGGTTTTCCTCCCACCCCTGACGCCTTCAGAGCCACCCTGCAGCCTCCGGGGCTGCCCCTGTGCGCATCCCCGGTGCCTCAGCCCTACAGGGGACAGACCCCCTCCCCTACAAGGGACAGGCTGCCAACGTCAGCCCCCGTTGGCTCGGGGCAGCCTGTCCCCCCTCCTGGCCCCATGCCTTTCAGCAAGGGAGGAGTTGAGATCTGGGCGCAGATTTAGGAGCCGCCGCGGTGCCTGATGTCTCGCCGGGGCCGTGTTGCTGCACGGGGTGGTTGTTAAACTCCCAGCTCGGCAGCAGAGCGGGTTTCCCCAGGCTCTCCGTTTGTTTTCCCGGTGGCATCAGCCACCGCTGTGGTCCCCGGCCAGGTGGGAGCACGTCCCGTGGGTGGCACCCAGCGCTGTGTGGGATGGAGAATTAACCAAAGCCGTGGCGATGCCCAAAAGAGTGAAGGGGCTGGAGCCCAGCGCCGCGTGCCAGGCAGATTCGAAGCCCTGATTCGCATCACAGACCGCCTGCCCCATCCTCCGGCAGGGTGCAAGCCGTGATTCCAGCTTTCTTTCCCAATTCCTCATGCAAGAGGGGGAGGAAGCAGGACGGGCAGGGGCGGATGCTCTCCCAGCCCCATCCTTCGCTGTGGTTTCCCATCCCAGCTCCATGGGAGCGCGGGGCTGGCGCTGCCCGGGCTGTGCCCGTGCCGGGGCCGGTGCCGCACCCTCGCCGTTCCCAGACGGATCCGCTGCCGGAGCAGATTCCTGCCTTGCTCCACGTCTGTTGACAACACCCCTTTGGCTGCCAGAGCCGCCACGTCGAAAGCATCTGTGGTTTAGGAGAGAGGGGCTGGCAGGCGCAGCCCGTGGCAGATCCGAAAATGCTGCCAGCTCCGGGCATGGCACCGCTGATGTGCAGCCTTCTGCTCGTCGGTGTCGGCGCTGCCGACAGCACCCGGTGCCATGGCCCCACTGGGCAGGAGCATCACCCCGGCCCTTGGTCCCTTCACGGCGCCGCCCCATATTGGGGAATTTCGGAGAAGCCTGTCCAAATTTTTAAATCCTTGGCTTAAAGCTCCCGTGTGCTTCATGTGGCTGCGTAGGGCCACAGCGGGGTCCTGGTCTCAGCTTTCGGATGCTGAGGACCATCTTACGGACTGTGGTACCTGGGGGACAGGGGGATGCTGAGGCCGTGTCACAGCCTGTCCCCTGCCCTCCCCGTAGCTCAGGGTGCCGGTGGTGCCCCTGGGGCTTGCTCCGGGCGGGAGGAGGCTGCTTCTACCCTGAGCTCTTCTCCTTTCGGCATCCAGCACGCGGCCCAGATGGAGCAGAAGCAGAACGAGACGGAGAACAAGAAAGTGCACGGGGACGTGGTGAAGTACGGCAGCGTCATACAGGTACGGCGCTCGCAGCTCCTCTGCCCCCGGGCTGCTCGGGCTGCTGGGTTTTGGGGAAAAAACGCGCAGATCCAGTGAATGTGAGCTGGACGCCTGGTGGGCAGGGGCTCGTGGTGCCCCTCCTGGGTAGGACCAGCAGCGGGGACCTGAGGCTGTGCCAGGTCATCCCCGCTCCAGCTCACCCCAACGTTTGCTCCTCAGCTCCTGCACATGAAGAGCAACAAGTACCTGACGGTGAACAAGCGGCTGCCGGCCCTGCTGGAGAAAAACGCCATGCGGGTGACGCTGGATGCCACCGGCAACGAGGGGTCCTGGCTCTTCATCCAGCCCTTCTGGAAGCTGAGGAGCAACGGAGATAATGTGAGCGCAGGGCTGCAAAGCCCCCAGAAGAAGCTGGGCTGAGCAGTGCCTAGTCATGCCAGGGCTCACATCCCCACCGAGCACCCATCTCATGCTCTCTCCCCCGTTCTCCTTTTGCTCCCCAGGTAGTCGTGGGAGACAAAGTGATCCTGAACCCCGTCAACGCCGGGCAGCCGCTGCACGCCAGCAACTATGAGCTTGCAGACAACGCCGGCTGCAAGGAGGTGCTGGGGCTGCCTGGGGGCTCGCCTGGTTTTCTTTTTTCTTTTTTTTTTTTTTTTTTTTGTTCTTTTCTTGTTTCATTTCCCTTCTGGGATTGTGACCTTGCTCTCTCGCTGCCTAGGTGAACTCGGTCAATTGTAACACCAGCTGGAAAATCAACCTTTTCATGCAGTTCCGCGACCACATGGAGGAAGTGCTGAAGGGGGTAAGGAAGGAGGTTCGGCCGCCGGCCGCCCGGGACGCGACGGGCTCAGGGGATCCAGCCCCATCCCCTGCTCAGGCAGCACACTGTAGCTGTTTGGCTGTGTGACAAGGGCAGGATGCCTCGAGGGGCTTGGTTTCTAGGGGAATTCATCACTCGGGGCACTTAACAGGGAGCTGGAGCTGGGAATTTCGGTATCTACAGGCAGGAGGTACCCAGGGGGCATCAGGTTACCCCCTGCCTTATTGTGTTCAATTGGCTCCCAAGGACAATATGAGGCACACATGGTGCCAGCTCTGGTTCCAGCTACGGGGACAATTTTTGGCTGTTCAGCCGTGCAGCCGGGCTGGCTGCTGCCTGGGAAAGGAACTTTCCCTGCAGAGCTATTGTTCGGGTCGGAGGTCCTCCAGGAAGCAGCTGGCTGGATATTGATTGTTAGGATCTCACAGATCCTCATCGCCAGGCGCCTGCTTATCCCCGGCTTCCTCTGCGTCCTTCTCCCGGGGTGTTAATGCCATCATTGTGTCGGTGAGCAGAGCCTCTGCCTGCTCCAGGGGTGCGAAGCGGGGGGTTTGTACCCATTTCACAGCCTGGGGAGTAGAGGCAGAGAGAAGCAGCTTGCACAACTAAACAGAGCGATGGCATTGCAAAGCACAGGGTGCCCCCATGTCCCCACCACCCCGTGCACGGGCAAGGTGCCCTCCCCTGGGCTTGGAGGAGCGTTTGTGCTGCTAGAAGTGGGTTTTAGCAGAGCCAGGGCCACCCTCCTTCATGGGGCTGGGGGGGAGGAACGCTGCATCCGTGTCCTCACTGCCATGTCCCGGTGCCAGGGGGACGTGGTGAGGCTCTTCCACGCCGAGCAGGAGAAGTTCCTCACCTGCGACGAGTACAAAGGCAAGCTGCACGTCTTCCTCCGCACCACCCTGAGGCAGTCGGCCACCTCGGCCACCAGCTCCAACGCCCTGTGGGAGGTGGAGGTGAGCGGGGCCGCGGGCATCCGGGGCGCCTCCCCGGGCTGCTGTGCTGTGCCTGGGGGGGCTGCTGGAAGCAGTGCTCGTTTCGGGATGTTTCAGGCCTTGAATTTCCACTTTCTGGTGGCCTGAGCGCCCTGGTGAAAGCCAGCACAAGGCTTGAGCTCTGAGAGGGAGCTGGAAGCCACGGGTGCTGGCGGATGGGCGATTTTATAGCCTGGGCTGCCCTGGAGGAGATGGGCGTCCCTCAGCCCCTCGGTGGCTCAGTGCCCCAGGCTTCTTTGCTTGTCCTTTCAGACGGGACGGGGATTTTCTCACTGGTGGCTTTGCTCGGGGTCAGGCGTGGGCCAGGACCGGGACTGGTGTCGCAGCCCTGCGCTGAGCGCTCCTCTGCTCCTTCCAGGTGGTCCACCACGACCCGTGCCGAGGGGGCGCCGGGCACTGGAACGGCTTGTACCGCTTCAAGCATCTTGCCACGGGCAACTACCTGGCAGCCGAGGTAAGGGGGCGAGCAGAGGGGTGCAGAAAGCTGCCCTGCCCTCAAGAGGCTGTCACCAAAAGTAGAACCCACCCTTAGACAGAGCAGCGATTTCCAAAATGCTCCTGGCTGCCTCCCCTCTGGCCCTGGCACGTGTAACTGGGGGGCAGGAGGGGGCGGCTGGGGTTTTTCCTCTGTTTGCTCGCTCTGGGCCAAGCGACTGTACTGGCACAACCTCCTTGTGGGATGGAAGCAGCAGATAACTCATCCGGCTGCGTTTAACTCTTCCCGTCCAGGTTTTGTCCTTCCTCATCCTCTGGTCAGTGGAGGCATCCAGGGCTGTCCAGGGCTGGGGGAGGCGTGGGCAAAGCCTGAGCCTGGAAACCCCCACGTGGGTTTTGTTCCCATTTAAGGCCAGCTTGAGGCCTCCTGACAGAGGCACGGAGAGGTTTCTGCGCTTAGGTAATGTGGTTTATATGACACTAATGCCCAAGGGAAAAGTGTTAGACCTGCTGCCGGGGGAGCAGGGACGTGCCGGGGGGAGCTGGGTGCACCCCGTGCCGAAGGCGTGCCGTCACTGCGGAAGATGACCCAAGGGGGCCCCTTCTGCCACGGGCAGGATGGAAATAGCACTTACTGGATCCGATGCCGAGCCTCTGAAATTTGGGTGCTTTAAACCAAAAGACATTCAGCTGACCTCTGCAGAGGAAAGAAGATCCCCATCCTGGGCTGGTGCTGCCTGGCTTGTGGTGCTCAGCGAGACCCTGACCTGGGGCCTCGAGGGATTTGCAGTGAGAGCTTGTCTTGCTGCGATGCAGAGCCCCAGGGCTCGCTCTGCCCCTGCCCTCCTCCATGGGGCTGCAGCGCCGTGCCCTGGGCATGGGTCGTGTCCTCCAGCCCCATCCGGGCAGGTTTTGTCTCTCTGCAGCGTGCATGAGCAAGGAAGGAACAGAAATAACACCCCACGCTTAGGGCTTTGGAGGGACCGAGGGGGAGGGCTGGGAGCTGTCTTTCACCTCCCTCTTTAACTTTTCAGGAAAACCCAAGTTATAAAGGAGACGTGGCTGAGCCCAAAGCAGCGCCCACGGTGAGCTGTGTGCAGCCTCGCTAGCAGAAATGCTGCTGCCGCTGCCTGAAACCACGCTGCCTCTTAGACTCTGCCTGAAAGCAGGGAAATGCCCCGAAAAAAGAGCCCGCCACGGGGACAGTGCCCGCGCTGTGCCGCCGGGTCCCGCTTGGTGCTGAGGTTGTGGCTGGAGGCTGTCCTGGCACAGGGCTGCCGAGCAGAGCACCCCGCATCCCGCACTCTAGAGTAGCATCCCCATGTCCCGCTTGCAAGAGGACCCCGCCGAAATCTGTTGGAGAGGGGTCCCAGTGCATGTTGGATCCCCAGGCCACGGGGGTGTGCAGATGAAGTGCTGGTAGAAGAGAGATCTGGACTTTATTTATTTATTTATTTTTTTCCTCTTCGGTGAGGTTTGGAGAAGGGGTGGCCTCGTAGCTCAGGGGCATCGCGCCGCGCTTGTGCTCTTGCAGCCCCTCGTTCGTTTCCGTGCTGCGAGGCTCAGCCCGGCACCCGAGCCAAAGCTTCTGCGCTGAGCGTAGCCGCTGCGTGTCCTCCGATGCTGCGTGCGCAGGGAGGCTGGGCTCGGCGGGGCGACCTCCCCGCTCCGGGCTCAAAGCCCTTTTCCCCGGTGCAGGGGGGCAGCAGCCGCTCCAGCCGCAGGAACACGGGGGAGAAGATCAAGTACCGGCTGGTGGCCGTGCCCCACGGCAACGACATCGCCTCCCTCTTCGAGCTGGACCCCACCACGCTGCAGAAGACGGACTCCTTCGTCCCGCGGTACGTGAGCACGCGCTGGCACGGAGGGGTTGAAATAAAGAAGGGAGGATTCGTCCACGGTGGGAAGTTTCGGCACGGGGTGGGGGGCTTTGCTGGGTGCTGGGGGAAGCGGCGGGTGCCGGCGTGACTGCGTGGGGGCTGCTGACCAAGGCACCGTGCCGTCTGCAGGAACTCGTACGTGCGGCTGCGCCACCTCTGCACCAACACGTGGATCCAGAGCACCAACGTGCCCATCGACATCGATGAGGAGAGACCCATCCGCCTCATGGTGCGGCCCCGCGCCCTCCTCCCGTCCACAGATTTACCCTCTGGCTCCTTCCTCCTTCCCACCCCGCTCTGCCCAGGGGCACCCCGACCTTCACCCGGGGACTGAAGTACCGTGATGACCCAAGGGGACTGTGGGACGCCAGCCCCCAGCCTTCCCCAGTCACCTCGAGCCCATCCCAGTCCTTTCAGTGGGGACAAACTGGGCCCCTGGTGCCAGCTGGGTGGATGTGGGGACAGTTGGTGCTGCCCTGCCTCTGTGACACCGCTTCCCTGTTCCTTCCCAGCTGGGCACGTGTCCCACCAAAGAAGACAAAGAAGCGTTCGCCATCGTCTCCGTGCCCGTGTCTGAGATCCGGGACCTGGACTTTGCCAACGACGCCAGCTCAATGCTGGCCAACGTGGTGGAGAAGATGAACGAAGGTTTTCTCAGCCAGAATGACCGGAGGTAAAAAGTCATTTATTTCCCCATGGAGATGGGGCTGTGCTGGAGCCCTCCAGCATCTCTGCAGGATGGGGCCCCTGCCTGGGTTTTGGTGCCGGCTCTGCCTTGCTTTCCTGCCCGTGACCCAAATCCACGCCCGCTTCTCCCAGGGATCTGGCGAGGAAATCAGATAACAGCACAGACCCGCTCTGGCCCCTCCTTTGCAGCTAGGAAAATAACCGAGGGGCTGGGAGATGGCCTCATGATAGGGGCAGCCTGGTTAGTCACGGTGTTATTTTTAGGTGGGTGGGTTCTTGGCGTTTCCTGAGCAAACACAGATACCCGGTGGGACAGAGTAAGCTGCTGCCGCCCTGCCAGCCCGCCCCACGCTGGTCCCATGGCGCTTGCACCGCTCTGAATGTGACTCAAGGGGCAGAGGCATTGAACGCAAAATCCCCGGCGTGAATCACGAGCGCAAACCCATGACATTTACCATGGCACCTGACTCGAGACAATAATTTCCGCAGGAACCGCAGGGGCTGCAAAAGCCTCATGCTTCAGGGCAGCCACTGGCCTCTAGCAGTAGGGAAGATTGGCCAGCAGCTTCCCCGGCAGCGTTTTGAGCCCCGAACGTGGGCTTTTTGGTCCTACAAAATGTGCCAGCAGCACTGCAGGCACCTGAGCGTGGGTGGGCTGCGTGCGGCGGGCGAGTGGCCTCCCTGGAAGGAGGGTCCCACTGCCCCGCTGGCACCGTGCCCCTTTGCAGGTTCGTGATCCAGCTGCTGGAGGACTTGGTGTTCTTCGTCAGCGATGTCCCCAACAACGGCCAGAACGTGCTGGACATCGTGGTGACCAAGCCCAACCGGGAGCGGCAGAAGCTCATGCGGGAGCAGAACATCCTGAAGCAGGTGAGCGGCCACGACCGTGCACCTGGGCAAGGCTGAGGTCCGGCGGTGCACCAAGCACAGCTGATGCCCAGCCATGCATGGGAGGCGGCGTGGAGGGTGACACAGCACTTACATCCCCGCTTTTGGGGCAGATCTTTGGGATCCTGAAAGCCCCCTTCAAGGACAAGGGTGGCGAAGGGCCCCTGGTGCGGCTGGAGGAGCTGTCGGACCAGAAGAACGCTCCCTACCAGTACATGTTTCGGCTGTGCTACCGCGTGCTGCGGCACTCCCAGGAGGATTATCGCAAAAACCAGGTGGGTTGAGGGGTAGAAGGAGGGAGCCCCCATCCCACCTCGTGTTGCACGGCCCTGGGGGGCTGCAGAGGTCGCGGTGGGGTAAGGGGAGCATCGGCAGACCCCACCGTGAAGCCTCACGCTCGCCATCTCTCTGCCCGCTCCAGGAGCACATAGCCAAGCAGTTCGGGATGATGCAGTCCCAGATCGGTTACGACATCCTGGCCGAGGACACCATCACGGCCCTGCTGCACAACAACCGCAAGCTGCTGGAGAAGCACATCACAAAGACCGAGGTGGAGACCTTCGTCAGCCTGGTGCGCAAGAACCGCGAGCCACGGTGCGTGCCCCAGCGCCCCCGTCCCGAGGGGCTTTGAGCAGCGTGACGGGTGGGATGTGCCTTGAGCAGAGGCGGAAAGAGCCCCCCCCCGTGGGCCCCCCTTTCACAGCGAGCTGTCTCTGCCCTGCCCTCGCTCCCCAGGTTTTTGGACTACCTCTCGGACCTGTGCGTGTCCAACCATATCGCCATCCCCGTCACCCAGGAGCTGATCTGCAAGTGCGTGCTGGACCCAAAAAATAGTGACATCCTCATCAAAACTGAGTGAGTAGTCATAGGGAGAGATTTTCCACCGTTGGGGTTCAGTGCCTGGCCCTGCCTGCTTCCGTGGTGCCCCTGGAAAACCCCCGTCACGCCCCGAGGTGCTCCGTCCTCAGCAGCATCTCCAGGTTTACTCCTTCCCCACCCCAGGCTGCGGCCGGTGAAGGAGATGTCCCAGACCCACGAGTACCTGAGCATCGAGTACTCGGAGGAGGAGGTCTGGCTCACCTGGACCGACAAGAACAACGACCACCACGAGAAAAGCATCCGGCAGCTGGCGCAGGAGGCCCGGGCTGGCAATGCCCACGACGAGAACGTCCTCAGCTACTACAGGTGACAATCCTGTGGCACCCTCTCCCCAGGCTCTGGGGAGATGGGGTGAGGATGTAAGGGTTGCATGGCCTCGCTCCTTCTCCACCTCGTCCCCACGCAGGTACCAGCTGAAGCTCTTTGCCCGCATGTGTCTGGACCGCCAGTACTTGGCCATCAAGGAGATATCCCAGCAGCTGGGGGTGGATCTGATCTTCCTCTGCATGGCGGATGAAATGCTGCCCTTCGATCTCCGGGCGTCCTTCTGCCACCTCATGTTGCACGTGCACGTGGACAGGGACCCCCAGGAGCTGGTGATGCCCGTCAAGTTTGCGCGGCTCTGGACCGAGATCCCCACGGCCATCACCATCAAAGAGTGAGAGGCGCTGGGGCTTTGGGGGACGTGGGAGGTGGGGCGGCAGATGTCCTCCTGTGGTCTCCATCATGGTCACAAGCATCGCTCCTGGCCGTGACGGCTCTCAGCAGCCCCTTGGGCAGTGCTCCTGCCCGGCTGGGGCGAGGAGACCCTCTGCCATCCAGCTCATCCTGCCGTCTCCCCCTCGCAGCTACGACTCCAACCTCAACGCCTCGCGAGACGACAAGAAAAACAAGTTTGCCAGCACCATGGAGTTCGTGGAGGACTACCTGAACAACGTGGTGAGCGAGGCGGTGCCCTTCGCCAACGAGGAGAAGAACAAGCTCACCTTCGAGGTGCGAGACCTGCTGGTGTCACTGGCACCTTGCGCAGCCATCGGCCACGTCCACGCCTTGCAGCTGCCTCTGGGACAAGGCTGGCCGTGCGGCATCCCATTTTACATCCCCGAGCACAGCAAGGTCTGGAGCTTGTCTTGTCCTTCCCCAGGTCGTCAGCCTCGCCCACAACCTCATCTACTTCGGCTTCTACAGCTTCAGCGAGCTGCTGCGCCTGACGCGGACGCTGCTGGGCATCATCGACTGCGTCCAAAACCCGCAGCTGATGATGCAGGCGGTCTACAATGACGACGTGACGGGTGAGCCCCTGCTCCAAAACCAGGCACGGTCCCAGGGGAAGGTAGTTCCCGTGGTCTGCCCAGTGCTTTCCAGTTTGGGCTGCAAGAGAACAAGCTGCAGGTTTGGTCGTGTGGAAATTTGGGCTGGGTCTGCAACAGGAGACAGGAGATGCTGAGTCCTTGGCCACAGCAGAGAAATAGCCAGTCCTTCCTGCTGGTTCTCTGGTTAACGTCGACATTTGCACTTGAAGTGGGTCCTTCCATCAGTCTTCTCCCCCCTCCCTCCCCTCCGCATTAACTCTGCCCACTGTGGCTGCCTCTGCAGGGAAGAATGTGCGCAGGTCGATCCAGGGCGTTGGGCAGATGATGTCCACCATGGTGCTGAGCAGGAAACAGTCCATCTTCAGCCCCCCGAGCCTCAGTGCTGGCTCTACCCCAGAGCCAGTGGACAGAGGGAGGAGCATCGAGAACGAGAACATCGTGGTGATGGAGACCAAGCTGAAGATCCTGGAGATCTTGCAGGTGGGAGCTGGAGGAGCATCATGGAGCTGTGGGTGGGACCTGCGGGATGGGGTGGGAAGATGTAGTCTTCTGATGCAAGGAGGCAGATGGTGTGACGAGAGGTCTCACTTTTGCTTTCTTCCCTCCCCCTGCTGCCAGTTCATCCTGAACGTGCGGCTGGACTACCGGATCTCCTACCTGCTTTCCGTCTTCAAGAAGGAGTTTGTGGAAGTCTACCCCATGCAGGACAGCGCGGCCGACGGGACGGCTCCGGCCTTCGACTCCACAAGTAACTCTCCCCCTTTGCTCCTGGTACAACCTCAGCTCCAGCAGCTCTCCATCCTCCACCTCTGCTGGCAGGGAGCCCGGGGGATCGGAGTTTGTGCAGGAGGGACGAGGTGTCCCGTGTCCATCGCGGGTGCTTGGACGTGGGCTGGGGAGCTGGGCCGGATCCTGCAGGGTTTCTGCTGATGCACAGGGATCGTGTTGGCCGCCCCGTTCATCTCCCTTTCCTCTCCCTGCAGCTGCAGCCATGAACCTGGACCGGATCGGCGAGCACGCAGAGGCCATGTTCGGTGTGGGGTGAGTCCCTGCCCCTCCGGTGCGTAGGTAGCCTGGCCGTAGGGCCCTTCCTTCTCCTGCCCATACTCACTGCCGAGGCTGAGAGCTGCAGGTGATGAGGAAGACGAGGCTCTACAGGCTAATGCAGCTGTCCCCATCAGCCCCAAGGGCTGACTGAGTGCACGCAAGCTCCCACGTGGCTGCTAACACCAAGCGCTTTCGTCCCGGCTTCAGGAAGACGAGCAGCATGCTGGAGGTGGACGACGAAGGAGGGAGGATGTTCCTGCGGGTGCTGATCCACCTGACGATGCACGACTACCCGCCGCTCATCTCCGGCTCCCTGCAACTCCTCTTCAAGCACTTCAGCCAGAGGCAGGAGGTCTTGCACACCTTCAAGCAGGTAACCCCGGAGCACCTCGGTGCTGGTCCTGGCTGGGGTGGCTGCACCCGATGGCCCCTTTTGCTTGGGAGGGGGGTCCGGGTGAGGATGGGAGGGGGGTCCGTGCCCCAAACCAGCTGCACAGGGGAGCCCCCGGGAATGTCACTGCAGGTTCAGCTCCTGATCTCAGCCCAGGATGTCGAGAACTACAAGGTGATCAAGTCAGAGCTGGACAAACTCCGCACCATGGTGGAGAAATCTGAGCTGTGGGTGGACAAGAAAGGCAGCGTCAAAGGGGACAGCACTGGGGATGGGAACAAGAAGGAGAAGAAAGAGGTGAGAGCCCCGAGCAAGGCGCTGGGAACCAAGTGGGGAGAGGATGGGGGAGGGCAGAGGAGCAGCTCACTTCAGTCCAACACCTGGCAGCTCTTGGTGGGCCACGCACAGCTCTCGTGGAAGGGTCCTGTGGGGTGCAGTTGTGGCCCAGGCTTGGCAGAGGTGTGGTGGGACCCTGACGTTGCTTCTGTCCCCTCGCAGCACACCGCTGATGAAGAGGTCATTGCCCCAGGGGAGAAGAGCAGCGAGAACTACCAGATAGTCAAAGGGGTGAGTGGGACCGAAAACTGTCCCCAGGGCTGGCTGGGGCACCTGCGAGAAGGGACAGGGAGAAACTGGGGGGGTACTTCCAATCTTTTCTGGGGTTCAAGTGTCCATTGGGTTCAATCTCTTCTGGGGCACGTCTGGATATCAAGCAGACCCCCGGTGCTGGTGGCCATCCTGGTGGCTCCCGGGCTTAACTCCCCTCTGGCCACGCTCCTTCTCTCTCCAGATCCTGGAGCGGCTGAATAAGATGTGCGGGGTTGGCGAGCAAGTGCGCAAGAAGCAGCAGCGCCTGCTGAAGAACATGGACGCCCACAAAGTGATGCTGGATCTGCTGCAGATCCCCTATGAGAAGGTGGGTGGGCAGAAGCCAGCTGGTCCCAAAGCGTCTGGGCAAGGGGTGGGGGACGTGGGGACACCCTGCATGGCTGGGTCCTGCGGCTGGGCAAGGCAGGAGGGGCAGCAGCCTGCTCCATCCCTCACCAACCCCGGGTGTTTGCCCCCTCTCTGCCCTTCCTCAGGGAGATGCCAAGATGCTGGAGATCCTGAAGTTCACCCACCAGTTCCTGCAGAAGTTTTGTGCTGGCAATCAGGAAAACCAGGCCCTGCTGCACAAACACCTCAATCTCTTCCTGACCCCAGGGGTAAGGAGAGGGGGGGCAGCAGTGGGTGGTCACAGGCGGCAGCACGGGGAGAGGCTTCAGCACCGCTCCTGGAGCTGAGAGCAAGAGGTGGAAAAGCCGGGAGGAGACCCCTGGAAGAGGCAGGGCTGGGGCAGGAGGGGAGGCTGTGCCTCACAGCCCCCAGCCTCACTCCGTCCCCCTGGTCCCGCAGCTCCTGGAGGCCGAGACGATGCAGCACATCTTCCTCAACAACTACCAGCTCTGCTCAGAGATCAACGAGACGGTGCCGCAGCACTTCATCCACTGCGTGGCCACCCACGGCCGCCACGTGCAGTACCTGGACTTCCTGCACACCATCATCAAGGCCGAGGGCAAGTACGTCAAGAAGTGCCAGGACATGATCATGACCGAGGTAAGCACCTCTACCCCTGCTCCCCTACGGGGTGCAGCGGGGCACGGCTCCCGGGAGGAGCGTGCTTGGCTTCTCCCTCGGGCAAGAGCCTTCCCAAGCATGCTGGTTTCTCCCTGGAGTTGGAAAAATCTCCAAGAGATGCAAAAGTCTGAGAGCCAGTAACCATTCCGGATTGCCTCAAGTTGTGATTTATGATTGCATTGCAAAAGTCCAGTTTTCCCCCTAAACGCACGACCCGTTCACCCCGGTGCTCCCTCTCAGCCCTCCCCGGTGCAGAGGATGCGGTTTTCTGCCTCTCGAGGTTTCTCACCCTCCTCCTGCGGAGCGGTGACCAGTGACCCTTCCCCACAGCTCACCAACGCTGGGGACGACGTGGTGGTTTTCTACAACGACAAGGCGTCGCTGGCCACCCTCCTGGAGATGATGACGGCAGCCAGGGACGGGGTGGAGGAGAACAGCCCGCTGATGTACCACATCTCCCTGGTGGACCTGCTGGCCGCCTGCGCCGAGGGCAAGAACGTCTACACGGAGATCAAGTGCACGTCCCTGCTGCCCTTGGAGGACGTGGTGCGGGTGGTGACACACGAGGACTGCATCACGGAGGTACGGGGTGCCTCTCGAGGAGGGCGCCGGCGGCTCTGCTCTGTTTTCTGTTCCTCTGATGGTGCCTGCACCCTGTCCTCCCCCTCCCCGGCAGGTGAAGATGGCCTACGTGAACTTTGTCAACCACTGCTACGTGGACACGGAGGTGGAGATGAAGGAGATCTACACCAGCAACCACATCTGGACTCTCTTTGAGAACTTCACCCTGGATATGGCCCAGGTGTGTGGGAAGGGCTGGGCAGGGGCGACATGGCAGCAACGGTTGCTGCATTGGGTGGGGACAGCTCGGTGCCACCGAGGCTCCTTGAAGCCTGGGGTGTCAGACGGGGGGCATGGGCACCACGGGGA
The DNA here is from genome assembly GCF_964034855.1 of Anser brachyrhynchus. Classification (NCBI taxonomy): domain Eukaryota; kingdom Metazoa; phylum Chordata; class Aves; order Anseriformes; family Anatidae; genus Anser; species Anser brachyrhynchus. Next base: position 6,047,013 of record NC_137720.1, on the reverse strand, counting down.
CTTGTGTAGCTTGCCATGCTGGGGAGCAGTCAGAGCTCTGGCACGGACCCAGGAGCTGTGTCACCATCCATGTCCCTTGGCTCAGCAAGGTCCCAGCAGCACTGTGTGGCAGCGTCATCCCCCTGGGATGCTTGGGGCACCTCGCCCCGGTGCCATCAGCATCCTCCCTTCTCCTCACAGATGTGCAAAAAGCGAGAGAAGCGCCTGCCGGACCCCACGCTGGAGAAGTACGTGCTGACGGTGGTGCTGGACACCATCAACGCGTTCTTCAGCTCCCCCTTCTCGGAGAACAGCACCTCCCTGCAGGTAATGAGGCGCTGCACGGCCGGGCCACTCACGGAGAGGGGAAAGGGGCTCACCAAGCCCTGAGAAGCGAGGTCTGGAAGCACCTTGCTCTGGTCCAGACCTGCCTTCTCTCTCCTTCAGACCCACCAGACCATTGTGGTGCAGCTTCTCCAGTCCACCATGCGGCTGCTGGAGTGCCCCTGGCTGCAGCAGCAGCACAAGAGCTCGGTGGAGGCTTGCATCCGCACGCTGGCCATGGTCGGTAAGGAGCCGTGCCGCGGGGATGCTCTGCTCCCCCCAGCCATGAGGATGCAGCTGCCCGAGGCTGTTTCTGCTCCAGCAGAGCCCTCTCCCCTCCCACAGCCACGGCAGGGTGCCCTGGAGAGGCTGCTGGCTGGGAACGGGGAGGTTTGGCTCTGGGATGTGTTTTTTTGGGCTGTAATTTTGGTGACCGGGGTGGCCAGAGGCGAGCTGAAGGCTGGGTTTGGTTGGGAGATTCCTGGTGTGTCCCTGCTGGGGCCGGGCCCAGAAACAAAGCCGGCGTTTACGGCAGATTTCCCTCGCCAGGACTTTGCCCTCGGCCTGCCTGTGGCTGCCTGGCTCAGCGCGAGAGTTGTCAGCACTGAGTCACCGTGTGGAAAGCATTGCGCGGTGGTGAGACACCGGGTGGGGACAGCGGCCAGAGCCTTAGGATTCCCTTTTGTAATTATAGGCAGGGCGCTTACAAGCTCCTCGTGCTGGGCTTTCCCAACTGCAAAGCAGAGGCAGTGCCTCCTCCGGTCCTCTTTCTGTCGGGCTGGGGGGACTGCAGGCAACGTGGTGCTGCTCTGGGGAGGGATGGATGGAAATCCTGCACCCCAACCTACCTGGGGGCTTTTTCTCTTGTATTTAACTCCTCTCCTCCGTGCTGCAAATGAAGAGCAGGCGAAGGGGTGCCCAGCCCGAGGCAGTGTGGCAGGACCCAGCCGATGGCATGGGCTGGGCTGTGGCTGTCCCCAACCCCGGCTCCCTCTCCCGCAGCCAAGAGCCGCTCCATCGCGCTGCCCATGGACCTGGATGCCCACGTCAGCTCCCTGCTCAACAGCAGCTCCACCAGCACCGTGCAGAGGAACACGTCCAGCTACAAGACCGCCACGCGGACCTTCCCCCGCGTCTCCACCACCCCAAACCAGTGGGACTACAAGAACATCATAGAGAAGCTGCAGGTATGGGGCTGGCAGGCGGTGGCGGCGCAGGTCAGCGGTGGCGCAGCACGTCTCCGCTGCGAGGCAGCGAGAAGGCATGGGTGCTGCAGGGTCCCTGTCCCATATTTGTGTCTCCTTGGCGCGTGTTGGGCTAAAGGTGTGCACTGTGACTTGTAGGACATCATTAATGCCCTGGAGGACCGCTTGAAACCGCTGGTGGAGGCTGAGCTGTCCGTCCTGGTGGATGTCCTCCACCGGCCAGAGCTGCTTTTCATGGAGGGGACGGAGGCGTACCAGCGATGCGAGAGCGGAGGTTTCCTGTCCAAGTGAGGATGCTTTGCATTTGCCATGGGGTTGCTGGGGAAGGGCTGCTGACCTTCTCCCTCTGTGGGCTGTGCATCCCGCTATGCACCGGCGGAGCGGAGGGGTGCCCTTGGGGACCCCGTGTCCCTCTCGGCTGCGTGACGGTGGCTCTGCTGTGCGCGGCCAGGCTGGTGCAGCACACCAAGGACCTCATGGAGACGGAGGAGAAGCTGTGCATCAAGGTGCTGAGGACGCTGCAGCAGATGCTGGTGAAGAGGAACAAGTACGGTGAGAGGGTGAGCACCGCGGCCCCATGGCACGTCCCCAGCCCCACTCCTCGGCGCCGGCTGCCTGAGCTGGCAGCACCCTCCCCGTCACAGCCCGTGGGTGCTCAGCCTTGTTCTGCTCTGGCGCTGGCACTGGGAGCCTCGTGACGTTTATTTGTCTTGGCAGGGCAACCTGCTGCGGAAAATGCTCCTGAACAATTACCTGCAGAACAAGAAGTCCAGCTCCAAAGGTGAAATCATGGATGCTGCTGGGGGAGGTGAGTGCCCCTCTCCTGCCATTCCTCGTCTTTCTGCGCTGCTCTCGCTCACGTTGAGTGCCTGGTTCCCAAACCACGGTGGAATAAGTTCTGTAGCTGGTCTCCATACTTGCACCTCTATGGGAGTAAAGGATTTAGGGAGAAGGGATGGGCCTGAGATGCCCCTGGGAGTGACTTGGCCATGCTCCTTCTCTTACACCACCATCACGTCCTCTGTGTCCTCTCCTGCAGGCCAAGACCAGGACTGGTCCGCTATCGCTGCTGTCCAGTGCCGGCTGGACCGGGAAGGGGCCACCAAGCTGGTGGCTGACCTCATCATGAACACCAAGAACGAGAAGATCTTCCAGGAGAGCATCCTGCTGGCCATTCGGCTGCTGGACGGAGGCAACACCGAGATCCAGGTGCCTGTGGTGGGCACCAGTCCCCGGGGACCGGGCAGCCGTGGTTTGATGTGTTCAGGGTCCCAGCGTGCAGAAGACAGGGGCGCCGGGCAGTCCTCAGCCCCTGGTCGGTCCCCGAGCAGCAGACTTTACCAAAATTTTGGGTGCATGCATTTGCTCGCCATCTGGGGGAGGAACTGCAGAAATTTCTCTGCTTTCGGGTTTTCCAGCTCGGTGGCTGGATGCTCTGAAAGGGGCAGGTTGTTGCCGAGGGTTTCTGGAGTAATGCTGATGCCCTCTGCCGGGTATCGCGGAAATGACTCAGATTTGCAGCTCAGGTGATAACTTGTAGGTTATCTTGAATTCCTTGTCACGGGGAAGCCAACGAACTGTACACACAAAAATCATGGGCTTCCAAGCCTGGAGCTGCTGTAGTTGCTGCTTGCTGTGTCCCCAGCCCTGCCCAGGGTCAAAGGGGGCACAGGCACAGGGGACGATGCACCCCTGTAAGTCCAAGAGGACTGTGATCTCCAGGGCTATTGGAAATAAACCTGCTCGCCACGTTACCCCAGGCAAGGGCTGGAGTGCTGGAGGCTACTGGATCAGAGGGGCAGGCTGGGGTGGTTTGGATACTGGAACTGCTGTCCTCCCTCCTCCCAGAAATCCTTTTACAACCTCATGACGAGCGACAAGAAGTCCGAGAAGTTCTTCAAAGTTTTGCACGACCGGATGAAGAAGGCGCAGCAGGAGACCAAGTCTACGGTGTCGGTGAACATGAGTGACATTGGGAACAAGCCTCGTGAGGACAAAGACGAGCCTGACCCTGGCACCAAAGGTATGGGGCCGTGTCCTCCCAGCAGGGCCAATGCCTGCCTCGTTGGACAGCCCGATGCTAACGAGGTTGGGTTGCCCAGCAGGACGAGGAGAGGCCTTCGTGATGCCTGGCACCCCCTCCCGATACCCGCTGGCGTTAGGGTTTCGGAAGGGCCATGACGGTGGAGAGCAGGGCCAGAACAACGAAATGGGGGTGACGGTTCTGATTATGGAGCCTATCCTGCGATTCCTGCAGCTGCTGTGTGAGAACCACAACCGGGACCTCCAGGTTGGTTCTGGGGGCTGTCGGGGACCGGGGCAGAGGCCATAGGACTGGGGTGCAGGAAGGATGGGCTCTGCCTCAGATGGGTCCAAAAGGACGTTGTGCTGGCTTCTCCGTGCCTCAGTTTCCCCATCTGCAAATGCACCATCCTTTAGGATTAGCTTTGCTTGGTGTCCTGGAAGGAGCCGATCACGGCACAGCTGTTTCCATGGGACTGGGTACTGCTCTCGGGGGGGGGTCTGTACACTACAGGGGTGGCCCTGAGCCTAATTTTGCATCAAAATTAGCTGGAGGGGGTGCTGGGAGCGGGGCCAGAACCTGGTGCCCCTGTCAGAGTGATGCCGCTCAGGCTTGTAACTGCAGGCTTTGCTCAACAGAACTTCCTCCGGTGCCAGAACAACAAGACCAACTACAACCTGGTGTGCGAGACGCTGCAGTTCCTCGACATCATGTGCGGCAGCACCACGGGGGGGCTGGGGCTGCTGGGGCTCTACATCAACGAGTACAACGTGGCCCTCATCACCCAGACCCTGGAGACCCTGACCGAGTACTGCCAGGGGCCCTGCCACGAGAACCAGGTCCGTGCGTGTCGCTGCAGGTCTGGGTCGGTCCTCGCAGGTCCCATCCCGTCAGGGATGCCCAAGGAAGGATTTTGGGGGATGCATGGGAAAGCAGCAGGGATAGGGACAGCCCTGGAGTTTAGGGTGTGAAGGAGAGCGCAACGTGGGCTGCAGGGGTTCCCCGTGGTGCACAGGGACAGTGCGTGGGTTACGAGCTCCTGCTTGGCTAGATAATACGGTGATGCAAAAAATAATATGGTGATGGAAATGGTGCCACTGCCAGGGAGAGGAGGGATCTGGGGCTCCTGGAGCAGAAGTGATGGGTCAGCGCTGAAAGCAGGGTGCTGCTTTGGACCTGAGCTGTGTTGGAGGTGAAGCTGGGGAGGGATAGCAGCACCCGTGGGATAACCCCACTGCATTGCTGCCCTAGAGCTGCATCGTGACCCACGAGTCCAACGGGATCGACATCATCACAGCCCTCATCCTCAACGACATCAGCCCCCTCTGCAAGTACCGGATGGACCTGGTCCTGCAGCTGAAGGTAGGCAGGGCCTGGGGCTGGGATGGCGGGCACGTGTGTGCAGCGCTGCGTGGGCTCCCGGCTTGCTGGCGTGTCCGTGGGCTGAGCTGTGGGGCGAGGGGGGTCGGAAGCAGGGGCTGCGACAGGTCCTCGTGTGCATGAACTGGGGCTGGGCTGGTTCATCTCCAGTGTGCAAGGCCTGGATTTATGACGGCCCGTGGTGCAGGGGGGGGTTCTGCCCACCGCGAGGTCCTGGGGACAGGTAGGGCATAGCTCCTCTCAGCACAGGCTTCTCCCTGCCAGGACAATGCCTCCAAGCTCCTCTTGGCCCTCATGGAGAGCAGACATGACAGCGAGAACGCCGAGCGGATCCTCATCAGCCTCCGCCCGCAGGAACTGGTAAGGGCTGAGCGGGGTGGGGGGGTGAAAGAGCCCCCACGAGCCCCTGTAAGCCCCTGGGCTTGTGGCTCGTGCTGGAGCTCCTACACCTCCGGGTCCTGGTGCAGTTTCTGGCTTGCAACCCCAAAACCACCTTGGGTGCTGCCCTGACACTACTCACATGCCACAAGCATCCGTCCTGAGTGGGGTTCCCAGAGCTGTTTGTGGCCGCAGGAGGACAATGGGGTGAGGAGACCGGGACAAGCTCACCTGCCCTCTGCTGCCTTCCAGGTCGACGTGATTAAGAAGGCCTATCTGCAGGAGGAAGAGTGCGAAAACGCTGAGGTTTCCCCCCGGGAAGTCGGCCACAACATTTATATCCTGGCGCTGCAGGTACTGACGCTGCAATCTGCTGCGACAGCAGGGTCCCCACCAGGCTGGGCTCCCCGTGCTGTGCTGGGCTCCCACTCACCGATTTGCGCATTTTTCTCTGTGTTTATTTACATTTCCTCCAGCCGGGCTGGGAAATGTGCTTTTTGCCTCCCACAAAAACCCAGCACCTTGGCTCAGTGGCCATCCCCTCCGGTGTGCACCCCGTGTCCCACTCTGGTGTGCAGAGGCTGCTCTGTCCTGTGCTAACCCATTCTCGCTGTCCCCCTTCCAGCTGTCCCGACACAACAAGTCCCTGCAGCAGCTCCTGAAGCCGGTGAAGCGAATCCAGGAGGAGGAGGAGGAGGGCATCTCATCCATGGTACGGAAAGCCCTCGGGAACAGCGGCAGAGCTCCCCGACCCCGAGCGGAGGCTGCGGAAAGCCGCTCCTCCCGGCCTCGCTAAGCTGCCCTGCTGCTTGTCGTTCAAGATTTGATGGGGTTTAGTGTTCCTGGGAGTGGGGGGACTGAAGAAAGATTTATAAGAGCCATTGTGGCCAAATCTGCAACCCAATGGCACATGCACCCGTGATAACCCAGCTGCGGAGAGCTGCATGCGCGGGGCTCCGTGGGGAAGGCTCGGCCACGGGTGACATCCAGCTTGCTGCAGGGTGCTGCCCTGCTGGGCTCCTGCTCCTGGTACCTGCTTCCTCCCTTCCCTTCAGAAAAGGAAGGGCTGAGTCCTTTGCTGTCATTTCTTGCCTCTGCCTTAGATCCCGTACAAGATTCAGCAGTAATGTGATTTCCCTAGGGTTTTAGGGGCATTGATTTGTAATTTGTGGATTAGCAGCTTTTGGATGTAATTATTGCAGGGAATCGAATGTCTGTCACCTCAGGGAGCGCTCGTACTCCTCCAGGAAGCTTTAATTCATTTGCTTTTCCTTGAAACCTAATCGGGTTCACTACGTTTTGAGGAACGGCGTTGTCAGTGCAGTTAGACCCGAATCCCCCTGGCCGTTCCCACTCTCATCCTCTCTCCTCTCCCCACATCCCAGCTCAGCCTAAATAACAAGCAGCTGACGCAGATGCTGAAGTCGACGGCTCCCATCCAGGAGGAGGAGGAGGACCCGCTGGCGTATTACGAGAAGCACACGTCCCAGATTGAGGCAAGACCTGTTTGCTGCTGGGTTGCTAGTACACACACGGCTGATGAATCCCACGTGTGCTCCGGCTGTCTCGTGCCCGGTTATTCTGCAGCGGGAGCCTTCCCATCCCTGTGCCTGCTAAAAGCAGACGGGTGCTTTGTGCTGCAGAGAGAGCTGGAGGCAATAGCAGAGCCCGTTGGGTGCTGAGGGAGCACAGGGTGCCCCCAGACCCTTCCTTTCTCTCCCCGCAGCAGCTGGGACGCGGTTGGAGCAGCCCCATCCTTGCTTGTTGGTGTGGTCCACGTGCTGTCAGTGTTCCTCCCAGCACAGCCACTCAAGGATGCCTTTGCTGGGTGGAACTGTAGCGTTAGACGTGTGGCTGGTGATATTTGGATTTGGGGAGGCACAGCTGGAGCTAGGAAATAGGAAACCAAAACGTGGTACGGGCAGGATCTGACGGCACCCTCCCCTTCGCCCTGCTTCCTGCAGATTGTGCGCCTGGACCGAAGCATGGAGCAGATAATCTTCCCGGTGCCTGGCATCTGTGAGTTCCTCACCAAGGAGACCAAGTACCGGCTCTTCACCACGACGGAGCAGGACGAGCAGGGCAGCAAAGTCAGTGATTTCTTTGACCAGTCCTCCTTCCTCCACAACGAGATGGAGTGGCAGAAGAAACTGCGCAGTAAGAGCAAACCAGACCTTCCTTTAGCACTGGCCAGCATGAGCTCTTTGAATAGCTCCTGTTTTGAACCTGGGGGGGGCAGCTGTGCTTTGAGGGGGCTGTGAATCCTGGCAGCAGCCTGCAGATTGCATCTCTGCCCCCTTGTGCCCCTTGCTCTCTGCAGCGCGCAGTGCACTCAGCAATTTGCAGGGAGTGGAGGTTAATCGAGACCTTCCAGCCCAGGGATATTTCCTCCACGCCTGTTAGTGCAATTCCTCTTACAGCACATTCTCTGGGACAACACCAACAGCTGTGTTCCCCTACAAAGCCCGCTCTTCATTTGTTTTCAGCTGCCTTTCCCTAAGCCAGCATCTAGCAGCTGTATTTGGGACATAAACTTGTTCCTCTGCACCATCCAGACCCTAGGTGCTTTCAGGGCTGCACCAGTACAGACTTCCTGGCTTAAAATAACAGGAGCTCCGTCAACAGGAGTTGCACTATAAATACTGCGATACAGCTAAGAGGTAGTGTAGCAGCACTGAAAACACTTGCAGATCCAGTCCAAACTATCTTAGGAATTCGGCAGGAAACAAGTTTCCAGTATGGCTGGGAAGTTGCTGGCTGGGTCTCCTTTGGGACGGAGAATCAGGCTGAAAACACAAAGGCGCTGTTGTTTTGAAGGATGCGAGGATGTAGGAGGTGGGAGATGGGGAGGAGGGGGAAGCAAAGAATGAAGCCAATCTGATTCCAAGGTGCCAGAGCAGGTCAAAGGCCCCAGGAGCCGAGAGGTGTGAGCGGTAACAATTTGAACGTGCACTTGTGTTTTAGCAGATGAGGAGGGAGCTTTTGTCAATGGCATGAAGGAAGCAGGAGGCAAGGGTCCCTCCAGGCCCGCTCGCTGCACTGAGCCGAGCCGTTTGGATGTCGGGGAGGTCAGAGCCTTCCCCAGCTGACACGAGGTTGGCTGAGATGTGTGTCTGCCTCCTCTCCCTCCAGGCATGCCGCTGATGTACTGGTTCTCCCGCAGAATGACGCTCTGGGGAAGCATTTCCTTCAACCTGGCTGTCTTCATCAACATAATCATTGCTTTCTTCTACCCCTACGTTGAAGCCACTTCCATGGGTGAGTGACCCTGCGTTCGCTGCTCCTCGGGGTGGTGGACAAAGGAGACCCTCATGTGCAGGGAGCACCGGTCCCCTTACTTGTGTTCTCCACACCCTCTGTCTCCTCTTGACTCCTAAAGCCCCAAGCCTCTTCTGCTGGTCCTGGCAAGGGACTGAATCAAGATTTCAGTTGCCAGCCCTCCCACGACTTCCTTCTCAGGGAACAGTCTCTTCTCCCCGGGCTGTACTTTCTGTGTTTGTAAAATGGAGGAAGTAATGACAGAATATGTACCAGCTGTCTGGAAGTCTTAATCATTTACAGTGGTTGTGAGATCTCAGATAAAAGATGCTAGAGAAGTGTATCAGTAAGGACCATCTTAGCCAATACTAGTCTCTTCACTCAAGCATCACTTCTGTCTTTCTTCCCTCTGATAATCAGCACGTTAGTTTTTTTCAGCCACTTTGGACAGCAGCACAGTGTTGGATTGACGACGTGTATTTAACTTCATGCCATTTAGTTGTTGTGGGTCCTCTCTTCCCAGGAGTGCTGGATTCCCCACTGATCTCGCTGCTCTTCTGGATTCTGATCTGCTTCTCCATCATGGCTCTGTTCACTAAGCGTTACGGTGTCAGACCGCTCCTCGTGGCCCTGATCTTGCGATCAATTTATTACTTAGGGATTGGGCTCACTCTGAACATCCTGGGAGCTCTCAATGTAAGTTCTCAGCACGCTGCTAGAAAAGGAGCGTAACATCTCACAGCACAGGAGACTGTTCTGCATTCCTGAAGTGCAGCAAACCTCACTCCGTCCCATTTCTGGTTGTTCTCCAGCTGACCAACAAGATTGTGTTCGTAGTGAGCTTTGTGGGCAATCGTGGCACCTTCATCCGCGGCTACAAGGCCATGATCATGGATGTGGAGTTTCTCTACCATGTTGGCTACATCCTGACGAGTGTCCTGGGACTCTTTGTGCACGAGCTCTTCTACAGCATCCTGGTACAGTAAACGCAGATGTTTCGGGCACAGACATAGCCAGACCGCCCCGTTAGAAGCTAGACGTTTCCTGTGACATCTTCCAGGAGTTGATCGATAACGGCAGTGAGAACAATGCACTGTGCTCTAATCTTTGCGTAGGCTGATCTTTCTGCCTTCCGACAGTATCTATTACTGTCTCTCCCAGTCTTTTGCTATCAGACTCTTTCTAATCTCTACTGTGTACTTTATCTGGGTCAGCTGGGAGACAGCGTGAGCTGGTGAGGGCAGAGGCAGGGGACGTGTGTCCTAGTCTCGGCCCTCCTGCTGTGCATAAGTCACTTCATTCTTCTACAGTAAGATGGAAAACTTAAATGCTTTATGTGAAAGTTGGTCAATGTCTCCTGAGTGATCCAAGATCTCGGGATAAAAGGGGTATAGGTAGGCCAGGCATTGTCACAGAAAAGCACCCTACGGCATTTCTTTGCTCCTGGTCCTTTCAGCTGTTTGACTTGATCTACCGCGAGGAGACCTTGTTTAATGTCATCAAAAGCGTGACGCGGAACGGGCGCTCCATCCTGCTGACAGCCCTCCTGGCGCTCATCCTCGTCTACCTCTTCTCCATCGTGGGCTTCCTGTTCCTGAAGGATGACTTCATCCTGGAGGTGGACCGGCTGCCAGACAGCAAAGCCAAAGGTGCGTCAGGCCGTGCCCTCGCTGGCTGCGGGGCTTGGGCCAGGCAGAGCGTGGGCCCCTTCTGCAGCTGGATCATTGCACGAGACCCTGGGAGCACGGGGCCAAGCTCCTGGGAGCACTGGTTTGGGGTTGGCGGAGAAGGCAGCTGCCTGCACTGACTTAGGGACCTCCTGCTGCAGAGAATGGGGTTTTGGGGACTAGGAGTGACTGCAGAGAAGTTTATAGTAGAGGTCTTACTGAAACCTAAGCAAAAGATTCAAAACCTAGAAGAGGCTAGGAGAATACCAATTAAGCTTTTTTTTTTCTCTCCACATTGCTTGAATGTTACAATGAGATGCAGTTGAAGAGCACCTGCACACAAGCAAAGAGCTTTGCTAAGGCAAGCTGATGCCCTGACAAGGCTGTGCTCTCTTTTACTTGCAGATGACCCCTTGGGGATGCAAAGGAACATGGAGACCTTCATGGAGTCATGCAGTGGAGACAAAATTAGCTGCTCTGCTGTGCCCACTGCCTTGGAAGGTAAGCAAGCTCATTAGAAAGCTGAGCTCTGTTAGCAGCAGAGTAGGCTGGCTGCTTTGTTTGTTTCCATCTTTGAAAAGATGCTGTAGGATTTTTCTGAGCTTGCTGACAAACAGCCCACTGTTTGGCACATATTAAGCAAGAGGCCCGCAAGCTCTGTACTGACCCTGGCATAAAAATGTTGAAATAGATTCAATTTAGTCATAAAGAAAGTGGGAGCTTTGGGAACGCTCAGCCAAACACCTCCACTGCAAGAAGCAAGCGAGCACCTGCTCCCAGATGGGACACTGCAACTCATCCTGTAGCTTGGGATTCTTTGCAGTGGTACTTCTGCCCTGTGTGTGCGCTTTTTGCTTTTATTCCCCCCCTGCCCTCCCTCTGGTATTCTAGAAGCAGACGCTGACCAGTGGGAACGAGCCTGCGACACGCTGCTCATGTGCATTGTCACTGTCCTGAACCACGGCCTGAGGAACGGAGGGGGTGTGGGAGACATTCTGCGCAAGCCATCGAAGGATGTGAGTTTTGGCAGCACCTCGGGCCCCTCTCTTCTGCCAAGTCCTGCTGCAGATACCACTGTGGAGCTGCCCTTCCTCCCTGGAAACTGCGGCACTGCCAGCTTTTTCCCCTACAGCTGTCCTTCAGTGCTTTCCTCCTCTCTTCCCCACCGCACCCCAGTTATTGCTCCTCACCTTGCACCCTCAGCCTATGGCCGTTGCAGCAAGGCACAGTTGGAGTGGCTGGAGGAGAGGCGTGCAAGATGCATGGCTTTTTTTTCCCATTTGTCCATTACAGGAATCCTTGTTTCCTGCTCGGGTTGTCTACGACCTCCTCTTCTTCTTCATTGTCATTATCATTGTCCTCAACCTCATCTTTGGGGTCATTATTGACACCTTTGCTGACCTGAGGAGCGAGAAGCAAAAGAAGGAAGAAATACTGAAGACCACTTGTTTCATATGTGGTGAGTGCTAGGACCCCGGCTCACCGTGCCTACAGGAATTGCCCCCACGTGGTTCGTCTCTTTTAAGGTCGACCTATGGCATGAGGGAAGGAAAGAAGTTTCGGCTGGTTTGGGTTTTCATTTGGTTCACAGCAAAACTTAAAGCCGTTCACTGATGGGTCGCTGCAGAGTGAGGAGGCTTAAACAAGGACACAAACCGAGAGGGGAAATTATTCCTCCTCGCCTCCTCTTAATGAGGTGTTAAACTAAATGCCACCTTGCGGTGTTCTCGTCGCTGTGATCCCTCCTGGGACCAACACTTATCAAGTGGGGGAAAAAATGCACCGTATTACTAAGGAAATGAAGTACAGGAAAATGTTCCAGAATGCTTTCAGTCATAGGAAAGCATCCATAAAAGCCAATCCAAGCTTAAATATAACTTTTTTTTTTCTTTCCTTATAGGATCCACTGGGTGCATTTTGTTCTTTCAGATACCCAGGCAGGAAGCATAGCTAGTAGTACTTTAAATAGAAGCCTCCTGAATACACGACTGGGTTATTTTCCCCCTGCTTTCGATGCTTGTTATGTGCTAAATGCCAACTAATTATTAAAAGCACTTCTTGAAAGTCACACCTGGGACAGGAGGCAATTATCTGTACTTCCTTTCGCATTTGTTTGCTTGCTCACTTCTTACCTTCTCCTCATCTCCTCTCCGCCTTCTCTGTACTTGACTGCCTTTCCCAGGACTCGAACGGGACAAGTTCGACAACAAGACGGTGTCCTTTGAGGAGCATATTAAATATGAGCACAACATGTGGAACTACTTGTACTTCATAGTGCTGGTGCGAGTGAAGAACAAGACAGACTACACCGGGCCTGAGAGCTACGTGGCGCAGATGATAAAGGTACGCGTCCTCTCGGAGCAGCTGCCCCAGGGAAATATTTGAGAACAGTGCGCTCGCCAAAGAAAAACAGTTTCGAGAAGGAACTTTTGCAAAATATTTAAGAATGTTGTTGTTCCTTGGTTTTCTTAGGTGGTTAATTCCACTTGGCAATCTCAGCCAACAGCGCATTGTCTATTTGATGTTTTGTACTGTGTATTTAAGGATTGAACCAAGGGCAGAACCAGGCAGCACAGATTGTGGCTTCAAGGTTATTTCAAGGCAAAAAGGGAGGGTGAGGAAATTCAGAGAAGAAAAACCTCTGAACTTGAATCCAGATGGCTGTATGAAAATAGGTGCAAACGGACCAGTGGTGGAAAATTTGCAAGGATACATACAAAACGAGCCTTTGAGAATTTCTTTAGTCCCCAGGCATAGGCAGGCTTCCTGTTAACTTCCACCTGGTCCCTTTCCAGAACAAGAACCTTGACTGGTTCCCTCGGATGCGAGCCATGTCACTGGTCAGCAATGAAGGGGAAGGAGAACAGAACGAGATCCGCAACCTTCAAGACAAACTCAATTCCACGATGAAGCTGGTGTCCCATCTCACCTCCCAGCTGAATGAGCTGAAGGAACAGGTACTAAATGCTTATAAAAATAGGAACGCTTGAGGAACACCTGACTGTACACCCCCCTGTCCTTACCAAAATAGACGGCGAGGCAGAACCAGCCCGATCCAGTACAACTCTGAATACAAAGCAAAGGGCTTGTGTTCCTGACCCCCAAAAAAGAGCTACTCTTAGGTCGTGTGCTCTTTGATACTTCCTCACCAAACTCATAGGGTGTTCAGGCAGATGCTTAAAGCAGCCTAGTCAGTCACAGACCTGAGAAGCACGCTAATGAACAGAAAAAAATCTGGTTTCCTACCTCATTTTTGTCCTTGTTTGAACTCTAGATGACAGAGCAAAGGAAGCGCAGACAAAGGATGGGGTTTGTGGATGTCCAGAATACCATGAACCACTAATTCAGAAAAAGCATCAGCTTCACCCACCGAGGGACTGAACGTATCTATCAGCTGCCGAGGCTGCTTATTCCTGGGTCCTGCGCATGGACATCGCTGTCAGAGAGAGCCGGGCCATGCGGAGGGGCTTCCAAGTCAACATTTTCCTTAGATCGCTTGTAAGCAGTTCAGGAAGCAATGACTGGCGAGGATTCCTCAATACCTGGACCCACATGTTACTCCAATGCCCTTATAGGAAGATAAATTATACAAGACTTTTATTCCTCATTGCAATAACTCTTTATTTTGCAGACGTGGGGGGTTGTATCTTTATCTCCATGTGCTACATGTGGGTGGCCTCCACCTCAGGTGTAGCGTAACTAGCGGTAGGGCTGCAATATTTAACGTATTCCAGGAGCGTCACTAGTAAAACGTGGAACTTTGCAAACCAACCGTCATCTCTGCTGTACCTGTTCCATGCCGATTCCTCTCCATTTAAAGAGTTCTGTTCATCACGGTGGTGCAGTAACGAGGCGCTAAACTCAAGGCTATGGATTTGAGCATTTAACTCACCAGATGAGGATGAGTACCTGTGCTAGTACTACGCGGACTGGTCTTTTGTCTTCTGTGGACAAAGAATATCTGGGCAGTAGTAGGAGACTGCAGGTTTCCAGGAGTTCACTGTGAAGGGGTGTCCTGTGGTTTAGTTTCATCTCTGGCGTAATGTTTTACTATTTTGTTGTTGTTGTTGTTGTTACTTAAGAACTAAAGTGTAAATTGCCTTAACTAAATTAAAGACAAAAATCAAGTTATAATAAAAACTTAACCATGGTAAAGAAACCTCCCTTCCTGTACACTCTGGGATGTCACAGGGCTGTTAGAAATAGAAATACAGAGCAATCCAAAGACCTGAAGCCAAAAGGTCTTACCCTAAGTGCTCCACGACCCAATGTTCTTGGTTCCAGCTGTTAAACATTAAAATGTATTCACAGAGAAGATGAAGAATGCTACCATGAACAACTACCTCGAACACCAGCCTTGTTTTCTGAAGCTTTGGATCAGAGCCTGCTGCAAAGTTTCAAATTCTTTCACTACTTGCCAGGAAAACACAGTTCAAACATAAAAAGGAGCAGCTGTTGGTGCTGTGCGGAGCCAAGCAGAGTCCTGGCATAGCTGTGTTCTAGACACACATCCCTCCCCAGCCAAGCAGTGCTGCGGCCATCCCAGCTACGCGCCTGTGCCTCTGCCTCCCAAGAACAGAGGCTGATGCAAGCACTAGAGCGTTAAAAGGGAATAAAACTAAGCCACAACAAAGGACTAAGCACACTTGAAATTTGGTTATGGCCCTGTAACATCATCAAAAAACATCACAAAACCGCTCTTCATCCCTCATGTATGCAGTAACCCCTACAGACCCTTCCTTCCGTGCTGAGGGAAGCCTGTCCAGCAACACACCACTCTGGACAATGTAAGGGACTAAAACCCGTTATACTCTAATTTAAACCGCTCTCTCATAACCATGGTAAACATTCGCCCTGTCATTCTCTGTCTTCCCAAAGAGGACTTCCCCAAAGGAAAATAATTTGTGATAATTAAAGTTATCCCTCCTCAATTTCACTGTTACCACTGCTAACACAGAGAACCACCATCATAGCTGTATTTCCCCGTTATCACCACTGCTGGCTTCCCAAGCAGATTTAAAGCTAGCGTGGTTGTACCTACGTGCTCTGGCATTTCCTGACGGTTTCTCGTAATACAAATGATCAGGTCTAACACACACCACAAACCTCCTTCTTTGACATTGATCCAATAACTTTCATCACAGATGTGTTCAGGTATGGCCTAGATTTCCAGAAAGAAAAGACCGGGCGTTAAAAATAGAGTATAAGGTGTAGGTCTGAATAAAAAATGCTGTTGCTAAGGGGAATGAATGGTTTTATTCATCATGGCAACATACAGAGCTTTAGGAATATATACAGAGGAGAATCTGGGAGTTAGCCTATCACTTCAAGTCCTCTTCAGATTTCTTGGCGGAAAACCTTTCTCGCAATTTTTTCCATGTTCCTTTTTTCATGTCTTCCATCTGTTTCAGAATGTCTGCAAAAGGAGAAGGGAGAGGGAGATGGAGAAAGAGGAAGAAAAGCAGAAAAGCAAAAGCATGAAAGCCCTCTTATAAGCCCTTTGTCTTACATATATTTGCTTTTTTTGACTTCTCATCTTAATGAATTTCTGTTTCAGGGCCTGAGGCAAGTTTGTTTTCCCTTCCAATCAATTGTGCAGGGAGTCCCTTATCACTAACAACTAATATTCAGTTTCCACACACTGCAATCGAAGTTAGGAACTGGAGCAGAACAAAACTGCACTAGCTTCCTATACTGCATTTAATAAATGACTTGGCTGAGAGTACTTCTGCATCGTGGTACCCTGTTTTCTCTCAAAGTCTAATACAAGAGAAGAAATACTGAAGGGAGTACGAACGCAGTGAAACAGAAGCTGAGAATTTTCCAGCGATGTAGCAAATGTGCCTTTTTTTCACACAGCTCCTGCCACTCTGTCTCAAAGAGCCCTTGCAAACCCTCTGCTGTTCCTGCCCCTTGCAAAACACAATCGGCTTTTTGTCCTGCTAGATTACTGAAAATCTCCTCAATTAGGCCTGAACTTACTCCTTGTTAACCACCCTAATAAACTTGCACAGCAGTCCAATTCAGTCTTTTAGTAACCGGTGTTTAGCAGAAGTGATAAAGCCGACACAACAAAGCCTAGAATGTACTTTATCTCTTGCACTGATGTACTCCCAAATCAATCACAGTATTAATACCTGTTGCTAGAATCATCTTGCAATCTTGCACTGTCACTCCAGTGAAGCTTGTTTCTTTCAGGCGTGGATACTTCACAAACGAGCAGGTAGGTGAAAGAAGGAGAGAGAGAACAAGATGTTACTTGTAGTGCCCTAACACAGATAATTATGTCACCAAATAATAGAATCCTAACTTATTTTCCATCAGGCTCTAAGAATTCTGTTCATCCACACCAGGAACTATCATCTGCATTGTTCATACATGTCACAGAGGCCAAAACGTCTGCAGCTTTCAGACTGAAAGCCAGGAGAGACTGAAGGCAGCCGGTAGTGCAGCATCCACCTGACTGCTCATTTGCCTGCTACATTTCCAGAAACCCTGCTGGGATGTGGCCTACTGCACCGACAGCGGCAGGTCCCACAAAAAGGCTGATGATGGCTAATGCCGAAATGTTTACCTTGTTTTTGTAGTAGTTGGTGTGGATTCTGAGTAAGCTCTCATACATTTGGTCACAGGTCTCGGGGTCAGCAATCTGGAAAAGGATAAAAGTATCACACAAGTCTTATTTTAAACCTGCAGAACAAAACCATTTCATTTCAGCTAAAAGCTCATGAAAAGCACCGTAAAGGAGTATCTTTGTTACTTTTTCAGCACAATGCAGGATGCCGACGACCCCTATTATGCTGCTCCAGAATGCAGCGCGTTTTCTTTCCCCTCCATTTCTCACCAGCTTGGCCTACAAGAATAATGAGGCACCTAAGTTCCAGAATGAACCTTGAATTCTGCTCAAAAAGATAGGACAGATCAACTGCGAACACACAGCTAATGCGAACTTAGCTGTACAGTTTTCTTCTCACGCTTACTGGCCAGTGCTGTGAAATCTGTGAGATTTCTTTGATCAAAGGCTGGTTTGGCCGCCTGTTTTATTCTAAAGGATCAAACAGGATAAGGTACTAGGATGGAAGGTATAAAATCCTGGCGAGGCTAAAAATAGTTTATAATTGATTAGGGAAAAGCAGCATGCAAGGCACTGTACAGCTTGTGAAGGGTAAATGGATTTCTATTTTGGTCTAGAAAGTTGGAAAGACTTTGCTAATTCCTAAAACTCTCCTAGGTGCCTCCAAGAGGTGCATCTGCCTTGCAGAGCCAGCTATTTAGCAGCGTGAATGGCATTTCGACTTGTTTTTCTATTCTACAGTGGGGCCAACTTGACCAGAACTCTGCATTGCTGCTCGATGACATCAAACATAAATGATTAAAACGGATACATGAGTAAGAGTAGTATGAAGTGCAGCGAGGCAGAAAAAAGTGAAACAGCTCATCTGTCCTCGGGACACTGGCACAGATTCAGCACAAGGTGGGCGATGCCTCCCTCCCCTGTGCAAGCCAGGAAAATGAAGGAAAGGCTCTCCTGATACAGCAGGTAACGGCTGCTGTGGGAGAGAGGATACGGGGACAGGCAAACTGTTAAAAATGAGCTCCATCACGCAGCAGGTGATCTTCAGCTTAAGGTATTTCACAGTCACATTTTAAGTGACCCTGCTGATGTTTTAGTAATGACAGCAGAAACAGCTATTATATAGGTAGCTGAAATAGTATTGCCTGAAAAAAAAATCAGCAAATCTTACTCCATGTGAATTAAACGGACATTAGACTGACAAAATGTCTTTTAAGGTTCTAGCGCTTTTCTCATACATTCCTCCTGCTGTCTGCCAGCACATTTCCCTTTACTGTATTAAGTCTTTATACGTACAAATTGACATCAGTGCTGCAGGCATCAATTTAGATTTTCAAGATGAGTGGCAGCTTTGGGATCTTGTAACCAATTGGTGCAGCACATTCAGCTGTCCTGGGCATATGAAAAAGCAGTAAGCGCTTTCTGGAATGTCTGCTGCAGCTTATTCTGGTGACCAATATAAATTAGGTGCCTATAATGGCACATTGTAGGAGAAAACGCACACCTGGAACAACGTTTTCATACAAAGAAAGGGCACATTTACATTCCACAGCACCACCTCCAAACCTGCAACGGGCTGCAGCCCAAGTCAAGTGCTTGCTTCTTTTATTTCAGTATTGAAACCTGAACTCCAACACAGTTACAGCTGGAAGCCAGCTTTAAAACCACTGCATCCCAGCAGTGATGGATTTTGCTGCATACACCACACCGTATTGTGTTATCAGCCTATCCTCACAGCAAACAAACCACCCTGAATTCCATGACGGTCCTGACAAATTTTCTGCATCTCGCTTCCCTGATCGCTGCAACAGGGATTCGAAACCCACTAGAAGGGGGCACCTCACACCACATATCGCAACCGGTGCGAGGCCTCCGCGTACAGCGAAGCCTGCCCGCTGCCAGGAGGGAAGGAAGGAAGGAGGGAGGGAGAGCAGCCCAGCCCCGCTGCAGCCCCTCTCCCTAACACGAACCCCACGGCTCCAAAATGGCGCCGGGCCCTAACGAGAGGCAGGGGTGGCGTACCGCGCATGCGCACCCCCACCCCCGTCCCCCCTCAGGCTCCAAAATGGCGCCGGACCCTGAGGAGGAGCAGCAACACCCACTGCGCATGCGCACCCCGCCCCTCAGGCCCTAAGATGGCGCCGGACCCTGAGGCACAGCGGCGTAGCGCGCATGCGCGGCCCCTTTCCCATCCCCTGCCCTGCCCTCAGCGCCTCGCGGGCCGCTTCCGCCCTCACCTGCGTGTTCTCCCCCTCGCGGAAGGCCTGCGCCACCCGCTGTCGCAGGAAGATGCCCAGGTCCCGCTGCCGCTTCGTCTCCTCCACCGGCCACTCCTCGCACAGCTTCAGGAACCGCCGGTACCTGGTGGCCGCCATGGCGGCCGGGGGAGCGGCCACGTGACGGCGGCCGCGCCTACGGCGAGCGAGAGGGGCCGGTGTGGGGGGGTGCGCATGCGCACAGACAAGGCGGGGGGGGCACTAGGGAGGGGGGCGTGTGGGGGCAGTGGCGTGCTGGCCCTGTGGTGCTGCAATGGGCGGCCGCTGTTTTAATGCCGCTTCTTCAAGGCTTGGTTTCCGACAGTTTCAGTACCTAGGGAGCGCTGCCTGGTTCTCCCTGCCGTGTGGGGAGGTTGTGCTCAGAGTTGCCTCCAGGCAGGCGGGTGGTTAAATGGTTGGTAACGTCATTAACCAGGGGGTCAGGCGTGTGCTCAAATAATGATTAGGGTTGGAGAAGCCCTCCGAGATCACCTGGTGCAACCACCCCCTACCACCACTGTCACCCACTAGACCATGTCCCCAAGCACCACGTCCAACCTCTCTTTGAACAACCCCAGGGACGGTGACTCCCCCACCTCCCTGGGCAACCCGTCCCAACGCCTGACCGCTCTTTCTGAGCAGAAATGTCTCCTCATTTCCCACCTGAACCTCCCCTGGCACAGCTTGAGGCCGTTCCCTCTGGTCCTGTCACAGTTATCTGCAAGAAGAGGCCGACCCCCAGCTCCCCACACCTTTCTTTCAGGTAGCCAGCTGCTGGTGTTTCCCTTTAGACCCTTCTTTGTCCTTCCCCCCTTTCAGCCCCGAGGGCCTGGTGGCAGCATCCAGCGAGAGGCTCGCGGCGCTGCGAAGGCTGAGGGAGGTCTGGATAAAGCCCTTCAGGTTCCTTGTGTCGGCCACATTCAGCACCGACCTCACTGCGCAAGCATGAGCCAAGACAACTGATGACTCAATCCTTTCACCGCTGAAGCAGAGTGTTTGTGGCTTTTTTTATAGTCATTGCAGTTTGTGGGCAAGAAATATGCAATACTGTGAACAACATTCAGTAAATAATCAGGTCTTCCCAAATCCACTTCAGGCCAAGTAAAATATGCAATTGGGCCAGATGACTTACATTTTCCGGCTATAAATTGCCGCAATTTACCAGCTGTATGCAATAAAATACAAGTGAAGGGGTCTCCCTTGAGATCTGATATTTAAACCTGTGGAAGTAATGGCTGTTTTGAAAACACACAGCCCTAAACAAAAGATAACATAACGTCAGGATGCTCTGGAAGTGAAAAAGAGACAGACAACAGGTGAGAGTTACTTAGACAACTTTATTTATATCCCCACTCCCCAATAACTGGGTTCTGTACCTCTATTCCTTGTGTAAGGACTTTTCATACAAGTTTCCCACACCATGCAGGAAGGAATTATATTTGTTCCATAATAAAATCTGTCAACAAAAGCTGTAAACATTGTATCAAGTTTTTGTTATTGTCTCCTCCAAACACACACAAAATATTTGTATCCAAGAATTTGTAGGTGAACTTTAATTTCTAGTCCCTGATTTTATTTTTTTTAATTAGAAGCATAAGTACCTTGACGTGAATGTTTTTTGTGACTAGCATCTGACAGGATCATCACATTCCCATACGTCAGCCCCCAGGGAGCTTCTTGCTTAGAAAGTTTAGGAATCATGCCCTGTTATGTCCCGCAGGGATATTAAACCTTTGGAAGGTCCAGTTCTTGGTCTGAGGTCCACCCTCTTTTACACCTTAAGCAGTACAGAACCAGGAGCTCTGTGTCTGGTACATTTGTGTTTCAACAAAGCACCAAATACCCGCGCTGTATGGAAAATGACTTGCAAGAACAGTCTTGCAGCGCTGGGCACGTGGAGCGTGAATGTCAGGGTGTGCATTTTTCTTCCACTTGTGTCTTTGAGTGTGTTCAGCCCGTAGCACTGAGCGTGAGATGAGAGTAATGCTGCAATCTGTTAAGACCTGCCAGCTCACTTTAATAGTCTCACTCAAATGCACAACATCTTCTTAGCCTGCTTGGCTTTGTGAGTGTGGTAGAGGTGAGCAGGTCCTATTTTATCATTAAGACTCTTTCAAGTAATGCTTTCTTTTGACTCACAAATAAATCAAGGACAGCAGTAAAACAAGAAAGGAAAATAAATCTTCTGATTGATTGCAGAAAGAACAGATTCCTTCAGCTCTTTGCTTTTTACGCTTCAGTTCAGTAATGGCACGTAGCAGTTTTTTCCTAGCAAGCTGTCCATGCTCTCATTCCAAACCGTGCACGTGACATTCAGCAGCTGTGAGGGTCCCATACAATTGACCCAATGCAATACTTTTCAGGGATATCGGTCACTAGTAAATTCAGGCTATTTCACAGAATTTGTCATTTTCCTTCCGAGATGTTCTGAAGAATTTTGATGAGGTTCTCCAAGCCGAAAATATAGCCATGGTCTGGCCCGTCATAAGTGGTGTGATTGCCTTTGGAGCCTTTAAAAGTGGTGTGGGCAAAGTCTATCATGCGGACGTCGACTCTGGCGTGATTAGTGCCATGTGTCGTGGTGCAGTTTGTTTTTTGGAAGTGCCCCTGGAGGTGATTATCCAAGGGTGCCGTGTTCTCCTTGTGCTCCAGTCCATCATAAATGATGAGAAGTGAGCTGGAGTAGAACCGGTAAGAGCTTTGCTTCCTGATGACAGAGAGCAGAGCTTTTAGCTGCAGGATGATGGGCTCCAGGACATCTGTTCTGAGGTGGTTACCGTTGCACAGGAACTGGTGCAAGGCTTGCCTGAATCCTTCAGGAGAGAGTTTCCTTCCGTAATATTTATCCTTGCAGAGAAAATGGCCAGTGTCCACTTGGTAGACCTTGAGGAAAGAGAGCAACAATCCAGATTCAGTGGATGTCTTATTGTTCTCTCCCCCCCCCTCCCCCTCCTCCCCCAGTGTTCTGGATTTTGCCTTAATCTAAAAATTTCAGTCCCAAGCTGAGACACAGATCCTCTGCAGCTGAACAATACTGGCAGTGTACTGCAGGCTTCTCACTGAATCCCACCTCCTGCCTTTTCTGGAGATTTAAACTCTTCAATTTAAGCCACTGGTGTAGATTCTTCTTGTGCTCCTATAAATTACCCCTTTGTAAACCCTGTATAGCTCTAATTCATAGCCACATCATTACTGATTTATAGCATTTTCCCTCTGGCTATGTCAGGAGTTTGCAGTAGTACAGGAATGCCCCATCTTTGTTCCTTCTCTTAGTACAGGTAGCAATAATCTTGTTTTCTTAAACAGAGGGACAAGGTACAGGCAGAAATCTTTATGTATGTGAGGCAATGGTAATACAGAGTAAGAACTGGAAGAGTGAATTCAGAATTAGCTCACATACCAGCTGTAACTTAAAGGCTAATCTGCTCAGCAGAAGGATGTCAGAGACCAGAAAGGGACATAGTTTTTGATACTGTTTACGCTGCAGTGTATGTGCTTTATAATCATCGTTGTCATAATTATCCTTCAGGCACAGCAGAACAACATTTTGAAGCCTGCCTGAGAACTGTGAGTGAATCAAATGTGTAGCTTCCATTTCTAGCAGGGAGGGCAGCGATTTTAATCAAGAAGAGCCATAATATTTAGCACAAAAGAAACCCCTCGCTCTTGCAGCAATCAGATGAGACAGCTCAGCAAAGGCATGAGTGGAGCAAGTGATGCTTTTTTTTTTTGTGTGTGTGTGCAGCAGCCAGGAGCTGAGCACAAGAGGAGAATCTGTGTTCGTGTACAGGCAGATTCTCAGCTTGAAGGTAATCAAATCTCCAGAAGTCAAACAGGGGTATGGGAGAAGGTTCCCCTCTACGTGCCGTATTCTATACCCTTCCCTAAGCATCTGCCCTGATTGAGGATAGGATGCACAAGTCGAGTGGCTTGCCTCTATTTGGTGGGAGACAAGAAGAAATCTACTACAGTTTACACCAACAAGGGAAAGAATCCCTTTAGATTTCCAGCTTGGTTTCAAGCTGCGTGTCAGGCAGACATCAGAAGGACCAGGGCGCTGTCTTACCTGCATCCCACAGATGCGAACACCCAGAGAGGCAGAGGTGCTTTGTTCACACTTCTTGATGTGACGCGCTTTCTTCTCCTCTGAGGCGTCATCTCCGTGCTGCCGGGTGCCCATCTTTAAGTCCAGGATGCAGGGATAGCTGTATTTCGATACCACATTCTCAAGCAATAGAAATTCTGGGCATGAGTTAAGGGAAACCCAATACTTTTAAATTCTAATTGAAAGAGGTCTTAAATCAGAGCAACTGCTGACGCTCTCCATAATAGCTCACAACTGTAATGAGACTTTCTGAGCCAATTTTACCAACGTGTCATTGCTATAGGCCCCTTGCTGCCAATTGCAGTTAATTTACGGTAGTACAGTCCTACCAATTAAAGCACCAACAGCTCCTTTCTCTAGTGACACCGTAGCCCTGGGCTGTCAATCCAACACCTTGCCTCAGTGCTGTCCTCACCCCAGTGGGTGTGGGGGAAGTTGTTAAACTGTATTACTCACATGACTGGTGGGTAATGAAGTGTAATAGGAAAATAAAAGGCGAGGCGGCTGCTAATTCCTGTACAGTTGTGTTTTTAAATGTATGCCAAGGGGATCTTTGACTTAAGCTTGAATACCCCCTTATGGGAAATATTTTTTTTCTTTTTTCTTTCTTTCTTTCCTTTTTTTTTTTTTTTTTTTTAAGATAGTGGGAGAAGAGAGCAGCTGTATTCCTTTTTGCACAGCAGCTAGACAGAGAAGGGATGCATACCGCTGCAATAAAACATACATTGCTTATGAGCTGTTATTTGTGGCAAAGGCTGCGATGGAGGAGAGAGAAGAGAAAGGATACGGTGAAGTTTGTTCTCATTATACTTGGAGGACATGCGGTTCAGGTGCTGCCTGTGACAGTGCAGTCCCCAGGGGTTGTAGTTCTTTCTTTCTGGCTGGTTTCCGTTTGCATCTTCCAAAAGTGGATCTGTGTGGTACTGAAGGTCTGTCCTCAATAGCATCTTCCCTGGGCAGCTAGTCAAAGAACACAAAAGAACATGCTTGGTTTATAAGCTCCAGAAGAGAATATTCCCTCCTCTCCTCTTTTGTAGAGCCTCAAACTTGATAAGGGAAATTTTCAGGGACTCTCAAAGGAAACATATTCATCATGTCCAAACTGCAGAGATCTTTTGTTACTCTGTGAAAGTAATTTTCAGAAAGCCAGCTATTGCTGGATGCCAATATTTTCTTTCATTATAATTTCAAAGTGCGCTTGGCTTCTGTGAAAAGCACCATTCATGGTGTCAATGACCAGGAATCTCTATCTAGCTAACAGGCACAACACAGGCAAATCGTCCAACAATAGGAATGATTCTCAGTTTCCAAGGGCTGGCTTCGAGGAGGGAAGGGAGGGAGCAAAAAGGATATTTGTTCTCCTCGTACGGTCATTTGCTGGCCCCAAAGCCCTAACTCCATTCACACCGAGGGCAGCGGTTTCACGGTAGCGATATTGCACCCTTCAGTCATAGCTGACTGAGGTCTTTTCAGAGCCAATTTGACATGAAAGATGTCTCGTGGAAAGCCTCCGCAGGTCCTGAGGTCGGGGCGTGCTTGCGAGCACCGTGATGCCTTTCAGAGGCAGCTCTCTCTGGGGACAAGGACAGGATCGGACCGACCTCGAGTGTGGCTACCGACCTCCTGGCTGGCCACCAGCAGAAGGGCACTACGTGCTCGGTGGCTCTTCTTGTGGGGCCTCTCCTCCTTTTGGAGCTGGCTGCGCTTGGAGGAAACGGGCTTAAAGCAGAGCTTGAGGCATAAAATCGATCAGTAGCACCTCAGCCGTAGCCAAATCTGCCCTGCTCCATCTGTGGGTGAACCGTGAAGCCAGCAGGCTGGACCTTGCTTTTGTTCTCTAAGCCTGGACCTTGCCTTAAACCAGGAGCTGTGCCACCAAAACCATCCCAGTTAAACCCCACCGAGACCGGGATGGCTCCAGCTGCCAAACAGCAGGCCGGGACCGGGAGAAAACTGCAGGGAGCCTCCTGCCCGTGGCGAACCCTCACCTGTCTTTGAAGGTCTTGGCGAGCTGCGTGTGACACCTCTTGACGAGCGCGTGCTCGCTGCCGGTGCCGGTGCCGGCGGCCCACTTGCACTTGTGCCATATCGTCACCGCCGAGTCGCCGATGGCGTGGTCCAGCCGGCCGCAGCTCTCCGCCTGCAGGCTGGGGCTGGCGAGCAGGGTCAGGTTGCCGAGGCTGTCCTTTTTGAGGTGCACAGAAATGACGCCTGCAGGAAAGGAGGAAAACCAAAGCAGAGTGAGGTTAACCCCCGCGTTGCCGTACAGGCTCAGCACCAGCGGCACAGCCGCCCCCTCGTGTTTTAGTGGTCCCTCGCACTGATCCCGGCCTGGTTTGAGGCCCATTAAACACCGTTAGTCTGAGACCCTTGGAAAACAGCCACAAGCTTTGCTAACGTTCCCTCCCCTCCTTCTGTGGGCTCTGCTTGAAAGCTGTCTCCTCCGAACACCATGTTCCCTCCTCCTCCATTCCTTCAGGCTCTGTTACGCAGCAAGTGACCCAGCAAAGCCCCCTGCGTTGGCCCAGGAGCTCCTGCCTTATTTATGACGGGGGATTAAGGTCTCACTTCTGAGCGCAGGGCAAGGTGGAAATGCTTTTCATTGGTAGAAAGCAAAGGGAGGGTTGGGGAACGGGAATTTTCCAAAGACGACCAGCATGCCAACTGCTTCTTTTAACTGGAGAGCCCCCAGGAACAAGGGCAGAGGCACGCGTAGGGGCTGGCAACGCTGCCTGCGTACGTGATGGCCACACATTGTCGCGGACGTGTCCTTCCCCCAGCACCAGGACCCTAATGGCAGGATGACGGGAGCGACCGGACCCTCACGTGCTCCTGAGGAGGAACGCGACCGTGAGCGGCGATTATTTCTTTCCGCTCTAAGTGCTTAAAACACCATCGTATGTTTTCGGATTGTAATTTTCCCTGACTCTAATGGGAAGCACAGGGCTCAAATGCCATTTAGCCTGTCACACGTAGTTAGCCCAGTCTCTGCCCATCCCTGGCATCGGGACTGCTGCCTCCGCGCGTCAAATAACAGAGCAGGAATGGCCGTGGCTGGCGTTCCAGACGGCTCTGACCTTTCTGGGAAAGGCTGATAACAGCAGTCCTTCGCTCAGGGCAGCGCTGCTCCTGCAGCCCTCTGTCAGGGCTGTCCGAGCCTCTCGAGGCAGCGCAGGCATTTTTAGAGCATCGCCCTTTCGGTCTCAGAGAGGATGCCAGCCGCGTGAATCATCCGCGGCAGCACCCCGCTGCTTTCAAGTCTGGCTGCAGCAAGGCAGATCCAAAAGAGGACGGTCTGGGCTGTTGGACCAACAAAACTCATCGCTGGAGAGGGCCCCCGTTAGCGACACGCGGGGCTGGGTTTGTGCCAGCCGTCTCCCGGGTGCCCTCGCTTGGTCTCCTCCTCGTTGCGGGGAGATGCATTTCTGCAGCTTACAAACGAGGCAGCTCTCTTCTCCCAAACAAATTTGCCAAATAAACATGCAAACTGCCTCCTCTCCGTCTAAAGTGAGATTACAGAGAGTAAACACGGACACAGGGGTTTGCCCTCCCTGCCTGTGCAGAGCCCTCTCTGCTGGGTTTTGCCGACCGAGGGAAGATTCCCACGGCTGCAGCCGCCAGCCACCTCCGTGCGACTTGGGGTGGTCCTGAGCCTCGCGTCCCCGCAGGTCCCGCTGTGCCCTCCTGCCCCCTGTACGGCCTCCGCTCGGGTACCTTGGCCCAGCTGCATCCCACAACCACTTCTGTTCCCTTTCGCTATAAAAAAATCAGCATTAATCCTAACGGTGTGGGCTAAATCCGCTAACTTCGCACTGAAATGAGTGAGCAACACACACAGGCTGCTCTGCCCAGGGGAGACAGGGGCTGGAAACCCCTGTGGGGTTCTTTCCATGGGGCTAGAAACCTTAATTAGGGGGTGAGTGATATTTTTAGCCATCTCAATCCTTTGCTCATGGTGCTCATGAGCAGCAGGAGCTTGGGAGCTGCGTCTTCCTCAGGCTCCAACATCACCCGCATGATCTCTAGCAGTGTCCCGTTTGTAAAATCCATATTACAGATTACCAAGAGCAAGCGAAATTCTTTTCAGCTCGGATGCTTGCTTTGAATTTTCGGGAGAGGTGGACATGAAAAAAGCCAACTTTGTTTTTTTTTTTTTTTGCTGGAATCAAAGCCCTTTTATCTTTAAGAAGTCACTGAGAGGGGAACAGAGTCCTCGATTCTAAAAATCTAATTCTCAAATCTAGCACTATGCCTCAGTTCTGGCACTACAGCAGCCTGTAACCTTAAAAACTGTCCCAATTACATATCTGCAAGTCAATGGGGCTGTGCTGATTTACATAGTGCTGACAATCCGGCCCTAAAAATGTTATATATAGCATGAAACTAAGAGTTCTTAAATATCTTACATTAATATGAAAATTAATGGGGAGATTTTCAAAGGCAAGAACGAGCAGTTAAACTGCAAGGGAACGTGATCATCTCACCTCCTTCCCCCCGAACACTGCCTTCATAAACCCGCATCCCAGCCTTACAGTTACTTTTGTTTCCCGATGTACTTCCTTATGGGATGGATGGTTTTTGCATACGTCCTGCAAGTGACCTCTGTGCGCAAAGCAAATACAATGCTGCCAACCGTCTCTTTTATTGCCACGAGAAAACATCTGTCTGGGAGCAAAGATGTGCTTGGGAGCAAAGTCGTACTCGGGTGCTTGCCTTTGCTTGCCTTTCAGTGCCACCGCCAACACAACCCCACTCTTGCCCAGAGCCAGCGAGGCCAGCAGCGGATATTTCTGGTGCCATCACCATGCTGGTGACACCCCAGGGACCCTCAGGAGCTCCAACCTTGTATTCAAAACCCCCCTGCAAGCTCTGGATGGGGCGGGAGGAGGTTTGGAAGGGGCTGGTGCGGGAAAGCCAGCCTCAAGGTCACCGACCTGCCCGAAAGGGTTAAGTGAGCAGGGGACGTTTTTTGAAGCAGCCAAGTGGGTGTAGGATTTGAATGATGACATTTGATCAGCGCTGCACATAATGTCATCATTACATAATGATCCCTGAGCCCCCCCTGCAGCCTAAGAATAGAGATGAGGAGCGTGGACACGTGTGAGCGGGTGATGAAGACCTCAGGATTATTCCCCCTGGTGCTGATCTGCCTCGTGGGAAGACGTCCCACCTCTTTAATTTACCCAGCTTTCAGGGCTGGGACGGTTACAAGCAGGAAAAAAAAAAAAAAAAGTGTCTGCCCAATGCCAAATTGGAGGAGAATTGCTATTTAATTACCCCTCGTTGCAAAACTCACTGGGACTTGCAGTAGAAAAGAAAAAGATGACAAAAAGGGATTAATAACCGGGCCACCCCTGAACTGATAAGCTGGGACTGCTTAATGTCTTTATTAGAGAGACAGAGCAGGGCTCAGCTCTCCAGCACTAAACCCTGGCTCCTGCTAAAGGAAATTGCTTAGAGGAAGACTTGTTTTCTTTCTTAAGCATCTTTTTAATATTGTCCCATAAATCTGCAGAGGCTCCTGACTTTCTGGAGAAGGGGGAAATTGGATTGGAAGTGCATCAAGACCTCGGCTGACACTTTGAGCTCCTTTCCGTAACGCTGAAGGACCAAAAGATATTTTAAGTTTTTAGGTGACAGCTGAGCTTCTCGCCTCTCACAAAAATCCAGGGTCAGGAGCTTTACGAGCAGCACAAGTCTGGCAGTAAAGGCAAAAACAGGGAGGGAATAAGGAAGGGAGGGAGGAAAGATATCTTAAAAAAATAAAATAAAATAAAAACATGCTAGGGCCCTCACGGACACCCAGTGCTGTGTTTCTATGGCTCAAGCTGAGAGCTGGGTTTGATTTTCAGAAGCTAAGTGGTTCTTGCCTCTGGTTTTCTAGGGATCCGTGCTCACGGGAGCACTGTAGCAGGGCTTGGCTCAGGTGGAGCAGCCATCAAACGAGATGCGTAATACAGCCCTGTGCTGCTTTTTCCAGGCTTGGTATTTCATGCTGGCCCCAAGGACCACCTCTCCCCCAGCTCATGCTGGTGCCAGCCCTGACCCTTTCCTTGCCCTCGCCAACTCTTTGCCTCTGGCCCAAACCTTCACCTCCTCTAAAACCAGGGGGCGTGGGGCAAAGGCAAAACCCCTGAGCCCTGCTCCTGGCACAAAACCCTTTCTTCTCACAGGCTGCTATTTCAGAGCGGCATCTCGACTCCCAGGGTTGTTGTATGGGGCCAGCTGTTGTGTGATCCCAAGGGCACGGGCAGCTCCCGCAGCATCACATTAGCAAAAGGTCAGGGCAGCGCCAAGCAGGAGCGGGCCAGCTTCCTAATTGGGGTTAATGAAATGTTAACTGTGTGGAAAAAGCAGTCTACCTGAGGGCTAGCACCCACAAGGAATGAAGGGTAGACTGTGCAAGCAGGCCGCTTCGACTTGTCTTGCAGGTCAAAGCAACTACAGAAATATGTGGTGCTTCTGCCTGGCCACAGCATCCGGGCGGCACAGCAGCACGGGGTGGTTTGGAGATCCCCAGCTGTTAAATAATCTGGCAGCATTCATGCAGAGCGTGTGACTTGTCAGAACCTGGTTCGGAGAAGCCTCTCCAAGCCCCAGCTTTCCTACCACCACTCCCTGCCACCGTTCACACGGCCTCAGACCGGCCCATCTGGTGCCACGGCCAGCAAAGTCCTCAAAGCCAGGCTGGGAAAAGCCAGCCTCGCAGACCTGCTTCTGTGCACGCCTCCTCGCTGAACAAAACCCGATCTGCACGAGCAAAGGGGCTTCCCGTCCCCAACCGAGCCGTCCCTCCCGTGCTGCCACCCCTCCAGCCTTGAACCCGCGCTCAGGGCTCACCCTGGCGGCACCTCCGTCACCCATTTATCACGCGCGGGGTCGCACCTTTGTACTGGGGCGTGAACTGCCGCATGGCCAGGGGCAGCGACTCGTAGAAGCTCAGCTCCTGCGAGACCAGGGGCTTGCAGACCGTGTGCTCGTCGTACTTCATCATGCTCATGTGGCCGCCCACCTGGTGGACGAAAGGCTCCAGGAGGACCACCTTCCTGCCCTCGCTCTGCCCCACCATGCTGCTCGCCGCAGGGCTCGCTCCCGGTCAGTGGCAGCGGAGGGGTGACGGGTTTTGGGACATGCTGCGCTGGGCCGCCCCACGCCGGCTCCGGGCTCTCACCCCGTGTGGCTTCTCAGCGTGGTGCCGACGGTGTCTGCAAACAGAGGATGAAAGGGAGAGCATGAGAAGGAGGGGGGACGAGCCACCGCGAAGCCACCGCCTGCAGTGGCATCGGCAGGGCTGGGAGCGCTGCCCGGCCTCGCACAGCCCCGGGGACTGGCAGGGAGCCCCGGCCTGACACGCGGAGTCCAGGAAAGACCCGATTTAGACCTGTTGGGGGTAAAAGACACAGAGGGGGACGATGGAGAGGAGCTATCAAATTAATGCGGTGGCCTCATCGAACCAGCTGGATCAGGGCATTCCTTGGACCAGGAATGCCGGGTTATTAATACGCTGCATTAATACCACCCCTGCTGTGAAACAATCTCAGTTTGCCTTATGAGACAGTGTTAATGCTGGTCTTAGTCTTTCCCCAAGCTAGGACATTCCTCGCGAATGAGGTTTATTAATAAAGCCTCTGCGAGCTGCTGTCCTTGGGCAGCTCCCTGCCCCTGAGCACTGCCGGTGGGGTTAGCGACATTTTCTACACCTCCAAGAGAAACGTGAGGCTGGGACATTCCCTGCCATTTAACACCTGAGTGCCACCGGGAGCGTTTCCTGCACTGTGCTCATGCACACGGTGCGAGGATGTGTCAAAGCAGCACCCGCGCGGCTCCCGCCCAAGCTGCAGCCCCCTCGGCCCCTCCACGCTGCCACAGAGCCCGAGTGGAGGATTCACTTCCCAATTCCAGCCCCAGACAGAAATCCATCCGTGGCTGTGGCAGGAACGAGTTGCTGGCGTAAGTAAGGAAGGAAAAGCACCGACACACTCCAGGAGCAGCACCCTGGCTTCTCCAGCAAGCGCCCAGCAAACCCTCGCCCTTCTTCACTTTATTCTTTGCAAGGGTGCTCCTGCTCTGGTGGACATCGGGCAGGGGAATCCTGCAGCCATCGAGGAAGATAAAAAGGAAGATGAAATATTTACACTGAGGAAGCATCAGGCTCCACACCATCAAGGCAGTAAAATCAGAGGAAAATACTCCAAACCCCAAACTACAAGTGATGGAAAAAAAACACACATATATTGTTGTTATTTTGAGGGCCAGTTCGTGTTCCTACAGCCCTCCAAAAGCAGGGTGCAAAGCCCTGGCTGGCCTGCCCCTGCTAATATGGGTGACTTTCTCCTTATTTCTCCAGCCTGGGAACTCTGGCATCCCAGTTTCGCTAGAAGAAACTCAGTGCAGGAGGGGATAACATCTTTGGAAGGTCCATTTCCCTACACCAAAGCTTGCACAGCTGGGTGGGCGCGACATCGCCTCTGCCACCCCGCGGCCAGTGCCCTCACCCTCTCCGTAGCCAAGGGCCACGAAGGGGGCACACGGGGCCACTGCTCTCAGATGTTGGTGGCCAACGGGGGGGGGGGCGGCATAAACCTGCAGGTGCCCCATGGCGGGACACCCGCTCCCTCTGGGTCTCTTCCCTCCTGCACCTGCCAGCTCCGAGCTCCAGCGTGTTCCTCGCCCCGCCGCAAAGAGCCGAAGCTCTGACGCTTACATTTCCCCTTCTCCCTCCTCCTGCTGTAATTAACCCCCCGAGCAAGCAGGCTCTCCACGCAGGTGCCCGCTTTGTTTTTCGCCTGGAGGAGTCGGATGAGGTGGGTTGGAGGCACAGGGGGAGAAGAAACCCTCCTACCTGCAAAGCTCGCTCCTTCAGCATCCCCCAAGGTGGTTTGTTTTATTTTTTTTTTCCTCCCTCTTCTCTATTCTTTCGTCACTGCACACTTCAGAAAGGAATTTCTACTCTACAATTACCAGCCTGCACCAGCTTGAGCGAACAAAGCCAGGCCACTTAGATGAGTGCTTTTCAGCCCAGGAAGAAAGCAGCTCTTCAGAGCCTTTCTAGAAGTTAATAAAAGCATTTAGCATTTTGTTAAGTTGCAACAACTTTTAAAGAGGATTTCTCCCTTGAAAGCTGTAGGTTTGCTGTTGTGATTTTTTTTTGTTTTGTTTTTCCTTTTTCCTTTTTTTTTTTTCAACTCCCTTGGGTGAAAAAGGGAGAAAAGCAAAAAGCAAGCACATTTGTCAAAACACCTCTTTGGAGCAGAGAGTGCAACCTGACTTCAATCCGTATTTATTGCTTTAGAGACAGTCCAAGGCTGAAACGCGGCTGCCACAACACACAGTGCTGGGAGCCTTGGCATCGCTAAGAGAGTCAGGGAGAAAAAAACCACAATTTGATAAGGCTCTTATTGTTTGCTCTTAAGCAAAACTCCGAGCAAGATTTGCACAAGGGAGAGAGGGCTTCTTTTCATTTACTTTTTGTTCTGAAGCAGCTCGTTCATTCTGCGCAGATAAATGTTCCCGCAGACACTCACTGAGCCGGGCTGAGCTCCTCTGAAACAAGACACTTGAAAAAATTCACTTCTGCCAGCTCAAGTTATCGTGAATGCCAAAAGATATTTACGTCACTAAAAATACACGGAATTACAGATAAATCTGTATCCTCAAAAATAAAACCAGAGAAACCTTGAATATTTTTTTTTCCTCCAGCTGAAATGAAAAAGTAACCCAGGCACTGCAGATGAAGACGAGGCAGAAAATCTGGGGGAAGGAAAACATTTCTCTTTACAGGGAACTCCCCTCCCCAGAGAAACCGCCCGAGGCACGACGACGCCTGCAGGGAAGCATCTCCCCAGCTCTCCCTCGCGGTGCTCCCAGCACCACGCCGCCGGCCTGAGGGCACTTTGCATTTCTGCCGCTCGCGTGTGCGGCCCCAGGACCTGCCAGGCTCTTCCACCCCGGCCAAACCACGGCTCTGCCTTCTGCGATTCATGGACGGGCTTGGCCAGGACGCGCTGGCCGGGGCTTTTGGGGACACGGCCTGCCGGGCGCTGCTCCCCTCTGTGCTGCTCTCATTTGGGGCCAAATGTCGGAAGAGGCCACGAAGAGCAGTCTATTTACTCCCAACTCTAAGCACAGCCAAAAGAAATCAAGCGGATGAAGTTCTCCGAGCTTTAATTAGCGCCTGCTCCGTCCCATCCCGCACGGCAGCCTCGCCGCTCTGGGTCCGCCAGCCGGGGGCAAACGGAGCCCGGCTCCGGGAGGATGCGCACACCTCCAGCCAGCCCCGCTCACAGAAACTCTTCGGAATATCAAAAAGGAGAATTGCCATAAAAACCAATGCCCTGTCAACACAGACCAGGCTCTCAGTGTCACTGGACACCTCGAGGAGCGGGGCTGCAAAGCCTTGTTTCAAGCACTGCAGGGTGATGCTCTTTTTTTTTAATATTATTATTTTTTTTTCCTTAATTAAAAGGCAAGAAACTATCTTGGCTGTTGATTTGAGGAGATCTGCGTGTCCGTAGCTCTCGCTAGCATGGCTGACCTAGATTCAAAGCCAGCTCCTGCACCGAGCGCCAGCCCAGCCCGGGAGCAACGCGCGGCGGTGTTTTGCAAACCTAATTGCCCCATTTCTGTTCAGTTTCTGGCCTTGTGCCTCCGAACACCTCGAAGCCTTGGCCGTAAGGAACATCCGACTGCTTCCAGCCCAGCACACATCCTGCCAGGGTCAAGGCAAACTCGGCCCCCCTCGGCTGCTGCAAAACAGCAAAAAACTCCCCCCAGCGCAGACCCCATCCCGCACGGCCTCCCCCTGCCAGCCTCCTGCTCCCTGGTGCAAACGCAGCTAAAACGCCCAAATCTCTGCCCCCTGTCGCACAGACGGGTTTCTCGTTACAGCTCTGGAGTTATTTATAAATACAGCTCCTCTCCCTCGTCTCCGGTGGGGCTGCCTTAGCGCCAGGTTCAGCTCAGCCTTCGCGCTGAGGTTGGGTCGCCCAGGACCGGGGCGATCCCGCATGGGCCGTGAGCGGACGCAGCATCGGTTCGCGATGAATTTCCACCCCACCTTTTCTGCTCTTCCCTCAACCGCAGCCACAGCCAGCCTCGTGCCGGGAGCGAACAGCTCAGCTCTCGGGGCAGGAACCCAGCTCGAGCCATAAATCCTGACGTGCAGAAACCCTGAGCTCTTTTATCTTGTATTTCCTTTCTTGAAAGAAAATGACGTTCATAAACTTTATGACCAGTCCCCGCGTCCCTCGTGGATAAGATACAAAGATACAGTTTGCTGCACAGAAGGATTTATTTGGCAGCTCTGTGAAGCATCAGGAGGGAGGGAAAGGAGCTGTGTTATCCTGGATGGACCGGCCCCCGAAACACCTGGTCCCAAAAACACCCGGTCCCAAAAACACCCGGTCCCAAAAACACCCGGTCCCAAAAACACCCGGTCCCGCTGCTGGGATGGGGTGAGCACAGGGATAGGCACGGGTCGGGTACCCCAGCATCTGTAGCAGTGATATTGGGGTTCCCAGTGCCTGGCCATAAATCTGTCCCCGCATTTTAATCACACCCAGCGCTCGCTGCCCTGAGGTGGCACCTAAAGGGCTGCCACTGCTGTGGGACGTGGCACTGGGTCCCGAGGGAGCGGGCACAGCCCCCTCAACCCATCCTAGCCCTGCCACCCCGCGCCGTGACACGGGGTTCACGGCAGCCCTGCGACCACGGAAAGGATGGACGGGCACAGCCTGAGCTGCTCGGGGCCGCTTCCCCTGCGTGCGCTTAAAACCGAGCTCCTGCAAGCGTGTCCTGGCCAGCAGGTACCCATGAAGGGCAGGCTGCCTGGGGACGGCCACGCTGCCTGGGGACACGCACCCAGCGGGTCCTGCGTCAGCTCCTGAGCCCGGGGAAGGGAGCAGCTCTCCCACAAATGGGGGCTGCTTCTGAGAAACTGGCCCAGGCTGGCTGAGCGCTGGGGGCTCCCCTGGACGCTCACACCGATCTGTCTCACCTCGCGGCTCTGACCTGGATGTGCTTTCCCTTACCTTCCAGCCAGTGGTTTTTTTTAGGAGCTGTGCACCAGCAGGGACCTGGATCAAAACCGACCTTCGCTTCCCCCCGCAGCGCTGCCGAGCCCCGCTCCGGCACGGCTCCCGCTGGCCTTGGACCAGCACCGGCACCGCCAGGACCTCAGCACCAAACCCCTCTGCCCCGGTGCCAACCCTCCCCATGCTTCCCAGCACTGCCACAAGCTTGATGGAGAACCCAAAGCCACGACGCTCATTTTTCACCCGCCCTGGGTTGCTCCAGGGCTTCCCACCCACCCGGGCGCTGCTCTCCCCTTGCTCCCATCCCTCGCTGCAAGCCACGGCCGTGGCTTCCAACAGCCCCGACAGCTCCCCAAAATCAAGCACTCGGCCACCTTGCCCTTGGCCACCTTGCGCCGATGCTGAGGTTGCCCTGGCCCTCACCTGACGGCCGCTGGCTTCGTGGTTGTTGCTGGCGCTGGCGCTGCCTGGGCTGGGCTCTTGCTGCTGCTCGGTGTTGCTCGAGGACGAGAAGTGAGGGAGCCGGGGGGGGGGGAGCCCGCAGACATTTGGGCCATCACCTGACGCCGCCGACATTTCTGGCAAGCTCCTGGTATGTCCAGCTGACAGCTGAGGTTTAAAGGGGAAGAAAACAGCCTGGGGCGTTAAAGGAAAACAAAGCTGTGTGCGCGAGGGTTAAGGCTTGGGGGAAAGGGGGTTGGTGGGTGCAGCGCCCCGGCCACGTGCGAGGTTTTCCAAAAACCGTGGCCATGCTCCAGCTCTCTCGTGCAACCAGCTCTGCAGGAAAACCAAACAATCGTTGCTTTATTTCGGTGCTTGCAAAGCTCCCCCCAGCCTTGTGGTGCTGCTGCTTCTCGCCCGTCAGGAGCAGGCTGGGGCCCAGCTGTGCCCTGCAGGGAGAGGGCAGGGGCTGGTGCTGAGCCGGGGGCTTCTGCAAGCAAATTCTCCGGCTGTTTGCTATGGGAAAGACGCCGGGACGGTGCGGGGAAAGATGGGGCAAAGGGGCTGGAATCGCGGTAGGGAGGCAACGGAAGGAGCTGGGATGCTTGGGATAGACTGAACTGATGAGCTAATGGGCCTGGGAAAAGGAAAGGTATTTTTGGAAAGGGGAGGCGGGGGGGTGAGACCGGGCTGTGCCCGAATCCGTGCAGCAGGTGAGGGCTGAAGTGGGAATCGGGGTGCGGAGCCCGCTGACGCCCGGCCCTGATCCTGCCAAGGGCCTCGTGCAGGGAAAATTGACACCCGGCACGCTGGGACCGGCGGGGGAGTGGAAAAGTCCCGGAGAGTTTTCCTGCCAGCGCCGCAAGGACAGCGCGTGCCCCCGGCCCCCCAGCACCCCTCCGCCCCTGGGGACACAAACACCCCGCTGCGGGCACCCTTCCTCGTACGCCTGCTGCTGCCAGCCCGGCGTGTCCCAGCAAGACCCCTTTGGTATTCTGGGGACGCACGGCACAGGCATCCCGCGGGACGAGGAGGTGCCCGTGCTCGTTCCCCTCCTGTCCCAGGGATAAAATAAAGGGGGGGGTGTGGGGGGGCACCAGCAAATCCCTGCCCACAAGCGGGGCTGCGATGGGGAGGGCAGCGGGGCAGCAGGGCGATGGGAGGTTGGGAAGGAAATCTCGCTGCTGAGCTAATGATCGAGGGACGCGGTAATGCTCGCTAACCGGAGGGGAGAAAACAGGACCGCGGAGGCCAGAGGGATCGAACTGACAGTCGGGGACAGAGGCCGAGATTAAAGGCAAGGATAAAACACAGCCCCTGATTCCCCGCTGCCCGAGTCCTGACTTCACTCTGCTTTATGCTGCTGTATTAGCTTGGGAAAGTGCCTTAAAACAAACAAAAAAAAATCCAAAGAAAATGAAAAAAGCTTGGTTTCGGAAGGAAAAAAGCCCGCGCAGGCACTCTGTGAATCCAGCCAGCGGTGCATCCCTGCCAACAGCCTTTTTTTTTTTTTTTTACCCCCACTGCGCCCTCACCACAAAAGGTTCAGGAACCGTTTGCCAGGCGCTTGGGCAGCCCCGAACCTCGCTGCCTGCTGCCAAGGGGTGCGAAGTTTCCCCTGGCCATGGTTCAGCTCTGCTCGGCCTCACCTGCACCGCGACAGCCCCCTCACCACGGGAGAGGAGAGGTTGGGAGGAAAACACACCGGGCTGGGGAAATCGCAGCCCCACCGCGCTGGGGAGAAAGCAGCTCGCTGGACGGGGGGGCCCCAGCCCCTGCGAGACCTTCACAAGCCACCACCTGTAAGGAAACCAGGAGGCGTCTCAGCAGCACCCAATAAATCAGGGAGCGGGGACTGAAACGCGATGATCATCCGGCTGCATCAGCACCAGGAGGCTCCCAAGGAGCCACTCGGTCCCTACACGCGTTCGGGGACACGCTGCCCGTGGGCTCCCTCCAGCCACAGCCCTGTTGAAGGATGCGACCTCGCGTGCCGTTTTAAATCTCATCATTACTAAGCTGGCAGGGGGAGGGCGGACCCTTGGGCAACGCTCCCCAGCTCGGCGAGGGGCAGGACCGAGCACCCCGCTTCGCCCTGCGGCGCCCAGCACGTCTCCAGCACCCCCCTTTTCCCCTTGCAGAAGCCCTCCCTGCAATCACATGCATTTTTAATGCCTGCGCTAATTGCTTCGATCTCATTTTTGTGTCAGGCGCGCCGCCGGGCCGGGAGACGAGACCTCGGCAGCTCTTGCTCCGTTCAAAACAAGCGCACGGAGGACGCCGAGCCGGAGCCCGCGAGCAGCTCGGGGCCGCGGCCCCCCGCGCGGTGCCCCCGCCAGCAGCCGGGCTGATTGCCGCTGCCGAGCGGCCGCGGAGCCGCAGAGGCAATTACTCAGCCTCTTGTAAAAAGCAGAGAGCTCTAAGGGGAGAGCAAGCCCGCCTCATATTAAAACTATGCTAATTAGGAACTAATTACGGGCACGGAGATGTTATTACCCTTGGCCAGCTCGAAGGCTGCAGCCTCCGTCTGATGGAGACGCGGTCCCGAAACCAAGCCCCTGCCAGCTCGGGCAGGGACTGGGACAGGGTGGGAACGCCGTTAGTAGGGGAGGCCAAGCCTCAAGCAAGCCAGCACGGGAGGCTCAGGATCCTTGGGTCCTTGGTACCCTCCGCACCACAGCCGGGCCTCATCCTGACACAGCTCGGCCAGGACCTTGCCGGAGCCTCAGCTGCTGGCTGGCAAATGCAGGAGCCCCCCTCGAGGCGTCCTGGCTGCTGGCGCCACCTCTGAGAGCAAAGCAGGAGCTCCAAGGGGAGCACAGCGCCTGGGGAACCCCCCTGAACCGTTTTTGAGCTGTTTTACGTGGAAGCTGCTCAGCTGCACCCTGCGAGCCCTGCTCACAACTGGTGGCCAGCAGCTCCTGGCCACCCTCAGCATGTTTTCCTCTGCTGTTGCTGTTTGGACATAGGGAGATGTTTTGGAGTGGAGATGTAAACAGCCTGAACCCAGCCCTAAAGATCTCTGTCAACAAAAACAGGGCAGGTGCTTTCCTCCATCGGAGGGCAGGTCGTGGAGCTGCTCTGCCTGGAGTAGGGGATGGAGGAGCCCAGGGACTACCAGGGTGCAAAAACCCAGCCCCGTGGACCAGCCGGGAGTCAAACAAGGCTTCCACAACGTTTTGTGGTCTCATCTTGGAGATCCAGTTCAAAGACACCCGTGGGCTTTGGGTCAGACCTTACCAGCCTCCCTCAGTGCAGAAGCGCTCAAACAAAAACAATTTGCTTCTTTGCAAGCTGACGGTGGTGGCCAGGCAGGGCAGAGACCTGGTTCTGTCTGACTGCACCTTACTCTGCCGCAGGGAGGTTCGGTGCGTTAAGGTATCCGAAATCCTTTGGAGACACCTACCTGCAGGCACCTGTCCCAAGTTCAAGGGCCCTTGCTTTAAAGGTTGAACAAAATCACGTTGGAAATCCTGGAGAAGGCGTTGGGGAGACGTTGCTTCAGACAGGGGGCAGCGCTGGCAGGAGGCACCTTTGGGCAGGGCTCCCTGTCTGTGCTTTTTTCTTCTCTGGTTCACGTTGATCTTTCCAGGAGAACTGGCATGGTGCCCTGTCTCCGCGTCCCATAAATAAGGCACAGCATCAGCTGTCATGTCAGCAGGAGACAAAACATTTAATGTGAGAGGCTTTAAATGGAAGCAGGAAATGAAAAGATAAAGGGCAAATTTTATTTTAGATCCCTTGTTGGTACATATTTTCCCTTCTGACAGCGAGGGGATGCGATGGCTTTATCAGCCCACTGTTTGAGAGTTTATTTATAGAAACTTAATACTTTGCAAGAAAGCGGGAGGGGGATGTTAGCAGCTCAGGTTGGGTGAATGCACGGTGTTAGCAGAGCAATGAGCAGGGAAGGGAGATGAGCTCCCTCTTCTCTGAATGGAGCTGGGATTCTGGGAAAACTGCTAGTACCGTAGAAACCATCAACGCAGCCCGCACAGAACAAGCAGGAGCATGGCAGCAAGAGCGGCATCAAACCGGCCTTCTGTGCTCTCAAAATTGCAAATGAAAGGGGGAAGACTATCACGGAAAACATCCTGGCAACTCGGTTCAAAGCAAACATCCTCTAGCACATGTAATTACACCAAACTGAAGACTCTTTCCTAACCTTGAATACATTTCAGCTGTAACTTAGCAACCTAGACTGGGTGAAAGCATCTAAACAGGAATGCAGGTTCAGAGGAGAGATTTAGCCTCACGTTCCCTTTTGTTCCCATACCTTAGCAACAACTCCGCTCCGGAGAGGAGGCAGCTGGCTCCCACCGACTTCCACGGTAGCCACAGATCCAGTCACCTCTCATGCTGGCGGAAATCTGCCCCTTCATAATCCAGGCCTACATTATGAGAGTAATTAAATGTTGCTCTAACCAAACACGAGTGAGTCAACCCTGTCCACTGAAGTTACACAACGGTGACTCACGGACTACTCTCGCTGTCTCACGAGTAGGCTTTGGAGAAGTTAAAGCTCGTGGTGTACATGCTCTGAGTCACCGACGCTCAGGTGAGACAGGAATTGAAAACGCTCAGGCAAACAGATCCCAAGGACAACTTCCCAAGGACTTGCCAGCATTCATGCAAGATTTGCCTGTGTGTCTTCCACTCACTTTGCAACCTTGGAAACCTTGGGTATCTGGTAAATAGTCTGAAATGACTTTTTGCCTTCATTCTTGATATAAATATCCTCCCTTTTATAGTGCCTTCCAATAGACTTGCTTAGAGAGCATTAACCCATGGGACTCCAGGAGGGAAGCGTGGTGCCTGGTGACAGACGACAGCCCGGGAGCAAGGGCAGGGACGTCTGTCCCACTCCAGCACTGTATCCCACGCCCTCACCACCTCCCAAGTCTTCCTGCACCGTCACCTGGCATTTCACACCATGTCCCCAACACAAAGGCAAGCCAACCACGGCCTACGGAGGTCCCAGCACACAGGATCAGCAGCAGCTTGGAGCAGAATCAAGACTTGGCGCAGAAGCTGTTGATGTCACACCCACTGCGCGAGGGATCTGCCTTTGAGAGAACAATGGCAAAACGTATGAAACTCGAGGCACCCTCAGTCACCGCAGACTTACTGTTCCGTCCCATTCCCCGCTTCGAGTAAATGCTTTACAGCGGACCGCAGGAATTCTGATCAAGCTGAACTAGTATTTACCGTACCACAACACCCAAGGCTGTCACTCTCTTCAAAACGCAGCTAAACAAGACAACTGCTTTTCGTCCTCACCTCTACTTAATGCCAGCCATTCCCAAAACACGGATTTAATTTGCAACCAAACACTTGATACTCCTGGGCTATTGCGCGGAGATCACCAAGCGTCACAAGGATCCACATTGTCTCATTAGGCTGTCACGCAATCCCCATGCCATCTTCAGTGTTATACTTAGAAACTGACAGCTCTCCGGAGCAGGAACTACTTGATCTACATGAGCAAAAGCACTTGGAACAACCTGTGACTCCTTAATAAAAATAAAGGCAACCAATCATTTGTAATAAATTTATTTTATATATTGGTTTACAAAGCTAAATTGAACGTATAATAAACAGCACCAAGCCAGTTAAATTTATTCTACAAAAACAATTGTAATACAAAAACATGACTGCAATGCTTGACTCTTCACTCTGGATTTGGACGGTTAAAAAAAGTTAACCCAAAACCTGGAAACATTAAAAAAGGCTTAAGAATGTAGGCACTGGTGTTTGCAAAGATGACAGCAGTGAAGATCTTGTTATAACATTTCAAAAGAATCAAGGCTGCCTTGGCTTTATTCCCTGTTTAGTGGTTAATGACTTGAAGGCAGCTGTTGAGTCTCCTCTTTTGGTCAAACACCCTACCTTTGCAACCGAAACCAAACTACGGGGATAAGAGTCAACTCCATTCGGGACACCTCCCGTTTCATGCACAAGACCTCCTGCGTTTTGTTCCTCCCTCCACCCATTCTGGGTGATGTCTAGCAGGAGGCGTGCAAGGAGTCTCTGCCTTCCTTCCGCTGCAGCCTGCAGGATGCACAGCGCAACACCCCGCCAAAACCAGCAGCAGGGGGGGAGAGGTGCAGACTTCGTACAGGGAGGTGAGCGGGGACTGGCACGAGGAATCGACCTCCCACGTGGCATCCCCAACCTGCAAACCAGGCAGGAGCGCTCTGGCAGCCGTCCTAAGCTTACCTGCCAACCCAGAGCATGCAGAGGAAGCTCTCCACCCATCCAGCATCGGAGATGAACGCAAACATTCACATGGTACCCAGAACGGTAAGATTAAAAACATCCGCTGGTTACATGGGTTCAGATATCTGCTGGCTTCTCTCTGCAGGTTTTACTAGCTTATGGCAGAAACGAATTTGGTCCCCGCTGTCTCAGTGGTGACCTGGACAGCAGTTTTACAGCACTGGGAAAAGTAGATTAACAGTATCTCCGCCCAGTCTAAGCTGCCATGCACTGGAGCCGTTTTCTTTGGAAGAAAAAAAAAAAACACACAAAAAAACACAAAAACAAAAACCAGTCCTTTGTTGGATACAAAACCAAACTTAAGTAATTAAATTATGGCAGATAAAAAAGACAATGCCTGCAGCATGCACAGAGGATTGATCGCTGCTCCTTGTACCTGTCGCGAGGCTGCAGGAACATTGACTTGGCAACCCCTGCACTGACTCTCCAAGCATTGTAACAGCTCTGCTCTGACACACAGCACACACATTGCAGCTGCCCAGGATAAACATGTACATTCAGCCCCAATAAACTTTCCAAAGCTGCTCTTCAATAGCCCACGAAGCAGTCCCTTTGGCTGTAGCCACAAGAAAGCGCTTTCTGATACTTCCTATATTCTTCGCTTTCCACCCAAATTCCCCCCACCCCCCAGAAAACATAAAGCACAGAGATTGCAGACTTAAAAAGTGAAGCAGGATCACAAACGCTCCTCCATCCCTCCCTCCCCAGCCCAGCCCAAACCATCAAGGCACATCAAACTGCCCTCCCTCTACGACGACCTCCACCTGATATTTTTTATTACTCATTTTCCCCATTTTTGAAGGGTGAAGCGGACACAAACATTCTCCCTTTAAGGAAGCAGCAAGTGCTTTCATCACTACCTTTGTGCTGATAAAATCAAATTCTAACAAAATGTATCTTTACTGCCACCCTAATGTTTCCATGGGAAATGTTAATCTCCTTTAAACACATTCCTTGATGGATGTTGCCACCAATTGGCTTTTGCAGAATTGAGGTCAAATTTTAAAAACCTAACCATTGTCAGAGAGATCCTAAGTCCCTTGATATCAGCTATAAAAATTTGTTCTTTTTAAAAAGTTGTTTTAGGCATGCTTGCCTACAGAAGCCAGATATCTGCTGGAAGGCTTTGGTGTGATTCTAGCTTCCCACCAGCTCAAGCCCATATTCTTTCCGAGCCAACATTATTGCCCTGAATTTTTGTGTGTGAAGATTTTCAGAAAGAAGAGCAAACAGATACGTGCAATCCCCAGCCCAAGGAGAGTAGGACCGTGACCTGCTCTTTCCCATCACCAGAGAAGGGACTGCCCCCTTGCAGAGGTTCATATCAACAGTTGCTCAACTTCTGCTCCTCTCTAGTGTTCTG
Source organism: Anser brachyrhynchus (assembly GCF_964034855.1). Classification (NCBI taxonomy): domain Eukaryota; kingdom Metazoa; phylum Chordata; class Aves; order Anseriformes; family Anatidae; genus Anser; species Anser brachyrhynchus. The sequence continues at coordinate 6,003,750 of NC_137720.1, read as the reverse complement.
AATCTGAGACGTACGAAGGCTGAGTCCATCTCCATACTAGCATATCCTCTCCTGCTACTCTGTGCGACTCTGTCTGAATCCGTGACTCGTTTGAAGCCAGAAACTCCACAGCTCTGTTCCAGACCCGCTTCATTTTTTTTCTGCGAAAAACAGCGACAAAAAGAAAATAAATTAGAATTGTATCCTTATTGTGCTTTCCTGCGTACAGCGATTGTGGCTGCTGATCAAGCTAGTGCTGGCTTCCTCCTGTTCCCTGTGCAGACAGCAAAGGAGATTAAACCAGAATTCTAGTTTAGAGGTGATTTCAGCTCAGGACATGAACACACGAGTCCTGCCAGTGGGGAAGATGAGACCCTCTGGCAGCACAAGCAATTGATGACTGCCCTGCATTTCCAGCCCGCTTCATGTTGCAGAGGCACTCGATCTGCAAACTGCCCCCACCCCCTTGATCTCTCCCCTGCAGAGATCTCTCAGACCAGGGAGTTCATCCCGGTTTTGAATCAGTTTTCTTGTAATTCTGGGCACCACATACACAGAGATCAATTAAAACCAGCTGAAATAACTCCTTTTCCTACTGGTTGTATTGTGACTAATACAGAGGGAGAATGTTTAAGACTGCAGCACACACAGCATTCTGTGCTGCCAGGTGAACAAAGCAGCTCCATTTAACCAAAAGGTAAAAAAATAAAATAAAAAGTCCTGCAAAGATGAAGTAAGTGGCATGTAAACCACCAAGAACCAGGCTGCAGCCCTCTGGCCCCACCACCACCTTGACCACGCTTCCTTTTTGAAAAAGCATCAAACCCACCTATCTCAATGCTGCCCAACTTGAACTGGTAACTTTCCAGTCAAGCAACACAGACAACCACTTCAGAAGAGCCTCCCAATACCCTGTTCAATTCACGTAAAGGTTTGTCCTAAGAAGTGCGGCATCTTCTGGAGAACAAGATACCACGGCTCAGAAACAGGAGAGCATCCCAACACAGATCGGACGAAGGAGAGAAAATAAGATGCACCATGCCCAGGAAAAGCAAAATCCACTTACTGTGTAACAGAACAACGACAATAAACCCATGTGACTGCACAAAATATCAGCCCCTGGACTGTCATATTAATCTGCAGCAGGTTGAGACATAGCCTGAGTTATGTCAAAATCCTTTATGAAGTGAAAGGCCAGACAGACTTCTTGCAGTCCGGCTTCCCATCAACTGTCTGCTCACAGTCTGTCACCCAGTAACTGTAGTTTTGAGCTGAGGTGAGTAACATCATGCTGACAACGCTCCTTCAAGAACAAACTTCAGCTCACCTGCTCTGAGGAGGGATGAGGCTGTCCCGAACGTGGAGGATGCCGACATAGGGATAACGCTCCAAATTACGTTCCCATTCCTTGTAATGGTCCTGCACAACGGCTAGAAGGCAGGAGGACAAAACAGTGAGACCTTAACGCTGCAGAGAGAACACTGCTACTTGGGTTTAGAGCTACTCGATTCTACCTATGATCTTCTTCACCATATCATACATGGCTTGCTCCTCTTCCTCCATCTTCCGCCAGCGGTATCTAAGGAAGAGCAGGATCCCCCAGAGAGTTATCAGACCTAGAACAATAAAAAACAAATAGAATTCACTACTGACATACGTGTACTTTGCTTGATGCTAGCAGTTTTATTTTTGATACCTCCCTGGAAGCAGCATTCTTCCTCCCTGCTACTCAGGCCTGCTTGGAACTGAATCCAAGCATTTCATTTTGTTCACCACGGCAGCTGCACCCCACAAAACTGTTGGTACTGACAACATCTGCAGCAGCAGAACACGCGTGCTTGTGGGAGGTGGTCAAAAGGCCTCATCACAGACTTTTTCTCCCCTACTAGAAACCTCAGCATGACCACAGGGCTGTAATTGTCTAAATCCCAGAGCTCTCTCCTTGCTAGAGGCCTCCCCCACAATAATCACTTAGGAAGACTGTCAAGCTCCACTGCTCCGAAGATAGCTCCTTGATAAGGAGATAAAGCCTGGGGCTGCAGTGCCAGCCTGAAATTCAGATCTATATTGAAGGTTTAGCATTGACAAATGTCCCTGTTACAACATGAGCTAACTTTAGCATCTCAGTCTCTACAATAAACATAACTATCCCCTTTCACCCCCACCTTGTCTGGCTAGATTATAAACTCTTCTATTCAACACTCATCTCTCGTTATCACCTTGCTCAGGAAGACTTCTGTCTCGGCTGGGGCATGACAGACTATTCCAATAAAACCTGTAACACTGGAATGCTACAAGTCATTACTAAAGAGTCCAGAAGACTTCGTAGCCTTGTGCACGAAGAAAAAGAAAAAATGAACCTTTTAGGTAGGTTAACGTGCTTATTCTGCAGACCACAGTAATGGGTACTTGAGGAATACTCAGACAGCTAATCAGCTTGCTGATTTAAAGTAAGTGTTAAGCACTCACAGCACAAGAGCAGGTCTACAGGTCTCTCTCTATTGCCAGAACAAAGGTTAATTAGAAATTAACTCATCAGCAGATTTATTTCACCACTGTTAGTAATTTCATACAGCTGGAAAAATGTGTGAGCACATGCGTGTTCATCTCTACAGCCAGCAAGGGGAAAAGCTGATTAGAAACACTGACAACTTACTCCAGAAAAACAGGAAAAGGTTCATGATGGCAGTGACTACTGCCCGACGGAAACGGCAGCCGAGACCCATCTGAGGATGGGCCGATTCGAGACAGACCACTTGCTCCACCTTGGTAACTGGTTCAGAAAGGTCTTTGCCTTTCAACCTGATGGGAAGAGGCAGGAAATCTTCAGTGAAGAGAGAACAAACTCCAACTAACTGCAGTCTTTAATCAAGAGAGGGAGAACAAACAGACTGCAGATGCAGTAACTCGTTCTATACACCACAAAGAAAATACACCAACATCCTTGCAACTCCTCTTTTCCAGAACATTTTGGGACTGGCTGCTTAGCAAGGAATGGATATGGCTTTAGAAAAGGCAGCAGGGCTGGAACTCCCACTGGTAAACTGAAGTCTCCTTCTGCAGACTCTTTGACAGCACCTCTCAGCGTGCAGAAGATTAAACTTTAAATTGGATTCCCACCTCCCAGCACAGAGAAATGGAAATGTTTACTGAGTCACTCATCAGCAATTGCAGAGAGAGCAGTTGAGGGAGACTGCAAATGTCCATGGAGGTTGCGCTGTTCTCCTCAGTACAGATGAGCATAAACAGTTTAGCTAGAAAAGTGACAACACATCAACTGTATCTGCAGTGAGAAACAGACACACCCTCAGAAAGCATTCACGGCAAAATCGATAACACATCCTCCTGCAAAATCACTCGTCCACACCTGCTGTGCTAGCCGATACGCTTTTAACTCCCTTCTTTATACACAGATCTACACTGATGTGGTTTCCTTATTAGATACTCTAAGCCAACAGGCATCAAGCAAACCAAGTGAGAGCCATCAGATTCGGAGGAATTAGACTAAAGGGGATTTCATTTTTTTTAAGCTACTAATTCATTCTAGGTTTGCAATGAATAACCTATTAGACAAAGACGTTTTCTCAATTTACTAGCGCACAGCTCACAAACTGCTGACAGCTTGTATTTGGTTACTGGATTCTACAGTAGCTGGAGATGCGCAGTTGTTTCCCATCCCCTTGTCTTATTTACAATCCAAATTCCATGAAAATATTTAAAATATGCAGGAGAATCACCGAGTGCGGAGCTCATTTTCAGTTCTGCCTCTCA